>NW_022436942.1:88083053-88100899 GCF_009761245.1 Sapajus apella | reverse complement strand
CACGCCCTGCATACAGCACCTCACAGGGTTGTTGTGTGGGGTCACACGTGAGGTCAGTAGGGTGGGCCCTGGTCCTTAGCAGAAGAGAGAGCCTGGACAGAGAAACCCACCACAGGGAAGGCAACGTGGAGACACAGCGAGAAGACGCCCACCTACGAGCCACGGAGGAGGCCTGGAACGTGTCGTCCCCATGCAGCCTCAGAGGGAAGCAGCCCTGCTGTTGCTGTGATCTCAGATTTGCAGCCTCCAGAACCGTGAGATAACACATTTCCGTGGTTTCAGCCGCCCAGTCTGTGGTGCTCTGTTATGGTAGCCCGAGCAGACTAACACAGGCCTCAGGCTGGACACAACACAAATGCCGTCAGGAGGTGGACAGGCCAGTAAGTGGTGGCGAATTTATACCAGGCAGCCGTGAAACTGAACTACCTCCAACTATAGGCAACATGGAAAATTCTTAGACATGAAGTCCAGGCACGACCAGAGGCAGAGTCCACCCTGCAGGAGTCCACCCACTGAGATAAAATCAACACATGGGCAAAGCGGATTTAGGGTGACAGAAGTCAGAATAGTGCAGACCCCGGGGACCAGTGAGGGCAGGGAGCGGGGGGCTGGGGAGCTTGAGGTTCTCTGTGCTGACGTGGGTGCTGGTTGCACAGGTGCAGGGACGTTGTCAACTCTTATTATCTCAACAGGTATTCATAAGAGGCAGCAGATACCCACTGAAATCCCTCGAAGCCTGGCAGCCCCCCACGGAGGGGGGCCTGTGCATGAGGGCAGGTAGTCTGTGAGCCCCTCCCCTCCCACCCACAAGCGCCTCCGGTGCCTCAGTGTCCTCAGAAACTGTGGCTAAGCACACCCATTGTGATGATAAAAGGTCAGTCTCCTTTTCAGCCTCAAAATCACCAACTTCTCATCATTAAAACCAAGAGAGAGAGACAGACAACACCAAAGCCTCGCTGTGGAGACGCACGAACACGAAAGAGCAGGTTTGCTTCCAAATCAGACCACATCCCAGTGTGGCCAGGGACCCAGCCCCTTCTGCGACGGACACGTGCACCCCTTCCCCACTCTTTGTCCTTGATGTGCACCGTCTTTCCCCGTTGTGAAGATGTGGGTTGACGCAGGTTCAGGGAGGCTGAGTGAGAAGCCCAGCTCTATGGCCTGAGTGTTTGTCTCCTCCAGCATAGAAACTTAATTCCTGATGTGGCCGTATTGAGAGGTGGAGCTTTAAGAGGTGATTGGGCCAAGAGGGCTCTGTCCTTATGAATGGACTAATCGGCTCCTGGATTCATGGGTTATCTTGGCCGTGGGACTGGTGGCTTTATAAGGAAAGGGAGAGGGCTAAGCCAGCACTCAGCCCCCGTCGCCATGGGACGTCCTACACGCCACGTTGGGACATGGTAGAGGCCCCACCAGCAGGAAGGACCTCCCCAGATGTGGCCCCTCCAACCTTGGTCTTCTCAGACTCCGTAACTGTAAGAGAAAAGTTCCTTTTTAAAAATAAATTAGCCAGTTTCATGGATTCTCTTATAAGCAGCAGAAAAATGAGCAAGACTTTCAGGATCCTGTGCTTGGGAGCAGCCGAGCCCACGCGGGGTCCTGGGCCCTTCCGTGCAGCTGAGAGCCCTTGGCTCTGCTTCCAACCCCTGCGCATCCCTTGGCTTCAACTACTGTGTTAGTTCATTTTGTGTCGCTGTAAAGGAATACCTGAGGCTGGGTCATTAATACAGAAAAGAGGTTGAATTGTCTCACGGTTCTGCAGGCTGTGGAGGAAGCGTGGGGCTGCCATCTGCTTCTGGTGAGGCCTCAGGGAGCTGCTGATTATGGTGGAAGTTGAAGGGGAGCCAGGGCGTCACGTGGCAGAGCAGGAGCACGAGAGGCGCCAGGGTCCTTTAAACAGCCAGCTCTGTGTGAACTAACAGAGCAAGAGCTCACTCATCACCAACGGGAGGGCACCAAGTCATTCCTGAGGGACCCACCCCCATGACCCAAACACTGCCCACCAGGCCTCACTAACGACACTGGACGTAACAGCTCAACATGAGGTTTGGAGAAGACTCACATCCAAACCATGTCAAGTGCCCTCCTCTCCTCCCAGTGCCTGAAGCCTCCCTCCCTTACAGATTTGGCAGGGCCAAGGGGTGTCAACAAAGCTCTCGGGGCTCTGGAAGGGGAGTGGAGGGAAAGCTAAACTGTGGGGTGCTGGACACTCTGGGAGGTGGTGGAACTGGCTCCAGGTTGGGGCCATAGACAAGGATTCATTTAGAAAAGTGTGCTGTTTCATGCTCGCAGGCTCACCCCCAAGACATTCTGGGGACCTGTTCTTTCAAAACATGTTCTCTATCCTCCTGTTCATAAATCTTCAGGTTAAGAAGAAGAAGAGAACTCCTCCTTTGGTTTGCTTCTTATGGTAATTCCATGTGATCAGTAGAGTCAGTTATTTCTATTTCTATTCCTAATTTCTTATTTTATTTTTGAGACAAAGTCTCACTCTGTCTCCCAGGTTGGAGTGCAGTGGCATGATCTTGGCTTACTGCAACTTCTACCTCTCAGGTTCAAGTGATTCTCCTGCCTCAGCCTCCCGAGTAGCTGGGATTACAGGCGTGTGCCACCACACCCAGTAAAATTTTGTATTTTCAGTAGAGACAGGGTTTCACCATGTTGGCCAGGCTGGTCTCAAACTCCTGATCTCAGGTGATCTGCCTGCCTTGACCTCCCAAAGTGCTGGGATTTTAGGCATGAGCTGTGTCCAGTCTCTACTCCTATTTTCTAAAGATGAAGCAATGGAGGTCACCCTCCATCTCCTCATCTCAGGTATTCTGAGCCCCATCCCTATCCTGACCCTGAGTCGGTGGTGTGCTGGCCAGTGCTCAACAGCTGGCTCCCTAAAACCACATGCCCTGGTCTGTAGCACTAGTCAGTTTCCATGGTGTGAACACTCACAGCATGGCCACGTTTTCTGCCAACCTGATAACAGCTGGCTCACAAAATCCCTGGACATTTCACATTCGGCTCTGGAGAGCCAGTGGGAGCTGTGTTGAGCACTTCACTGCCCCCGAAGCTTCTATGTTGGTTTATTTCCTCTCTGTCCTGTCTGTCACACGCACAGCATTGGCCAAACTGCAGTCGTGCACCACCCATAACAATACGGTCAACCACAGACCATGTATACAGTGGCGGGCCCATGAGATTCTAATGGAGCTGAAAAATTCCTATCATTTTGTGACATTGTAACAGTTGTAGTGTCATGGAGGACTTTATTTTTTCACAAATTCAGAGTATCGTGAGTGTATCGTGTTTATAGAGTCTACAGTGGTGTACGGAACGTTCTAGGCCTTCACATTCCCTCACTACTCCCTCCCTCACTCACTCACCACAGCAGCTTCCAGGCCTGCAAGTTCCACCTGTGGTAAGTGCCCTGTACAGATGCACCATTTTAAAACTTTTCTGTGGTATTTTTACGGTACGTGTTCTCTATTTGATGTGTGTAGGTGCGCTGGTACCCACCGTTGCATTGCAGCTGCCTAGCGTGTTCAGTGCAGCAACGTGTTGTGGGTTTGCAGCCCAGGAGCAACAGGCCGTGCCATCCAGCCTAGCTGTGTGGTGGGTGACGTCATCTAGGTTGGGGTAAGTCACTCTATGATGTTCACACGACTACAGCATTGCTTAAGGTCACATTTCTCAGTGAGTATCCCCTCCTAGCTAAGCAACGATTGATGAATTTCATGCCAAACATTTTTTCTTTTTTGGAGATGGAGCCTTACTCTGTCGCCCAGGCTGGAGTGCAGTGGCACCATCTCAGCTCACTGCAACCTCTGCCTCCCGGGTTCAAGCAGTTCTCCTGCCTCAGCCTCCTGAGTAGCTGGGACTACAAGTGCCTGCTACAACGCCCAGCTAATTTTCTTTGTATTGTAGTAGAGATGCCTTTTACCATGTTGCCTGGGCGTGTCTCAAACCCTTAGCTCAGACAATCCGCCGGCCTTGGCCTCCCAAAGTGCTAGGATTAGGCATGAACCACTGCGCCTGGCTTAACATTTTTTTTCATTTTGATCAATAACTCGGTGATTGAAACAAAATTATGAACTGTATCCATAATTGATTCCTTTAATGTTTTAATTGTTCAGCCCAATCATATTTTAAGGAAAAGGGTTCCCTGTCCACACCTAAGCCCTTCCTGGCACCCAGGGTCTCAGGCGCCTCCTCTGGGACAACATGAAGCACCGCAGTGTCAGGAGGGGAGGTTGCTCACAGGACACGCCAGGCAGAATGGGCCAGAGGGCATCAGTTCTGTCGGGTGGGCAGTGGGCACCTGTGGGTGGCTGCTTGCGGGGGGCCGGGCCTCTATGGATTTGAACAGGAAAGATAGGGACACTTAGCTCTCAACCCTAGAAAAGTATCGGGTTTGTGGTGGCTCCTGAGGAAGCTGCCTGCCTGTGGGGTCAACATTCCCAGCCCCCTTGGTCTCTTGGCTGTGGCATGAGGGACATCTGTATGGGATAAAATTTAACAGCCTAGTCTCTGGAGACAGAGTGCCTGACTGCAAAATCCACTTCTGCATTTATTCCCTGGGTAGTTTGGGACAAATTATGTCAACTTCTTGTGCCCTGGTTTCCTCATCTGTAAAGCACTGGTCATAATAATGCCTACTTCATAAAATGGTTGAGATTATTAAATGAAGATGAACTTGGAAGAGCGCCTGGCAAACTATAATAATTACTGTTATTTCTCCTTCATGCGGCTCCCACATAATCCTTCAGGTTTGATCTCCTCACTCTGAGCTCTAATAACATCATCCCTCCCACACCCTAGAATAGAGCCTCCCCTCCTTCCTCTGGCCCTCATCTCTCTGCCGTGCCAGGTTGTGGCCACTCTGGACCCAGCAGAGCTCCAAATCTCAGGTAGCAAGGGATGGAAGCGGACAATATTGGAGTTGTGTCCATCATGGCTGCCCCATTTGTAGGTTCCGTGCTGCCAAAGCCGCAGCCTGGGTGTCATGAGAACAATCTCACAGGCACTAGCTGTGTTTTCTAACTCCCCCTGGCAACAGGAGGGCAGGAAGGGATGTATAGTCCCCATGTCCATGCTCCAGCCCTGGGAGAGGCTGCCAAGCTCCCACCTGGTCCCGCCTGAAGCTTCCTGCCCAGATACCCTGGTCCCTGCCCACCACCTGAGCTGGACATTGGGGTGGTCAGAAGCCGAGAGCCAGAGAGCAACTGCTCCAGGTGGCCCTGGGAATTCACAGCTTGGTTTCCTGAGATGCTGGCAGCAGTTCTGAGCATCTCGGGCCGGGTGATAACACTGGGGCAGCGAGCTGGGTGGGAGCAGGGCTCCCTGCTTGTCTGTTTGCAAACACAGATGCTTATCTGGGCCTGGCACATGCTCTGGTTCTGCCTGATAATCTGGGCAGGTCCAGGCAACCAGTTGGAGCCACCGCACCCAGCTGGCAGTAGCTCTGGAGATGTGGGAGAAAGACAGTCAGCCAGGCCCTCCCGAGTTAAGAGGGGCTCCCTGCGGCAGGGGTAGCCTCGCCATTGGGGATACCAGTGGAACAGTTGAGGGGTGCACTCAGCTAGAACACCTTGCTTGGTCTGCTCAGAGCCCTCCTGTATTAGCCCATTCTCATGCTGTTGTGAAGACATACCCAAGACTGGGTAATATACAAAGAAAAGAGGTTTAATTGACTCACAGTTCTGCATGGCTGGGGAGGCCTCAGGAAACTTACAGTCATGGTGGAAGGGGAAGCAAACACAGCCTTCTTCACATGGCTGCAGCAAGGAGAAGTGCTGAGGAGGAGGGGCAAAAGCCCCTTATAAAACCATCAGATCTCATGAGAATGCACTAACCTGAGAACAGCATGGGGTAACCACCCCCATGATTAAATTACCCTTCACCAGGTCCCTCCCACGACCGGTGAGGATTATGATAGCTACAATTCAAGTTGAGATCTGGGTGGGAACACAGCCAAACCATATCATTCCACCCCTGGCCTCTCCCAAACCTCATGTCCTCACATTTCAAAACCAATCATGACTTCCCAACAGTCACCCAAAGTCTTAGCTCATTTCAGAATTAACCCAAAAGTCCAAGTCCAAAGTCTCATCTGACACAAGGCAAATCCCTTCTCTCTATGAGCCTGTGAAATAAAAACAAGTTAGTTACTTCCTAGATGCAATGGGGCTACAGGCATTGGGTAAATACACCCATTCCAAATGAGAGACACTGGTCAAAACAAAGGAGCTATAGGCCCCATGCAAGTTTAAAGTCTAATAGGGCACTCATTAAGCTTTAAGTTTCCAAAGTGATCTCCTTTGATTCCATGACTCACATCCAGGTTATGCTGATGCAAGAGGTGGGCTCCCATGGCCTTGGACACCTCTGCCCCTTTGGCTTTGCAGGGTACAGCCCCCATCCTGGCTGTTGTTTTCATAGCTGGCCTTGAGTGTCGGTGGCTTTTCCAGGCACATGGTGCAAGCTATTGGTGGATCTATCATTCTGGGGTCTGGTTGACAGTGGCCTTCTCACAGCTCCACTAGGCAGTGCCTCAGTGGGGACTCTGTGTGGGGGCTCCGACCCCATATTTCCCTTCCACACTTCCCTAACAGAGGTTCTTCATGAGGGCCCTGCCCCTGAAGTAAACTTACCTGGACACTCAGGCGTTTCAATACATCCTCTGAAATCTAGGTGGAGGCTCCCGAACCTCAGTTATTCACTCTTAGGAACCCACAGGCTCAACACCATGTGGAAATCATCAAGGCTTGGGGCTTACACCCTCTGAAGCAATAGCCTAAGCTGTACCTTGGCC
Organism: Sapajus apella; assembly: GCF_009761245.1. Lineage (NCBI taxonomy): Eukaryota > Metazoa > Chordata > Mammalia > Primates > Cebidae > Sapajus > Sapajus apella. The sequence goes on along the minus strand of NW_022436942.1, from coordinate 88,094,097 downwards.
CTTTTTAGCCATGACTGGAGCTAAAGCAGCTGGGACACAGGGCACCATGTCCCAAGGCTGCGCAGAGCGGGGGGACCCTGGGCCCAGCCCAAGGAAACCATTTTTCCTTCCTAAGCCTTTGTGTCTGTGCTGGGAGGGGCTGCCGAGAAGGTCTCTGACATGCCCTGGAGACATTTTCCCCATTGTCTTGAGATTAACATTAGGCTCCCCATTACTTCTGCAAATTTCTGTAGCTGGCTTGAATTTCTTTTTTTTTATTGCATTTTAGGTTTTGGGGTACATGTGAAGAAGAGAGATAGCATGGAGAGAAATGCCAGATATAGGTGATGGGGAGGAAGGCAGCAAATCACGCTGGCTTGAATTTCTTCCCTCCAGATGGATTTCTCTTTTCTATTGCATCATCAGGTGCAAACTTTCCAAACTTTTATGCTCTGCCTCCTCTTGAATGCTTTTCCACTTAGGAATTTCTTCCACCAGATACCCTAAATCATTTCTCTCAAGTTCAAAGTTCCACAGATCTATAGGGCAGGGGCAAAAAGCTGCCAGTCTCATTGCTAAAGCATAGCAAGGGTCGCCTTTGCTTCAGTTTCCAAGAAGTTCCTCATCTTCACCTGAGACCGCCTCAGCCTGGACTTCATTGTCCATATCACTATCAGCATTTTAGTCGAAACCATTCAACTAGTCTCCAGGAAATTCCAAACTTTCCCACATTTTCCTGTCTTCTCAGAACCCTCTAAACTGTTCCAATCTCTACCTGTCACCCAGTTCCAAAGTCACTTCCACATTTTCAGGTATCTTTTCAGCAACACCCCACTCTGTTGGTACCAATTCACTGTATTAGCCTGTTCTCACACTGCTATGAGGAAATACTGGAGACTGGGTAATTTATAAAGGAAAGAGGCTTAATTGACTCACAGTTTCACTTGGCTGGGGAGGCCTCGGGAAACTTACAGCCATGGTGGAAGAGGAAGCAAACATGCCCTTCTTCACATGGCAGCAGGAGAGAAGTGCCAAGCAAAGGGAGAAAAGCCCCAAATAAAACTATCAGATCTGATGAGAACTCGTTCACTATCCAGAGAACAGCATGGGAGTAACTGCCAGCATGATTCAGTTACCTCTCACCAGTCCCCTTCTGTGACACATGGGGATTATGGGAGCTAAAATTCAAGATGAGATTTTGGTGAGGACACAACCAAACCATCTTGCCTCCCTGCATGACGACGGGCCCAACTGTCTCCTCCTTACACAGCTGGAGGAAGAGGAAAAGAAGGATGGTGAGACAAGACCGCCCTGTCCCGGCACAGTGTGTGCTGGCGGGAGGGGCCTGGGTAGAACATCTCACCAACACACCGGCCATCATCTGCAGGACTTTGCACAAGCATTTGCTCAGTGCGGGGCAGTCCATCCATTCAGGACTGTCTCATGTAACCCTTCAAACAGTCCCATGCTGGGGACTACTTTTATGCCCATTTTATGGATGAGAAGACCAGGACTCAGCGTGAGGAAGGCAGTGGCCCCAGACCAAAGAGCTCGTAAGTCGTGAAGTCAGGATTTGACCTAATCTCACATCAATGATCCTGTTCATGGAACAGAATGATTCTAGGTTTTCTCTGGAAGAACTAGCAGACAGAAATGTAGATAAAAAGAAGATAAACAGAAGGTGTATAGGTGGTGAGTTCTGTGAAGACCAAACGCAAGATTATTAGAAAGGAAATGCATACGTGCTAGACCAGGAGGATGCATTCATTCCCAGGGTGGACCACACAGACTGGGTGGCTTTAAAAAGCAGAAATTTGTTCTTTCACACTTGTGGTGGCTGGAAGTCTAAAATCAAGGTGTGGACAGGACCGTGCTCCCTCCAGAGGCTCTAGGACTCCATCCTTCCTGCCTCTTCTGGCTCCCGGTAGCTCCAAGCACACTTGGCTTGTGGTCGCTTCACTCCAGCCTCTGCATCTGTCCTCATGTGGCTTCCTTCTCTTTGTCTTTCTGTGTCCAAATCTCCTTTTTCTTTCCCTTATAAAGACACTCATCATGGGCTAAGTGGAGTGGCTCACACCTGTAATCCCAGCACTTTGGGAGGCCAAGGCGGGCGGATTGGCTGAGGTCAGGCATTGGAGACCAGTCTGGCTAACACAGTGAAACCTGCTCTGTACTAAAAATACAAAAATTAGCCAGGTGTCGTGGCACGTGCCTGTAATCCCAGTCACTCGGGAGGCTGAGGCAGGAGAATTGCTTGAATCCAGGAGGTAGAGGTTGCAGTGAGTGGAGATCGCACCATTGCACTCCAGCCTGGGTAACAAGAGCGAAACTCCGTCTCAAAAACAACAGACACAACAACAAGAAAACCAGTCATCATTGGATTTGGGGCCCACTGTCATCTAAGTGATCTCACCTAGAGACTCTTAACTAATCACATCTGCAAAGACTATTTTTAAATAAGGTCACATTCACAGGCTTTGTGTGGACATGATCTAGGGTGTGGACATGACCCTGTTCAGGCCGCTCCAGGAGACGTGATTTTCCATAGTTTTACCTCAAGGGAGATGCTGGCTTGCTATGAATCTCCAACCAAATCCTTTCTCTCTCATCTGGAGTGGGAACACCTTTGACTCTGCTTTGGATATCCTCAAGTCTCATTTATATAAAGTCCAGGGCGGAAAGAAAGAAACTTTTCATCTCTGTATTTCTTTTAAAATCATCTTTACCTTATCTTGCCATGTGGGGCACCTTGGCTGCATTCACCTGGAGCTTGTTCAGAAAAAAAGCCACATCATCAAAACTTTTATCAGCAGGACAGACAGCAGCAGAAACAAAGCAGAGACTTCCCCCAGAATTTCCTAGAAAATATTATTGTTTTCTCTGCACATCTGAATCACCGTTGTCGAAGTGCCCGTGGAAGTCCACAGCAAGATTCAAGGGGAAGAGTTTTGATGTAGAGGGTTGCTATGGATGTTTTGCCCTAGAAGACCTGCATGTGATCTGTTCCCAGGCTGGTATTCAGACAATTGTGGATTTAGTTAGTATTCTTGGAGGTGGTTCACAGTTCACCTCCAAGGGAACCCAGGAAGAAAGATAGTCTACTGTCCCCCTTTTTATGTTTTTAACAGGAAGATTCTGGCTGGACACAATGGCTTACAGTGTAGGCCTGCAGTCCCAGCACTTTGGCAGGCTAGGGTGGGAGGATGGCTTGAGGCCAGGAGTTTGAGACCAGCCTGGGCAACATAGAGATCTCACCTCTACTACACACAGACAGACACACACACGTGTGTGTGTGTGTGTGCATAGAAGTGAGATATATACACACACACGCACACATATATGTGTATATACACACGTGTGTGTATATACACACATATACACACATACACACGCACACGCATATATATGTATATATATACACATATGTGTATATATCCAAACATATACACACACGCACACACATATATGTGTATACACACACACACGCACATACATATATATGTGTGAACCCTCCATGCAGGGAAGAGATTACCATCCCCCTGCACCGTGGAGAAGGCAGGCAGCCCCCGAGCAGCTGGGCAGGTGGGAGGGCTGCTGAGCCAGTCTACCTGGCTCCACGCCCTGGCTACCCTTGAGCAGCTGTCAGACCTTAGGAACTGACTTGACCATTCAGTGCCTCAGTTTCCCCATCTGCAAAAGGAGACTGATCATAATGGTGCTCATGGCTGGGACTCACGAGAGGATGAGAGGTGGATGCATGGAGACCCCTGTGGGTGCGCCCTGGCGGGTAGGGGCACTCAGGATCTGCTAGCTTTGCTTTCCCAGCTCAGGGTCTGCTCTGAAGTGTGTGGTTGGTTTTCTGTGTGTGGTCGCTGTTTGTGTGTGTGTGGTGGTGTGTGTGATTGTGTGTGGTTATGTATGGTTGTGGTAATATGTGTGTGACTGTGTGTGGTTGTGTGGTAATGTGTGTGGCTGTGTGTGAGGTTGTGTGTATGGTTTTTCTGCTTGGTTGTGGTGGTGTGTGTTGTGTGTGTGGGTGAGTGTTTGTGTGTGGTTGTGGTGGTATGTGTGTTTGGTCGTGTGTGTGGTTGTGTGTGGTTTGTGTTGTGTGTGTGCTTGTGTGTAGGATTGTGGTGGTGTGTGTGTTTGGTTGTGTGTGATTGTATTTGTGATTGTTGTGGTGTGTGTGGCTGTTGTGTGTGGTTGTGGTGGTGTGTGTTTGGTTGTGTGTGGGTGTGTGGTTGTGGTGGTGTCGGTGTGGTTATTTGTGTGTGTGGCCATGAGTGGTTGTGTGTGTGGTTGTGTGTATGGTTTTGTTTCATTGTGGTGGTGTGTGTGGTGTGTGTGGTTGCATGTGTGTTTGTGTGTGTGTGGTTATGGTGGTACGCATGTTTGGTTATTTGTGTGTGTGGTTGAGTGGTTGTGTGTGGTTTGTGTTGTGTGTGGTTGTGTGCATGTGTGGCCGTATGTGAGGGTTTGTGTGTGTGGTTGTGGTTGTGTGTTTGGTTATTTGTGTATGGTTGTGGTTGTGTGCATGTGTAGTTGTGTGTGTGGCTTATCTGGGTATTTGTATGTGGTGCTGTGTGGTTGTGTGTATGATGTGTGTGGGTGGCTGTGTGTGTATGGTTGTGTGTGTGGTTGTGGAGGTGTGTGGTTTTGTGTGTAGTTGTGGGTGGTTGTATGTGTGGTGGTGTTTGTGCTTGTGTGTGTACTTGTGTGTGGTTGTGATGTGTGTGATGTGTGGTTGTGGTTGTGTGTATGTTTGTGTGTGGTTGTTTGCATGTGTAGTGATGGTATGTGTTTGTGTGTGGTTGTGGTTTTGTGTGCGATGTGTGTATTTATATGCGTGTGGTTGTGGTGTGTGTGTGGTTGCAGAGGTGTGTGGTTATGTGTAGTTGTATGTAAGTATGGTCATGTGTGTGGTTGTGCATGTGGCTGTGTGTGTGGTTGTATATGTGGTTTTGTGTGTGGTTATGGGGTGTATGATGATGTGCGGTTATATGTGCGGTTGCATGTGTGATTGTGTATGTGGTTGTGTGTGTGTGGTTGTGGTGGTGTGTGGCTGTGGTTTTGTGTGTGGTGTGTGTGTTTATATGTGTATGGTAGTGTGTGGTCATTTGTGTGTCATGTATGTGGTTGTGTGTGTAGTTGTGGTATGGTTGTGTGTGTGGTTGTGTGTGTGATGTGTATGTGTGTTTGTGGTGGTATGTTTGTGCATGTGTGTGTGTGTGTGTGTGTGTGTCTACTGCATGTGACATTTCCCCACAGGCCTCACAATTTTGAGCCTTGGGTGTCCACACGTGTGTATACCTGTATGGAGCCCACACACAGACTGCAGTGTAATTTAAGCAGACGTTGTAAATTAGCAGTTCTTAGGTCAAACCTGGTCCATAGATGTTTACTGTTTGCCCAGAACAGATCACTTAAAAATATACACATATATATTTGTCATATTTCGAATTTGAGTTTTTACATTTTTAAAAAAGCTAGATTCCCAACGCCAGTGAAGTCAGGTGACCTAGCACACTTTCACCAAATGACGACGTTCAGTGGAGCAGAGCAACAGCTTCCCCTGTTAGGTGGGGTCTGCAGTGCCAATTTGCCCTAGTCCCCACTGCTCCCTATTGTGCACGCCTGGTCTCTCTGAATCATGTCCTGTCTCAACCCAATCGACACACAGAGGGGTTTCCAGCTTTTTCAAGGTTTGGGCCGCTTTGCAGTACATGAATGCTGGTTCCCAGGAGCCTCACATAGCCCAGGGCCCAGCAGTACCACCAGGGTCCTCGTGACCTGGAAGACACCACCGGAGTAGGTAACTCCTCGCCTCTCCAGGTAGCATGTGACACCCTGGCCCCTAAACTGTTCAGCAGTTCTAAGTTTGAGCTAAATTTTTCTTATGATCAAGCTGAAGACGGCAAATTCCAGGCTGGGCGTTGACAAATTCGTTAGTAGACGCTTTGCTCCTGCAAGAGGCAGCTGTGTGCCTTAAAACACCCGTGTGACAGCCAGGGATGAAGGCCGCCTCTGTCCCGGGGACTGCCAGCCCGGAAGCCGGGGACTGGGTGCCCTGCCGGAGCTCTGGGGTGCAGTTGTAGCCCCCCACAGCTCCCCACCCCACTTTTGTGGCAGGGAAAGGGCAGCAGGCCAAGGAAGCATTCTTCTCTGCCTCCTTCAGAAAACCCTGGGCCTGCTGTCTCTCACCCAGGGGCCAGGACCAGCCTGCCTGTGTTTGAATTATAGGCTGCCGAGCCCTGCCAACAGCGGGGGGCCAGGCGGCTGTGCTTCCTCCCCGTTCTGTGTGGCTCACAAAGCCGCCTCCAACTCTCATCCTGAGCCTGGGGAGTGACAGACAGTGGCTGATAAATGGAGAAGTGCAGAGGAAAGTGGGGCACGAGATTCTCAGCAGGTGCAGGCCCAGGAGCCCGCTGCGCGTATGCACCTGCCCCTCTCTGAGCATCTCAGGTTGTGAAGCAGGATCCCGCAGTCCACATGTGTCCACGTGTGCACTTCCTGTCTCCTGCCACGGCTAGCGTTCTTGATGCAGATAAACAGGAATATTTTCCTATCCTAATGTCTCTCAGCATCTACAGTGGTCCCTCGGTGCCCAGGACTTGCCCTAGCCACAGAATGGTCAGATACAATATTAGACATCCAGTTAGATTTGAAATCCAGATGAACAATGAATTTTTAGTATAAGTATGCCTCAGATATTGTATAGAACACACTTATACTAAAATATCATTCATCGTTTATCTGAAATTCACATTAACACCAAGTCCTGAATTTGTATTTACGATGCCAAGCCTGCCTAGTCATAGAGTCCCATGCGTGGGGAAAGGGTGTTGGAGCCGATTGTCTGGGTTTGGAGCCCAACTTGGCCACTGACAGGCTGTGCGATCCTGGGCAAGTTACTCAACCTCTCTGTGACTCAATTTCTACATCTGTCTGTTGAGATAATATGGCGCCCACCTAACAGGAGCGCTGAGAGGAGGCAGTGATGGCGGCGGTGCGTGAGAAGGTGCTCGCACGGGCCAGCCCTGGCTCCGCCTTGGTCGTTATTACCCAGTGTTGTTGGACAGTGTCCCCCCACAGAGGGTCCTTGCAGCCCTGCCAAGGGTCGTCCTCAGCCTCAGCACTTGGTTTCCTCCACTCCAGCCGCCCTGAGCTTCCTTCAAGCACCAGGATGGGCCCCCTTCCCTCCTCACGTGCACCTGTCTCATGCTGTCCCCTCTGTCTGGAAGGTTCTTTCCCCCCATCATCAGACCAACTGTCTCTCATCTCACATTTAACATCCAAAGTCACACTGCTCGCTCATTCAGCAAATGTTCACTGAGCACCTACTACGGGGGGGCTAGGGGGCAGCGGACGACAGGACTGAACCTGATCCAGCCTCTGCGCGAATAACTGCGATTTCATTTTCAAACAACTTGAAAAAATCAAAAGAAGAAGACCACATTGTGACACATAAAAGAAACTGAACTTTCAGTGTCTGCAAATAAGGCTTTGTGGGAACACGGCCGCGATCCCTCACTGAGGTATCGCCTTTGGCTGTCGTGCGCCCAGACAGCAGAGTGGAATGGTTGCCACAGAGACTGTGGGGTCTGCAAAGGCTGAAATATTTGTCACCTTACCAGGGACAGAGGATGCTTGCCGACCCTGACCTAGACGCTGGACATGTGGCAATTAAAGCAAAAAAGAAAAGCAACTCCAAAACCCAGACAAAAATCATTGGTCTCACAGAAGCAATATTTGGGTGGAAAAAGAGACAGGGGTGTGTGTGTGTGTGTGTGAGAGAGAGAGAGAGAGAGAGAGAGAGGCGCGGGTCAGATGCTGCAGCAGCTTGGGGCTGAGCTATCAGGAGGATGGGTGCTAACTCTTCTGGTGGGACATGTGTGGAGGGACACAGGGTGTGGAGAAGGCCTATGAATTTGTATGGGGACCTGGACAGTCTGAGAGGCGTCTTAGGCACGTCCATGGGGAGACTGATGAGGCAGCTGCGTCTGAAGGAATCAATCTGCAGTCATCAGTTTATAGATGGCTTTGGCCTGGGGTGTGAGTGTAAAAAGAGGAAATCCTTTCCCGACCTCAGAGCCTAGGTCAAGATCCCTGGAAGATACAGAGGTGCTTCTCTGAGGAACGGACTCTGGTTTTGATTGTTTCAGAGCATGGGTTCTGTAGCTTGACGGCCTGGCTTCAAATCTCAGCGCAGGACTAGAAAGCGGTGGCTTTGGGCAAGTGACTCACCCTCTCTGTGCCTCTGTCTTCATCTGCAAACTGGGAAGAAGAATGGCTTGCCTCCAGGATTCAGGAAGCACATCTGCGTAAAGTGCTTTGAACAGTATCTGAAGCATCATCAGTGGCATATAAAGATGCTATCTGCCATGATTATTCCTTAATGAGACTCTGAGCCCTGGTGTCACTTTCTCATCACTGCATCTCCCACTGCCCAGGACAGTCTCCGCACAGGTGGCACTGGGATGATGGCATCGACGGCTTTGGAGGGACAGAGGGATAGCTGCCCCTTCCTCTAGGGAGTGACCCAGGGCTGAAGGGGGTACGGAGGGGAGGGGCCCCCAGGGCTGCAGGAGGAAGGCTGGCCAGAGTCCACCGAGGGAACAACTGTGCTCAGGAGACAGAGAGGAGGGGTGGGCGGGGCACAGCAGCCCCTGGGCCAGGAGGGCGGGTTGAGGCTGAGCCATGGACGAGCCTAAACATCAAAGTATGGAGACTGATCTTTATTTTTTGGGAGGCAGGGAGTTATAAATTTGTTTTGGCAGGGACGAGCATCTTGGAGGTTGAGAGGGTGAGGCCAATTCAATTTGGGGAACTCCTAGTCTATTAATAAAATAAACAAATGCCAAGCCAGGGTACCTGGGGTGTATTTAAATGTTGACCCAGCCTGGGTGTGGCTCTATTACAAACGTCAAAGTGAGGCAGACCGGCAGGTAGAGTGAGCGACCCATTAGTGGCTGTGAGTCACCTTAGACTTCAAACCGGAGTTTCTTATCTGAACCATAAAACACAGAAAATGATCTAAGCGAATACTTTCTCAATTCTCACAAGAATGGATTATAAGTAGTTCCCCTCTAGGTGTCTAGGATAAAGGCTGATGATTGATATGCAATTAATGACTGAGGATATTCGAGCTTAATTCTCTTGGGATCCCAGTTGAGAAGAAAAGTCTAGAAAAGCAAAGCTAAGCTGGAAAGATGAGAAGGGAACAAGGTAAGTTAGAATCTGGATAACTTACCAGAATCGGAATAGGACTGTGTGGAATTGACTAGAGTAAGATTGCTAGAACAGAACAGAATAGCATGTGCCAGAATGATATGGAACAGAACTGCACAAATGGGAACAGAGTGGAAGGGGAAGTACTGTGGGGTTTAATGCATGGCAGGTGTATAGGTTTGTGACACTGTGTCACTGGATGTGTGCAGGCTGTGACATCAGGTGAATTCCTTTCTCTGAGGAGCAGCCCAAAGTGCTTTGGAGGTACCATGAAACTGCTGAGTCTCAACTCTCAGGCCCCCCCTTACCAAATATATGCGAGATCCAACCACATGCCGCCTCTCCAACCCTGACTTCTGAGCAGAGGAGTGATCAACTTTTACGTCCTCAGGATATTCCTAGGACAAGACCCGTCAAAACTTTCAGAGAAAGCCTGACAGCCAGAGACCAACGCGCAGCCGTCAGGTTTGGGGGGTAATGCTGGCCTCGATGGGGTGAAGTCTTTGTGAATTGGGTCTTCTCCCCAGCATGATTGAACCCGCCCAGGGGAGGGATGTGACAGGGTTTGCGAGGTGGGATTGGAGGTGGAAAAAACCCGGAGCCACAGTGGATGAAAGAGAGTCGTCCTGGGGTTTGCAGGGAGGAGCCAGGCAGGCCTGATGGAGGGCAGAGAGCCTCCAACAGGAAGGGGCGAAGTGAAGACGTGTGTCAGAAAGACTGACGTTCTGGAGGCGTGAGAGGAAGTGCAGCAGTCAAGACTCAGTTACCTGAAGAGAAACCACTCCAGCTACCTGAAACAGCAAGGGATTGAACGCAGGGACTGGGCGCTCACACTCACTGAATGTCTGGCCGCATGGGCTCCTAAATCCTGCAGAACCGGCCCCTGAGGGGAACTGCCACGTCCCCCGCAGTCAGGGTCTGCTCACATGAAGAAGGCACCGCTTGGGCTATGACCCGAGGGTCAGGGAGAATCCACCACCAGCTCACAAAGATTGGTCCTAAATTCATGCTATGTGCAAACACACGCACCCTGGATGGACGTCCTCATGACTCCACCACTTAGGAGCTGTGTGGTCTGAAAACTTACATAACCTCTCTGAATCTATATCCTTGATTTAAAAGTGAAAATGAAGATAATGCTGCTTAATTTACGGTTTTATGGGTTTTTTTGTGATGAAGCAAGTTATGTTGGCAACCCATAAATATTACTTAGCTATTATTAAAAGAGCTTGCATTTTGTGGAAGACTTCAGAGTTCTTAACAGAATAGCACCCACACTTGTGACTTTGTTGTTTATTCAGTGACTAGGTAAGAGGATTTGTGCTGTTGGGGGCCCAAAATATGGGAGGATGGTGATGAAGACACCTGGCATGGTAGGCCACTGCAGTCTGTGACACACCTCTGTGGGTTCGTCATAAGATGTTTTCCTGCAGGCAGACTTGATGCTTCAGTCCCCACTTTCTGCTTGGACAAGTGATTTGTGTAGTATACAACCTGCTCAACTGTACTGAGGCCTTGAACCCAGGAGCTTGTATTTTAATAACAAATACACAGCACATGCAGGGATACCAAGATAACAGGCCTGGCCCTTGCCCTTTGGGTCCTCAAAAGGCAGGTGAAAGAACAAACACATCCCCTTGGAGCCCAGAGGCAGGTTCTTGAGAAGATACTTGGCCAGGGTAGGTGTTGAGCTAGCCTCCAGGGGCAAGTGCAGATCTTGATAAGTCAAGAGGGTGATATACTGTTTCAGGAGGTGGGAGCAAAGGCAGGGCAGAGGAGGAAGGTCCGGCGGCCTGGCGTGGGATGGTCTCGGCAGAGGAGGAAGGTTCGGCGGCCT
>NW_022436942.1:88075114-88083043 GCF_009761245.1 Sapajus apella | reverse complement strand
GAGGGAAGGTCCGGTGGCCTGGCGTGGGATGGTCTCGGCAGAGGAGGGAACGTCCGCTGGTCTGGTGTGGCAGGGCCTCGGCTGTGGAATGCTGGATGGTCATCCGTGGGGGCGCCCACTGCCAGGATGTGGAGTTGGGGTTTTATGCTCGCAGCGGTAGGAAACCAGGAAAGGTACTGAGCAGGGCGGCTCCAGCACTATGGTGTAGTGGGATCATGAGATCTGAGCCAGACATTCCCCAAAACCTCCCCAGTCCACCAGCACCCTAGTGTCTTAGTGATGTTTTCCTGGTGCCCTAGGAGAAAGAAACCCCTGGTTCATTTGTGAAGTCCTCAGGTCCAAATGACTTAACAGAAGTCATTTGCAAAGTGTCTGACAGATGTTCCCTTTTTTTTAAACAAAAGAAAACATCTGCATGTGCTATGGTGAGTGTGCCGCGTGCCTGTGGTGCCTCGGGAACACACTTGGGGAACGAGAGGCCATCTAGCCTCGAGCTGTGGCTCAGTCACCACGCTGCTGCCTCAGTTTCCTCTTTGGTAACTTGCATACAGGAAAACTGCATCCCTGCCGTGGAGTGGGTACGAGTCCAGACCTCCCAGGGTTCTAAGGTGGAATCAATGAAATGGTGCGTTTAAAGCGGTGAGCAGAGAGCATTGTGGTCATCTCCACCATCAGGGGCCTGCGTGCAGCAGGACCTGCTCATGGCGGTGTGGGGGGCGTTTGGAGGCCCTCTGTTGGCTTGTGCCCAGTGGGGACTTGGGCTTCATCGGGAGCTCTGCAAAGTGCCCCGCAAACCCGAAGAGCAACACCCAGGATAGTAGCCGTGGGGGGCAGTGAAATGATCCAGCGAAGTTTTCCTTTTTTTTTTCTTTTTTAAACCCAAGTCTTGCTCGCTTTCGCCACCTGCAGGCCAGTGGGGAAACTTCACGTTGACATCATCTTGGAGCCATTTCTGCCAGGGGATTTGCGCGGTTTTCTTATGGCTGGTAATTAAAATCATTACGGAACTTAAAAAAAAAAAAAATCCTGATGCCTAAATCCTGCCCCAGGCCGAATGAATAAGAAGCGCAATCTGAGAATGTGGCCTTGGTGTCTCAGTTTTTTGTTGCTTTTTTTGTTTTGTTTGAGACAGAGTCTTGCTCTGTAGCCAGGCTGGAGTGCAGTGGCGCAGTCTCGGCTCACTGCAACCTCCCCTCCCGGGTTCAAGAGATTCTCCTGCTTCAGCCTCCCGAGTAGCTGGGATTACAGGCATGCGCCACCACACCCAGCTAAATTTTTTTTTTGTATTTTAGTAGAGACGGGGTTTTACCATGTTGGCCAGGCTGGTCTCGAACTCCTGACCTCAAGTGATCCTCCCACCTCAGCCTCCCAAAGTGCTGGGATTACAGGCATGAGCCACCATGCCCGGTTGTTTTGTTTTTTGTTGAAGAAAACTTCATGGCAATCTCAGGCTGAGAATTACGGCTGATGGTATCCTCTGACTGCAGAGTCACCTGGTCACCCCCTACTGAGGTGCACTGCAGCTTCCAACCCTTTGCTCCAGCCCCGCCATGGGCAAGCTGGGCAAGCTCACTGTGTGCCTCCATCTGCCCGGGCCTGCAACTGGAGGGATCTCATTTAGATCCAGATAACTGGAAGTGCCAGCTCCCAGTGGGCGAGCTGTGAATTTTAATAGATGTGCCAAATTGCCCTAAAGTGGCTCTACCAATTTACAGCCCCACCAATGAGAACATTTCCCCAACACCTTCCCCCATACGTGATAATAGCAAATTTTCATATTTTTGCCAATCTGATGATTCAAAACATTTTTAATGGCACCAGCTAAAAAAGAATGGCAGGGGCTTTACATTCCAGTTTGCTGACATCTCCGAGGTAGCTGTCGAGGGAGAGATCTAAGTGAGGATATATAAAACAGGTTGGCAGGCGGGCAGCAAACAAGTCACAGGAGACAGGGCAGAGTCCAGCTCCGAGTCCCACCGCGTAGTTCACTCTGTGGGGCACACACCCATGCGTGGCAATGAAAAGCAAAACGTTCTTTGGAGGGGGGGTGCCGTCCGTGGGATGCTCTCCTTGTCTGGAAGCGTTTAATGTTTTACAAGGAGAATGAATTTAATTATATCATTAGAGGTTAAATTTTAAAACACTTAAGGAAAAATTTTGCGCATGTGTGTAGGCGTGTGTGTGTGTGTGTGTGTGGGTGTGGGTGTATAAAGAGAAAGGGTGTGAAACAGAGGGGGGGGGAGAGTACCCATAGTTGAATGTAGTAAGGTGTTCCTTTTTGGGACATTTGAATGAAAGGCATCCGGGATTGCTCTGTGCCAGGTTTACAACTTTTCTGTAAGTGTGTCAGAAGAAATTACCCAAAAAACAGCCCTCAAAACTCAAAGGAATAAACGAAGGGGGGTTGCCAACCGCCTTTGGTCCAGGTCAGCTCCCCTCCTGAAGCCTGCGAACCCCGGGAAGTAGAGCCTTTGAAGGGACCCGGAGGGCAGCCCCGGCAGACAGACTGCCCTGGCACCCACGGAGGGCAGGCTGGCAAACCTGCACCACAGTCACGCCTGGATCCGTCCTCTGTCCCGCCGCTGACAGAGGACAGAGAGCAACTTCCTCTTCAAAGACCATCCTGCATAAGCCAAAATGCCTCCTGGGACTGAAGTTCAAAGCGATTCGGAGGAGATCTGTTTGGTGCCAGTGTTTGGCCTGGGGATTTGAGCGGATTACTAAAGCCCTGTGTTCCAGGCAGCAGTAACTCGGGGCCTCAGGTGCGAATGGCCTTTGATAAACGTGAGCTCTTTAGAGGCCCAAACAAATTGAGGACAAAGCAGCTGGGCTGCTCAGGAGGGGGCCGGCTGTTGACCCTTTCTTTCCAGTCTTAGGAAAACAAATACTTGATATTCCAAAGGCTGAGTAAACTCATTAAAAGGATCTTGGACTTCCTGCCTTTGGGCAGCCCATGGAAGCTTCTCCACCAGCCCCCGGGGGAGCAGGGGTGGGGAGGGCTGGAGGCAGTTCCCCCGTCCCGCCTGCAGATCACGCCCTCGACTATTCCCGAGTCACTGGGCCACTCTTCTCTCCGGCCTCATCGTCTTATCGGGGGTCCAGGCCATTCTGCCACCAATTTGAGGGCACCGGGCCCTGGATGTTTCTGCTGCTTCTGCTGACCGAGTCAGGTGGCTGTGGGGGAAGGCAGGCGCCACACACGTCCAGGTCCCCCGGCCGCACCGCTCCTGGAAATGTGAATGTGGATTTCTTATGGGTTCCTTCAAAGGACACTCTTAAACCTCCCTTTAGTCCCAAGGATTCTAGTTGCTGCATCTTTAGTACACAGACTGGGGGCTTACACAACGAAGGTTGGCTTGGGTGCTCAGGGTCCCGGGGCTGGGAGTCTGAAGTCAAGGCACTGGTAGGGCGGCTCCCCCCACAGCCTCTCCGCTTGGCTTGCAGACGAGGTCTTCTCCTCGAGTCTTCGCCTGCCCTTTCTTCCACACACATGTGTCCGGGGGCCTTTTCCTCCTCTCATGAATCATCGGTCATATTGGACTGGGTTCCATCCCAGTGGCCACATCTTACCTGACTCGCTTCTTCAAAGGCTGCATCTCCAAATGCAGTCCCAGTCTGAGGGGCTGGGGCTTGGGCTTCCACAGAGGGATCTGGGGGACTCGATTCAGCCTGCAACAGTGGGGCACTTGCACAGGACCCACGTCAGACCCAACCTGCAAAGCCCCCCAGGACATGGCTCTCCTTGCCCCCGGCCCCTAGAGCCTGGACACCTTCTCTGCCCTCGTGGTTTCCAGCACCCGCCCAGACCTCCACACCAGGCTGCTGTTTCCGCAATCAGGTGAGTGTCCTGCTCCCATCTGGCGGCCCTGAACTTCTCCTGCCTCAGATTCTCTCGCGCTCTTCTCGGCTCCTAAATTCAAGCTCCTCCTAAAGCTCAGCCCAGATTTCCACGGTGAAGCGCTCCGTGATTATTCGCCAATTCCACGTTTTTTGAGTACCTATTGTGTGCCCAACAGCGACGACACTCAGAGTTGGGGCATGGCTGGGAGCAGAACATGGACAGTCAGGGATCCCCTGGCCTGCTGGTGGAGACAACTGCCATTCAGGGAGATGTGGGAGCACCAAGGAGAAGCCCCAACTCTGGGGTTCTTGGAGGGCTTCCTGGAAGAGGAAGCAAGGTGAAGTCAGAGGCTAAAATTTCACACATCTGCAGGTGTTGAGCAAGCATGGATGCCTGAGCGATGAGGCACAACAGAGCATGAAGCCATGGCAGGTGGCAAAGGGAATGTCGCCATGGGGGGAGGCGGCCTCTGCCGGCTTTTAGTCACTCCCTGGGATGTGATAGGAGTTGATCTTGCCAGATACATGATCTTCCAACATCACAGGACTTTGTGAATGGATATGAAATCTCTCTGTTCTTAAATGTTGGCAGCTCGTAACGTTTTTGAATAGTCAGTGGACCACACAAGACACAACTCTAGGCCAAGTGCGTCCTGCAGGCCCACACTGCAGCATCTGGTCTAAAGGGAATTCAGCCAGGTGAGAAAACAGGATTCGGGCAGAGGATGTGCGGGTCCAAAGGCCCTGGGGAGGAGAGCGCCTCCCCAGTGATATCCATGAGCTCTTTCCCTTATTTGGCAAGTATTTATTCATCCTCACTAGATGCCAGCCACTGTTTGGGAGGTGTGTGTGCATGTGTGTGTGTATGTGTGCATTTGGACTGATGCATGTGCTACACATTTGAGTGTATATCTATGTATGCAGGTGTATTATGCATGTATACATGTTTGTATATGTATTCAGGGGTATATGCATGCATATACGTGCATGTGTTTATATGTATGCATGTATATGGTGTGTGTGCACGCATATATATGTATGCAGATGTACATATGCATATGTGTGCATATATTTGTGGGTGTGTGTGCATGTGTGTATATGTATTCAGGGGTATGTGTGTGCATATATGTGCAGGTGTTTATATGTATGCATGTATATAGTGCATGTGTGTATATATTTGTGGTTGTATTGTGTGCACGTGTATATATGTACGTAGCTGCATGTGTGTGCATGCATGTAGTGTATGCATATGTATGATGCATATGTGTATCCCTGTGTAAGTCTATATATGTGTGTGCACATCCATGCACACGTGTGTGTGCATGTGTTCATTTATGTGCATGTAGGTATGGGTGAATGTATGCGTGTGTGTGTGTGTTAATTTATGTGTGTGTAGGTATGGGTAAATGTATGCATGTGTGTGTATGTGTGTGTGTTCATTTATTTGCATGTGGGTATGGGTAAATGTATGCATGTGTGTGTGCACGTGTTCACTTATATGCGTGTAGATATGGATAAATGTATGCATCTGTGGGTGTGTGTGTTCATTTATGTGCTTGTAGGTATGGGTAAATGTATGCATGTGTGTGTTTATGTGCATGTAGGTATGGGCAAATGTATGCATGTGTGTGTGTGTTCATTTATGTGCATGTAGGTATGGATAAATGTATGCATGTGTGTGTTCATTTATGTGTGTGTAGGTATGGGTAATGTATGCGTGTGTATGTGTGTGTATTTATTTGCGTGTGGGTATGGGTAAATGTATGCGTGTGTGTGTGTGTTCATTCATGTGTGTGTAAGTGTGGATAATGTATGCGTGTGTGTGTGTTCATGTGCGTGTAGGTATGGGTAAATGTATGCGTGTGTGTGTGTGTTCATATATGTGCATGTCGGTGTAGGTAAATGTATGCATGTGTGTATGCCTGCACTATGCATGTTTGCACACGGGCGTGCATGAACACGTGTATGAGTGTATGCACGCGTGTGTGTATGCATGTGCACACGTGTGTTTGTGTGTGTCCGCTCCTGGCAGGTCGTGTTTTCTGGGCCTCCTTCAGCCCAGCGGGCGCTCCTTGGCTGAGGCGGTCCTGGAGGGGGCCGGGATCCTCCCTGGGGAAGCGCGTGGCTCTGGGTGTTGGCCTGGGTGGAGTGAGCTCAGCAGGAGTTTGGGTCATAGGAGCTCCTTGGTGTGGGGACACAAGGATCCACACAAGCCCTAGAGGAGCGCGGCGGGGCTCGCGTGCCGGGGATCGCGCGGCGGGCGTGGGGCGCCGGGGGGCCTCGCTGCGCTGGAGCCGTGCCCGGAGCCCCTCCAGCAGGTGCAGCCTCCCGCGCGGGTCCCGGCTCCGAGAGACGCGCGCACGCCGCCCCCTGGTGGAGACGGCGGGCCCTGCAGGCCGCCGCGGAGATGCTCTCGCGGTGTCTGATGGGAGAATCCCGCGCCCCGCGCTTCCCCAGGTGGCCGGGGCGGGCACCCCCTGGGGCGGCAGCGCCGCGCAGCTGTGTGCACCTTTGTGGACTTCGGGTTCCGGAGGCAGGCGACCGAGCCAGAGCCAGTGACGGCCTTGCCTCCAGAGTAACGGCGCTTATCAGGCTTGCCTGCCTGCGCCTCTGGGTCGAGGGGTGCGCAGCAGCTGGGCGTGGGGACCAGGAGCGCGGAGCGGGCTCTGCGGCCGCAGCGTGGACGCGTTCTGGGCAGCTCTGCGCCCCGGGGTCAGACTGCGCCCACCTCCCTCTGCCGCTGCTGCCCCACCTCGGAGGGATCGGTAGATGTCAGGGGCATTGTGAGGATCCAGAGAGAACGCACGCCCAGCTCAGGGTCAGCCCTTAGAACCAACGCTTTTAGCGACTGTGAATCTTCATGACAACTCTGAGTCATTCCTCTTGTGTCCCCTACTTTAAGATAAACTGAGTCTTACCGAGATTAAATATAATAGAGATAATAGAGAGTACGTCTACATAATAGATCGCCTAAACTCACACTGTTGGAAAGCTCAGGATGGTCCCCAACACGAAATACTTTTTTTCCTCAAAGAATGATCTCTCTGACTTCCTTCCTTGGACTTATATTCAGACAGTTTTCTTCTTTAGGTTGAATTTTTTCTGTCATCCCTACATTGCTCACCCTGGAGATTGACAGGAGAATGAAAATTCCATGAGTAGGGGGTCTTGCCACATAGTTTTGCTAGAAAATGTTTAATAACAGGTTCTAGGCTGGGGGTGGGATGTGCATATGATATATACATCTGTGTGTTGCATACCTATATCTATATACACATATATAATAAATTTAGCTAATATAAAGGTAGCATAGTACACAAATTACAACGAATAAAAAGCATACAATCATATTTATTATACATTCCATGAGAGACAGTTCATCTTCATGGAATGCTTTTGATTATCTTTGCCAAACTCTTGAATCTTTAGTCAATCTCAGGCTGCAATGGATGCAAGAGTGTTCTCCCAACTTGAAGTTTGGTTAGTGTTTCCATTTCATCAGAGGCCTTTCACAGCCTGCAAGGAGGCTTTTTTTGGCAATTAGTTCATCATCTGCACCCACCTTCAGAATAGAAGCACCCCAAGAGCAGGCACCCAGTACTGGTGCAGGACCCCTGGTTGTTTAGATGTCTGGGTCTGTGCCGGCTGTGCCCCTCATTACATGTGGACACTTGGGCAATTTATTAACTTTCTATGTCTCGATTTTCCCATCTGTAAGTGAGACTAATAGTCCCTATCTGGCAGGGTTGCTGTAAGGATTAACTGAGCTAATATGAGAACAGTGATGATAATGGAGGCTAGCACATAGAAGTGCTCAGTAAACGTCAGTGATTGTCATTTTATTATAAAGAAACTCTGCATTTAAAAAAATTAAATTGAAATTCATATAATAGACAGTTCATTTTAAAGTGAACAACTCAGAGGAATTTAGCACATTCACGATGTTGTGTGACCCCCTCCTCTATCTAGTTCTGTAACATCGTCATTACCCAAAAAGGAGGCTGTGTATCCACTCGTGGTCCTTCTGCGTTTACCCACTCGTGGTCCTTCTGCGTTTTTCCACTCGTGGTCCTTCTGCGTTTATCCACT
>NW_022436942.1:88027742-88075104 GCF_009761245.1 Sapajus apella | reverse complement strand
ACTCTTGGTCCTTCTACGTTTACCCACTCGTGGTCCTTCTGCGTTTACCCACTCGTGGTCCTTTTGCGTTTACCCACTCGTGGTCCTTCTGCATTTACCCACTCACGGTCCTTCTGCATTTGTCCACTCGTGGTCCTTCTGCATTTGTCCACTCGTGGTCCTTCTGCATTTGTCCACTCGTGGTCCTTCTGCATTTATCCACTCATGATCCTTCTGCGTTTCTCCCTGTTCTCTGTTCCTGGCAACCACAAATCCATTTCCAGCCACTTTGGCTTTATTTAATTCAGGACACTTCACATAAATGGAATTATATACCATGTGGCCTTTGTTGTCTGGTTTCTTTCACTTAGCATTGTGTTTTCAAGGCTCATTCATCTTGTGTACATATCAGAGCCTTATTCCTCTATCGGGCTGAATAATCTTCCATTTTATGGATATATCACCATTTGTTTATTCATTCATCCATTGTTTCTTTTTTCTAACAGTTTAATTGATGCATAACAGGTGTACATAGTTTTGAGACATATGTGATAATTTAATACATTCAAATAATTTGTAAAGATCAAATATATGTTCTTAAAATCTCTATCATCTATTGTCTTTATGCCAGAACCATTCTATTTCTTCTCTTCTGGCTATTTTGAAATATACAAGAGATTATTGGAAATGGTAGCCATGCTACTGAAGTATCAAACACTAGGTCCCATTTCTTCTATCAAACTCTGTATTTGTACCCAGTAATCTACCATTTCACAATTGTGAATAGTGTTGCTATGAATGTGTTGTGACTCTGTTGTGTTTGAGTATCTGTTTTCCGTTCTGTTTGATCTAAGCCTAGGACTGGAACTGCTGGGTCCTGTGGTAATTCTACATTTCACTTCTGAGGAACCACCAGACCGCTGTTCACAGTGGCTGCACTATTGTGCACCTCTACCAGTGATGCGGAGGGCTCCACCTCTCCACACCCTTCT
The DNA here is from genome assembly GCF_009761245.1 of Sapajus apella. Taxonomy (NCBI): domain Eukaryota; kingdom Metazoa; phylum Chordata; class Mammalia; order Primates; family Cebidae; genus Sapajus; species Sapajus apella. The sequence goes on along the minus strand of NW_022436942.1, from coordinate 88,074,133 downwards.
CAACCCTTGTTATTCTCCGTCCTTTTGACTCGAGCCCTTCTAGGAGGCGTGAAACAGTACCTCATTGTGGTTTTGATTTGTATTTCTCTTGTGACTTAATGGTGTTGAGCATTGATAGGGTTTGTCTGTGTCCCCACCCAAATCTCACCTTGAACTGCAATCCCACAATCCCCATGTGTCATGGGAGGGACCCAGTGGGCGGGAATTGGATCGTGGGGACGGTTACTACCCCCATGCTGCTATTCTTCTGATAGTGAGTGAGTTCTCACGAGATATGATGGTTTTATAAGAGGCTTTGCCCTCTTTTGCTTGGCATTTCTCCTTGCTGCTGCCATGTGAAGAAGGATGTATTTGCTTCTGTAAGTGTCCTGAGGCCTCTCCAGCCTGGGGAACTGTGAGTCCATTAAGCCTCTTTCCTTTATAAATTATCCAGTATCAGGTATGTTTTTATTAGCAGTGTGAGAACGAACTAATACAAGCATCTTTTCCTGTGATTATTGGCCATTGTATATCTTCTTTGGAGAAATGCCTGTTCAAGTCATTTGCTCACTGTTTCTTCACTAGGTTGTTCGGTTTTTGCACAGGGCATTCTCGCAGAGTGAATGGACTGCCTTTGTCCTGCTGGTATGCATGTGAACTCCCAGGCTCTGATGCCTCTTCATTCAATTGTGACTCCAACCTCCTGAGTCCCTGCCAACCTGAAGCACCCATGATGTCACTGGCCTCTGTGGCACTCCTGGGGCAGGGAGTAGGTGGCAATGTTATCAGCCTTTCCTGACTCTCACACCCCCAGACCTGTGAAACAGGATAATAGCACCTGGCTTGCAGGGTTGTCATTACAATGGGCCAGAGTAAGCCCATTTGCAGATGGGGAACCTGAGATACGGGCTGCTTTGGAATGGTTTCGCGTCCCAGGGACACCCATTAAATCAGTAATATTTCTAAGTGCTCTGAGATGCTAAGATGAAAGGGATGGTGTCAGGTAAGCATGTTATTATCTGGATTATAACTTCCCGAGGGAGGACACTTTCTCATTTTTGTCCACACAGGTGGGACAGATATGGGGAGATGCCCAGTTTGAAGGCTGATTTCTTTCTTTGGTTCTCATCTAGAAAGACTTTTTTTCCCCTAATCCAAACCATCAAAGCTCCCTAGCAGGACTGAGGAGGTCTGAGAAGCTGGGGCCACTCAACAGCTTATGTGAAAACAGATCTGAGAAGCTGAGATCACGCTCTAGTTTATGTGAAAACAGACAGGGGGTCCCTCAGCTGCTGGGAGCCCAGGCTCCTGCTGCCCTCGGGCCTCCAGATCAACCTACTTCCTAGGGCAGGTTTTATGGAGACCTCACAACCACTCCTCACTGGGGCTGGCTTTGTTTGGATTCTCCTGATAACCTTCTCTTTGTGGACTTTAACAAAGTATATATACTAGTCTGTTGATTGCATAAGTGAGCTTATGGGTGTAATAATGATCTTCTCTGCATATATATTTAAGGTGGAAACTAGTTAAGGTCCAGTTTAAAAAATATGATTAAAAACCTGCTATGGGTCAGCCCTGGAGCCAGCAGCAGTGATGACAGACGTGGGCAGTGTTCTCAGACAGCTCACAACCTGGAGGGAGGAGACCCAGGACGCACATTAAACACGTGAGGACATATGTAAAAGGCGGTAGTGATGAGCACCATGAGAAAACACGGAACAGGGCCCATGACAGAGGAACACAGAGCACCTCCATTTGACAGAGACTCTGGGGAGGGCTCCTGGAGGAGCAGATGTGAGAACAGGCACCAAAATCACCCAGGAGGCCAGCCACGGTGGGATACGGGAGAGGGATTCCTGGGCGGATGGAGCAGCCTGTGCACAGATCCAGAAGCAGGAGCGAGGCTGAAGATGGAGGCCGCAGACGAGACGGCTGTGTGTCATACATACTGGGTCGAAGAGGTGGACAGGGCCCACATCCCGCGGGGCCTTGTTGAAGGGAGACGATTTTGCTCTAAGTTGCATCAGTCAGCCCCTGCTGTTGTTAAAAGAAAAACTTTAGCCAAATTAAATTTAAAGGAGTGTAATGGAACAAAGAACAATTTGCAAACTGGGCAGTCTCCTGAGCCAGGGTAGGCTCGGAGGCTCCAGCATAGCCATGGGGTGGTAGAAGATTTATAAACAGAGAGAGGAAAGTGAAGTACAGAAAACAGAAGCGAGGGAAGAAACAGCTGGATTTGTCAGAGGCGTTCGAACCAGAGCGAGTCTGTCTCGAATAGGAACTGGGTAAAATGAAGCTGAGACCTCCTGGGCTGCATTCCCAGGAGGTCAGACATTCCAAGTCACAGGATGAGACAGATCAGCACAAAATATAGGTCATAACAACCTTGCTGATAAAACAGGTTGCAGTAAAGAAGCCAGCCGGAACCCACCAAAACCAAGTTGACAACGAGAGTGACCTCTGGTCACCCTGACTGCTACACTCCCACCAGCGCCGTGACAGCGTACAAATTCCCCTATATGTGGGAGGTGTGAATAACCCACCCCTTCTTTAGTATATCATCAAGAAATAACCATAAACGTGGGTGTGATAAGGGATTGGTTACAGCTCTGTGTCTGCACTATTTGGACACAGTTTGAACAGTTGGCTACCTTTGATTGGCCAAACTCCCCACCCCAATGCCCTTTCAGGAGCGGCCAGATGAAGACGCCATCAGCATTAGGAGCCACGCCGGGTGGTCTCTGGGCCTCGGAAAGAAACGGGACATTAATTGGCCTTCTTGGCAAGCAAGGGGGTTCTCCCCTACAGTGGAGCCCATCTTGAGGTGGGGCCAGCACGGACTGTGTCCTGCTTGCAATTCACGGCATCTCCCTGTTTCTCCCAGGTGCTCTCATAAGCAGAGCACCTCCAAGCGTGCTCTAAACACAAATCAGCATCTCTACACTTCTTTAGCATCAGGTGCTGCTACTGTCTTTCTAATTAGGAAAGAAAGACGTATTTAGGAGTTCTGAAAGACGGTGATTGACTTGGAGCTGTGCTCTGATGGAGCTGAGAGTCATTAGTGCAACTCCTGCTGGAGTCAGACAAGACACCTAACCAATTCATCCAACGACGAAGTACTGGTGCCTGCAATGTGCGAAGCCATGGCGTCAGCTGCTGAGCAGGCTTCACCAGGAGCAAGGGACAGACCCCCCAGGGTTCCCGGTCCACAGAAGGCAGCAGACACCACACACATACCCTGAGCAAATAATTCCAATGTGAAGGAGAGCAAGAAATCCTGCAGAAGTGCGAACCTTGTGTTTGGAAATTTCTTTTGCTGGAGGGATTGAGACATAAGTGGAGTCTCCTAGATTTTCTTTTGAAATGCCATTGAAGGGATAAAAGCAGGGGAAAAGTTATTTTAAGTACACTTTTCTAAGCATGATCTCCATTTCTTTTTAAAGGAACTCTTCCCTAAAGGAACATGACCAGGCCATGAGTTATAACATATGCATGTATATGAAAAGAGGATATGAATACAGCTGCAGAAGACACAGAGGGAATGACTCAGTGGAAGCTGAGACCGAGACCATGCCAGTGGCCATGGCCGCCGAAGAACCAGGCAACAGATGACTGAGTGACAGTCAGAAGGGCAGTATGGTACCAGGAAACAGCAGGGGAGGGAATGCTAACTCCTCTTTCAGCAGGGAGATGACGTGGGCCTCGGAAATCTACAGCTCTGCACGCTGGCTGTCAGGTCGTGGCAGAGCTCTGCCTGTTCTGTGGAGGGAACATCTGTGTTTTTGTGCCCCTGGAACCTAGTTCCCCCTTCCTGGAGTCAGCGTCCCATTTGACCTGTGAAGGTCCAACCCCACCTCCCTCCTATAGCAGTGGCATGGGACCCAGGCCTGGACCGTTCAGAGCCTTGCCGTAGGCAGCAACGGTGATCAATGTAGGAGTTGATCACTGATACAAACTGGGTGCTCAGGCCAAGGGAACTGATTCTTGGTATTTCTTAAACTCGTTTTCCATTGGAATTGTAGCTAATATAATGAAGCCTGTATATGTTGGGTAAAACTGCCTAGAAATGAAAATGAAGTCAACATCTGTGAAAGCAGAAACAGAAGCTTGAGAAAGACTGAGTCCTGGTGACTATTTCTGAACCCCTTGATCCAGCTATCCCTGAAGCCAGACCACCTGTAAACTTTTCAGTCATGCAATCCTATCACTTCTCATTGTCCTTAAGTGCATTTTACATGGTTTCTGCATCGATCATGGAAATGTCCTTTACTAACAGGGAGCATAGTTATACCACTCGAGAGCCCTCAGAAGGAAGACACCATTCATGCAAAGGAAAAGTACATTTGCTCTCACTTCCTGAGAGGAAGCCCGAAAATGAAGCCAGTCTCATTTTCTTTCGGAGATGAATTTCTTGATCAGAGAATGCCTCAGTCCCCTGTATCTGAATTTTTGCAAGCGATAGAACGCATTTAGGACAAGCAACGGCATGGCTCCAGTGTGTTCTTGGCTGTTCTGTTTCTAAATGGAGACCTTTGCTGCAGGAATACCCAGATCTAACTTGGTCTTGCTCCCTTCAATCAGTTTAGCAAGGACTCAGAGCATGCTGATACGATTTAGAGATGACCCACGAAAGTAGATATTCAGATAATATATTTATAATACGGAAGTTTCCAACTGCCTGGAGTATTAGGTTGGAACTAGTGAGATAAAAATATAATGAATATAATAGAAAGCTTTGACCCTCAGATTCAAAAAGTCAATGGTGAGAAAATTCAACAGAGAATGTGGTTCAGGCAGAGAGGCTGATGTCTAAACCCACGCCTCTTATGAGTGCGATACGGCTGTAGAATTCGTCCGAGACCCTCTTAGGCAGCTCCCAGGTCTGCCAGAAAAAAGCAATTCATCTTTCCTATACACGAGTTTAAGGTCATGTTGAAGTGGATGAATTGGGAAACATTATTTTTGTGAATTGAATATATTGTAGGAAACCCTGTATGCTATAATCTGCAAGTTAATATACGAATCAAGAAAAGCTTATAAAACTACGTAGCTAAAAAGAAATATATTGGTTTCAGTGACCTGCTAAAGTGAGATTATGTGAAGATTGAATCTAAAATGTTAGCAAAACAACACTGAATCGATCTTTCTTCATCTGAGTGCCCCGTTTTATTAACTTGTTTGTTTATTGTTATTGTACAAACCAAGCACTGAAATGCCATCGTGGAAACATCCAAATGGCTTACAGTGTTGCCAAGCATTTTGTTAGAGTCCCTTGTCAACTTTCCCTGGAAAATAAAGTGATTTTTAAGGAAGAATGCCTTGGATGTGTCCCTAATTCTAACCATATTAACATCGTTTTTAGGCTGATGGATTTTAACAGTGTTAGATCATCGAGGTCATAGCTCATAAGCTAATGACCACAGGGTTGGGGAAAAATTGATCTCTTGTGAAAAACGGGTTACACCCTTCGTGATGAAGTACATTGCTCTGCAACAGTCTTCCATGAGACATAATCTTCCATAAGAAGATTCCGAATTCAGAGCCGCTGGGGGAAGTAAGTAAGGCACTTGCCTCAGGGGCAAAATTTAAAATGAATGCAAAAATCTAAGATGTTCAAAATCTGCAACTTTGAATAACGGCTGACTGGCAGCTGTGCCAGGCCAGACCTCGGGCCGCAAGAAAGACGGGAGGCAAACTCACTATGAATACCTTCAGAATCATCTTCTCTGCTTGTTTCACTGTCAAAGGGGAGAGTGGTCATGTTTGGCAATTTCTCATGACCGGAGGGCATGGTCTTAAATGGTTTTAAATTAACCTAAGTGAAGTAAAATGGTAATGAATCCTTTCTTGGTATAAAACTATGCTTACAATTATTCTGTAAGTATTCATATATCTGCTATCAAGTTTACAATATTTTTCACTACTTTAATGTTCTGGCAAAAATAACCATTAAAAAACACATAAAATTATGTCTAGGAAGTTCCTTTGTTTCTTTCCCGCTCTGGCAAAATCATGGCAGTGAGACGGAACGTTATAAGTGAATGCTTCATGGAATGATTAAATCTTTCAAGAGAAGGAGAAAGTTCTTTGTCTCGTAAGTAACATTTGATGCCAAAACCCAGAAAAAGTATATACTGACCTTAAATGTTGCCTTAACTGACATGCAGACATTTGCTAACTTTCCTTCTAATCTTACAAAAAGGGCTTCGCATTTTCAAAGCCCATGACAACTGACAAAAAACCTACATCGGTTGCTTTTTATTCTCTCAAGTGATTTGTAACTGTGGGCAGGAGTTTTAACCCTAATATGAATCAAGGGTAAGCCAAAGCTATTTGTGGCGTTTTTTGTTTGTTTTTGAGACAGAGTCTGGCTCCGTCCCCCAGGCTGGAGTGCAGTGGTGCAATCCTGGCTCACTGCAACCTCCACCTCCCAGGTTCAAGGAATTCTCCTGCCTCAGCCTCCCAAGTAGCTGGGATTACAGGCACCTGCCACCAGGCCCAGCTAATTTTTGTATTTTTAGTAGAGACAGGGTTTCACTGTGTTAATCAGGCTGGTCTTGAACTCCTGACCTCGTGATCCGCCCGCCTCGCCCTCCCAAAATGCTGGGATTACAAGTGTGAGCCACGGTGCTCGGCCATTTGTGGCATTTTTTATCATCCAATTTCCTGCTACCAGTGAGATAAACAGCGTTTGCTCTCCGAGTGCCTGTTCTAAGAATTGCCACGACGGGTCGGCAGCAGCAGCTGTTTCTGAAAGTCTGTGCTTGACCCGGCCTTGGACACAGAGACCCTGATGGGAAAAGCCCCGTGTGTTCCAGCCTGCAGGTGCACAGAGGTTTGGCTCTGTGACCGTGCTCTCACACAGCCTGGGACACGAAGCGCAAACCTATTAATACCCTTCTTAGCATAGCACTTTGTTGCTTGCGAGCCATGCATTGTGGTGGTAATACATTTAAATCCAAAACACCAGGGGTGACTTCATCCCCACCTCGGGTTGGTGTGTGGGCAGTAGTTTGTCAGTTCTATCAAGAAAAATAGGAAAGGATGCAAAACCTGCCCTTCTGCTGCAATCCCTGGTGTCGCCAACAGCACTCTGAGAAGACACTATGATCTGTTATTTTTTGGTTTTGGCACTCAACTTTCTGTTGCAAAGTGGGCACACAGCAATTTTTGGATGCTTTTTTGTGGGGAGACGTGGGAAGGGAAGGTGCTGCTGACTGACCCCCTATGTTAACCTGGGCGTGTTCTCCCAACAGCTCCTGCGCCCAGCTTGTCTTTACGGCCATTGTGATCCGTGTTCCGGATGCGCTCTCAGGACTCCCCGTGATCCCAGGGAGCCTCCCTGAGCAACAGCTGAAGCCGCCTTCTGCAGGCTTCATGTGGGGGAAAGAGCCGTGTCTGCGAGGCTTCTGTTTGCCGTGGAAGGGATCTGAGTCTGCGGCAACCTCAACTCTTACCTCCCCAGAAGAAAGAATTTGACTGAAGGGCACAAGGCAGGAGAGACCAAGGCAAGTTTTAGAACAAGAGTGGAAGTTAATCAAAACACTTTACTGCAGGAAGGAAAGGACACTTGGAAGAGAGCCAACTAGGTGACTGGAAAGACCAGAGCGCCACTTGAGCTTTTGACTTGGGGTTTTATACATCGGCATGCATCTGGGGTCGGGTGTCTCTTTCCCCAACTCCTGGGATCTTACTGGGAAGCAGCTGATCAGCTTCAGGTGTTTTCTATCTATGAGGAGCCCGCCCTTCCCTGGTGCCAGCTGTGACCGGTTATTTCTTTAGAGATACAGTTAACCACCTGACCCCCGACAGTCCCGGGTGTGTGTGTTTGTGTGCGGTGGGGAGCCCTCTCCTGCCCTGCCCATGCCTGACTAGCTACCCACTGTGATGTTTCTACTGCACCATCATTAGAGAGGGGATGGGAACTTTTCTTGCGTTTGGGGCCAGTGCACAGTCTCTAACCCCATGCATGCCCAGAGGCAGTTATGGGGGCCGCAGGTGTGGCTTCCTGCTCCCAGACTGTGGTATGTACTGGTCCCCTCGCCCCTAAGGGGAGACACTCTGCCTTGGCTGGTTCTGTAGGGTTGTTCTAGGAGCTATTTCTGGAGGTCCTGGGCGCTGTCTTCACCTACAGTCCTTCCATTGCTTTTATTAACAGCCAGTTCCCTGTTATTAATTCCCTTTCTACCTAAAATAACTAAGGGGGCTTCTGTTCCCAGTCATTAAACAATGACAGTGATAGGCATTTAGCACAGATCCAGGGTTGGCAAACGTTTCCTGTACAGAGCCAGACAGTAAATACTTTAGGCTTTTGGGGACTTACAATCTCTGTCCCAGCAAGTTAATTCTGCCACTATAGCACATCAAATGAGCAGGCATGGCTGCTTTCCAATAAAATTTTATTTACGAAAGCACACACCTGGCCCACGGGTTGTAGTCGGCCAACTTGTTGCATAGAAAACTGAGTGCTTTAGTTCCAAAGTCAAAGTGCTGTTGCTACCACGTTTCCATATGCAGACTTTGTCTAGTTCTGCCCCCAAGCGATTCCAGACTAGCCAACAGGAAATTTAAAATCCACAAACAAGTGTCTTCTCATGGGCTCTGTTGTTTACTTCTTCATTCGTGTGTTCATGTGATCAAAGGCAGTTTTGGTCACTGACCTTAGACTTCATGCAGTGGTAACTCACCCAGATTAATCAGTCAGGGTGGTCTTTTCTGGTGGTGAAAGGCCATGACAGCTTCCCAAATTCTGCAGCCAACAAGCAGAAGTGAAAAGACTGTTGTTTGATGGTTTATGGGTCCATTTCCAGCAGCTGCAAGAAAGTGCATGGAACACTGGAGTCTTGGATAGACAGGTGTCGAAGAGTGAGCGATTTGCAGCCTAAGCCTTTGGCCGGGCATTTGCAGACCCACAGAGTGGTGTGGGTCAAGCATGGGGTGCTGCTGTGCTGCACACCTATTTCCTCTTTAAAAGGGCCTCCCCCATCATCAGTTCCCACCCCCACCCGACCCTTCCCAACAAAGGGAGCGCTGTTGGAATGGGTGGATTGAGGGGGGAGGGGTGGGGTGGGGAGCTGACCATGGGAGGCCCTTTCTCCTTTGTGTCCACACAGCCAGATGGACACAGCCCTGCCTTGGCTGCAGGGTCCACGACGGGTGTGGAGATGCCTGGGGGTGAGTGGACGAGGTGGGCTGACTTGTCATTTTCCATGGTCTCCGATCTGTGGAGAAAGTGGTCCTCGTGAGCACCTTCACCTTTGAAAGGTGGGCTGGCCTCACATGGGGCTCGCCTCCTGAGTCAGGTTTAGGAACTGTGGGTCTCTGGGGCCTCTGCCTCCTGTGTGACCCTTGTCATCCCTAACACCCATGAGTATGGGCCCCTCAGCCAACGGCCCACCTGCCCACCCTCTGCTGGGTCCCACTGAGCCCCTCACAGAGACGCCGTGTAAGCTGTCCCCGCTAGGGTCCACTGAGGATCTCCGGTTGATAGCAGCCAGGATTTTGCTTGTGGACCATCTACCGGGGCGACATCCCAGCCTCTAGGAGTTTCAGACAGTGCAGACTACCCTGGCCTGGATGCTTTAATATCATGAGACAAACATAAGCCCCAGAGAGCCAGATTCAAGGACTGGAGGTATGGGAACAGTGAGGGAGAGAGTCCTTCTTCCAGAATTTGGGGTGGTACGAAATGGAGCCAGCGCCCCGTTCCCAGTAATTTGGGATGTCAGTAACCTCCCCACTGCGCTGTTAGTGTTCCGTTATTATTGCATGTTAAAAGATAATTCTCAGAAAGGTAAAATCATGACTCATGCAGATACACAAATGAATGCATGCTAATGATCACATTCTATTCTGCTCACCAGTCAGTGATGAAGCCTGACAGATGTTACCAGCAGTTCCAAGGAGAATCCTAAGAACAGACATTTATAGATCAGGAAGGCTGAAATGTCTGCTCAAATGGAGGCAGACTTGATTCCCTCAGAGGGATGGAGGTCAGCTGGACCTCTACCGACTATTCTTCTCTAAAGGATGGCTATCCTTTACAGGATTTGCATTTCTATAAGAATGATTTTCGCACTTTTGCCTTATCTTCAACTTAGAGATTTGCACTATACTCAAAGACATCGCGAGACTGCGATCGGATAACTTAGATGGCTGTCCTCTGAGACAAATAATAGCTTTTCCATTGAAGCCGAACTTTTTTTCTACATACAACAATTAGACAGCTAGTATTTAATAAATACTAAATTCATCCATGTGAGCTTCCTAAGATAGATCTGAACTCATTTTCTGTAATAAAATTCTTGAACACAGAGCTGGTCTCATAGGTACTCAGGAAATAATGAATTAACAAACAGGTAAATCCATAAATGAATGATGACCATCCTGTCCAGCCCATGCTGACTTCCAGATGACCAATTAGTTGTTACCAAGACTAATGAGGCCATCTCCAAGAGGACAAGGAGCGTTTCATACAGACACAGCCTAGGGATGTAGAGAATAATACCCTGTGGATTTATTTAAAAAATGTTGGCGATGGTTAAGACTAATGAACACTGCTGGCTGCTGCCCAAGGCCCCTCGGCCTGCATTGCTGGCGTCTGCTGATAATACTTTATCGAAGAAGGAAGCAAACAACTTTTTAAAAATTTCCAAGTATATTCACTATTTGTTATTGTCCACATGACAATGTGACTCTGGAATTTCTGTGCCAACTCAGACATACTGATTTTTTTAAATGAACTTTATTGATATATTGCTTATATACAATAAATCTCACCTATTTCATGTAAGTCTCGCCTGAAATCATTAATTACAATCATTTCATGAGTTTTGATTAACATATACACTCAGGTAACCATCCTAATAAAGACATAGAAGAACATTACCATCACCCCCAAAGGTCTCTGCGCCCCTCCTTCACCCCCATTGCCAACTGTAGATAACCCCCTATGTCTTTTCTGCCATTATAGATTAGATTTGGCTTTTACAGAATTTTAAATACATGACATCAAGAATACACACCCATTTTTTGATCTGGCATCTTTTGCTCAGAAAAACGTTTTGGGCCCAATCAGCGTTGGTGCATGTCACTTCTTGTTCACGCTGCCCGAGGTAGACAACTTTGGCATGATCTTACCTGCCATTTAAGAAGTCACTTGCAGCTTCGCTAATTGGGCCATGTGTTAATTTTGTTTGCAGACACGCTGCAGGCAGCTCCTCCTGGCCAAGTGCGTGAACTCAGAAGGGACTGGAACGTGCCGTCTGCACAGAGAAGGGCTTGTCTGGTTCTGACTGTCCGTATCACACGCTGTATTATTTCAGAAAATGTACTCAAGGAGCAGTGAATCCAGCATTTATTCTAATTCCCTCATATTTTATAGCAGGGCTGAGCCAACCATAAAACAGATTGGCAGATACAGGGAAAACAGAATCCTATTTTTTACATGCTAACGACATTGTTTCATTTCACGTCAATGCCAAGGGCTGATGAATGGTTCTGGAATTTCTGAACTGAGATGTTCCCTCCAGCTCCAGAGACCCAGCATTGTGAGAGCAATGAGAGGAGTCCCCGCCCAGGCCATTTAGCCTCCCCAGATTATTCCCTATTCACTTTTCTTTGAGCCCTTATTTAATGAGGGCTGTAGACTCAGGTCTTTGGCTGTGCAGCGACACCAGACGCTAAACTGCTCCAGGCAAGGATGAGATGAGTCACTCTGAAGCCTCAGCTTCTTATAGCACGAGTTTAAACATGAAATAAACTTATATGACAAATATTTATCCAGCACCAATTATACCCAGGGCACTGAACGAAATGCTCAACCTCTAAAGATGCATTGCTCATGAAGGGCTACAAGTGCAGCCCGACACCTTTATCTTTACAAATGAGATAAGATGCATCTTGATCGGAAGCTGTGGTTTCCAAGTGACAGAAAGTGCAAGCCATCACCTCAAGTTGTTCTATGGGTTCAATAGAATTCCAGTGAAACGCTTGTGTGGCTTGAACTAGGAGTTTGAAACCAACCTGGGTAACATAGGGAAACCCTATTTCTACAAACAAAATAAAACATTAGCCAGGTGTGGTGGCATGTGCTTGTAGTCCCAGCTACTCAGGAGGCTGAGGCAGGTGGATCGCCTGAGCCTGGGAGGCCGAGGCTGTCGTGAGCCATGATCGCACCACTGCGCTCCAGCCTGGGCAACAGAGCAAGACCCTGTCTCAAAAAAAGATTGCATGGAAGAATATACGTTCACAGATGACCAAGAAAGAGTAAACAGGGTGAGGAGAGGGGGTTGAAAGGAGAGACACAGTGAGGGGAAGACGTTAGCAGCCTAGGATGCAATATTAAAATATCACCCTGCCATAGGATGCAAATGCTTTTCTCATTTCTCCCTCAAATTGCCCTTAAAACACCATGGCCTTGTGAATCATTCTGGAACTGGTTTTGACTTCTCGGGAAGTAGGTGGGTTAGGGGATTGAGGATATGTTAACGCCCGAAGCCTGATCTCAAGGTGGTGTCTTTGAGACCAGCTTTTGAATATTTTAAATTGTAAATTAAAAGCAAAACAAAAAAACACACAAAAAGCAACTTCTCCTTTAATCTTGCATGTTCATTTTACAAACCTCATTAGTCTACACGTGAATCTAGCCAGCTTCCACATTATGCTTGAAGGAAACATTTGCAACTTTGTTAATTAAATTTTGTCAAATGTTTTCAATAGCATATGTTAAAGGAATAATATAATCTTTCAAAAATACTCCCGTTTTTCTCACTACCTAACATATTTAAACAACTCTTAAAAGTCTAATAAATCTTAGATTCCGTTAAACATCTCAAATCATGTAACCAGCTTTAAACTTCACATTTTCTTAAACTTTTCAGCTTAAAATCACTAACCCCAAATCAAATGCTCACTCACACGTTTTCAACTGGAGTCACAAGACTATTGTCAGAAACTCTATACCAAATATAGAGCTGTTCTTTCTTTTTATTTTTTCTTTTAAGAGACAGGGTCCCGCTGTGTCGCTCAGGCTGGACTGCAGTGGTGCAATGATGGCTCACTGCAGCCTCAAATCCCTGGGCTCAGGTGACTCTCCCACCTCAGCCTCCTGAGGAGCGGAAACCACAGGTGTGTACCACCATGCCAGGCTAAGTTTTTGTATTTTGTATTTTATTTTTTATGGACGGGGTCTCACTCTGTTGCTCTGGCTGCTCTCGAACTCCTGGGCTGAAGCTCTCCTCCCATTTTGGCCTCCAAAGTGTTGGGATTACAGACATGAGTCACCGCGCCTGGCCACGGAGCTATTCTTAGAGGTAACACTAGATAATACTAAGGTTTCAATAGTTTCATCTGTTCCACATAGAATTCTGAACTTTACTAACGTTAAAAAATACTTCCATGACAAGGAGACGGCAATAACGCCCAAAACGGAGTTGGAGCTATCTTTTCGCCAGAGGTTAAAGTCGTGACATTTGGAGCTGCAGATATTCTGGGAGCCTTTTCCACGCCTGGGAGGGATGAGTGGAGGCTCCATGCAGCCAGCTGCCAATGAGGACCCAGGGCCATGCCCTCCAAAGGGCATCTTGACCCTCTTCCTGTGACTCAGGTCTCTGTGTTACCCAGTTCTGCCTGAGGTGGGGAGGGTGGTCTGCCGGCTCCCGTGTAGGTGCTGTCTTCCCTAGATTAACGCATTTTGTTCACTCACTGCTTCATTGTCCTCGGATTTTTCTTTTTCAGCATCTTCCTGTCTGGTTGGGCCAGAGGTCCTTAACGAAAGCAGAACGAATCCCACATGTCCCCCAGGCTTTGCCCAGCCCCATAGCAGCAGCTTCTAGGTGGTGCCCATGACAGGTGGGTGTGGGTGATTCTGGAAGCTCAGCCTACCAGTGGGAAGAGAAAAGCATGGAGGGCACCATTTCCCTTCTCTCTTCCACCTTCGTCTGCAATGCCAAGCCCTCACTTGCCGAAAGAGGGAACTCCAATCTGATCAGTTTCAGTTCAAGATAGTATTTGGTTTTCCTTTCTAGCATATCGGAGAGCTACTTCCAAATCCTATCTTTCAGTATATTTTTCATCCCAACCAAGAACAAGTAATTAGAAACACAATTGAAGTGTGAGTGTGTGTGTGTGTGTGTGTGTGTCCTCCCTAACCTCTCCAGTCCAACCAACTCTTTCCCTGCCAGAGTGATCATCCCGGAAAGGAGACCCGATAAGGGCAGTGTCCTATCCAATGCCCCAACACAGCCCCCACGATGTCATTGGTCCAAGCTAGGGTTTCCCAACCTCGGCGCTATGGCCATGTAGACTGGGGGGGCCATCTCCTGCATTAATGGACATTAGCAGAATCCCTGTCCTTTACCCGTTAGATGCCATAGCAACCCTTCCCCCAAGCTGTGATGACCAAAACTGTCTTCAGACATGGCTCACTGTCCCAGAGAGGGTGGGAGTTGGTTACCAGCAGTCCAGAACCACGGATGTATTGGCTGCTAAATCAGTAGGCCTGCAATTCCAGCACTTTGGGAGGCCAAGGTGGGAGGATCTTTTGAGACCAGGAGTTCAAGAACAGCCTAAGCAATATAGTGAGACCTCGTCCCTGCAAAAACAAGCTGAGTGTGGTGGTGTGTGCCTGTAGTCCCAGCTGCTCAAGAGAGAGGCTGAGATGAGATCACTTGAGCTTAGGAAGTAGAGGCTTCAGTGAGCTAGGATCATGCCACTGCGCTCTAGCCTGGGTGACAGAGTGAGATCCTGCCTCAAAAACCAATCAATCAATAAATAAATAACAAATCAATCAACATAGCAGGTGCAAAATAAATAAATCGATATGTAATAAAACAATAAAGCGGGTACCAAATAATATGCAACGCACTTGTCATGGACAAGAGGGAGCTCTGTATGAACACGTGCGGCCATGTGTTTGGAATGTTCCCACAAATCTATGTAAGGACCTGGTAGCTTTGGGAGGAGAAAGAGGGATGGGACGTTTGGAGAGTCACTTTCTTTCTGCTTTTTGTACAAATCAACTGCTCTTACACTACGGGCTTGTTTTTTTTTTCTTGAGACAGGGTCTCACTCTGTCACCCAGGCTAGAATGTAGTAGTGATGATGTGATCACAGCTCACCACAGCCTCAAACTCCTGGGCTCAAGTGATCCTCCCACCTCAGCCTACTGAGTAGCTGGATCTACAGGAATGTGCCGCCATGCTCAGCTAAGTTTTATTTTTAAAGTTTTTGCAGGCCAGGTGTGGTGGCTCATGCCTATAATCCCAGCACTTTGGGAGGCTGAGGTGGACGGATCACCTGAGGGCAGGAGTTTGAGGCCAACCTGGCCAACATGGAGAAACCCCTCTCTACTAAAAATACAAAAGTTAGTGGGTGTGGTGGCAGGCGCCTGTAATCCCAGGCTAAGGCAGGAGACGGAGGCAGAAGAATCGCCTGAACCCAGGAGGCAGAGGTTGTAGTGAGCCAAGATTATGCCACTGCACTTCAGCCAGGGTGACACAGTGAGACTCCATCTCAAAAACAAAAAGTTTTTGTAGAGATGGGATCTCACTATGTTGTCCAGGCTGATCACAAACTCCTGGGCTGAAGTGGTCCTCCCGCCTCAGCCTCTGCGTAGCTGGGGTTACAGGTGTGAGCCACCATACCCAGCACTGCATCGTTCTAAAAAGAAAGTTTCCTTTAACCCTGTCTCCGGACACCTGCTGTCGAAGCCAAAGGTGGCTGATCACATTAATTTGAAATTACATTTTATAACATTGGTGAAATTGCCTTTTATAAAATTTTGTTCTTTGCAAATTAATTTCAAAGATTTTCATTTCCAAGGAGCTAATGTCCTCTGTAATTTAATGAGATTGATTATTGTATTTTAAGAAAAGTATTTACTTATTTTTAAGTGACAAAGAAAAGTTATGTTTGTCATGTACAAGATTGATAATTATAATTTAACCAAAGAGCTGCAATCTCGTCTCCTAATTGCACATATGTGAATAAGTTCTTGCTAAAAACTCCTTGAATGTATTTTTCTGGAAGAGTGTTAGATGGAAGCTCCTGAAGCTCCAGAGCCTGGCCTCCCGTCCATCCTCCGTGTCCTGCCCCGGGGTCTGGGCTGCCCTGCAGGTCCTCCGTGTGGGCCTTCCCCTCCGCTATTCCCGACAAGGACTTGGTGATCGATTTGCGTGTGGAGTCTCTTAATGCAGAACCAGAAATGCCATGAATAAACCCGCCTAACCTTTTTGATACTGTAAGCACATGTGCTGTTGCAGGAATCCCGGATGGCCCTGAAGAGGGCCTTTTTCCATGCTCAGCTTGGGCTCGGGGCTCAGGTTCTTGGCTTCCCTCGCTCGAAGCATCGAGCAGACAGCCTGATCCCCAAGGTGAGTGTTCCAGGTCCAAACGAGCGTTCACAGACCGAGAGGGTGAGCAGCAGTGCAGTTTACTGAGCCAGCGAAAGTCAAAGCTCCCACAGCATGGAAGGGCGGAAGGGGACCGAGAGGGCTGCCTCGCTGGCCAGGCTGCCTGGGCTTATCTCCCCAAGTACTTCTGAGTTGCTGAGTGTTTGCCCCCTAGTCCTGTGCGGGAGAGGGCTTGTGACCACGAGTCACCTCATTTTCTCTTTCTGGTGGTTGCTTCCTAGTTTCCATTGACCTTGCAAGCAGCATGGGAATGTGGCTGAACAGCTACTGACACTTTGAACATGGCCTCCTGATGTGGTGGAAGTACCCATGCTAAGGGGTACGTTTTCCCATGCTAAGGTTTCCACAAAGTTCCCCATTGACCCAAAAGGCTTTCTTCCCTCAATATGATAGCCAAGGGGACATTTGTCATTTTTGGTTGGTCAGCATCTATTTCCTCTTGGAAACAGCCCCCTACTTTCTTTTGGGGAACCAATGGCTCCACCATAGTATACGGCTCTACGGCCAGGTCATCCCTGCTGTCAGCTTCCCACTCTGGTCCTTAAAGAAACTGGCTTCTCCCTCTCCCTGAAAGATCCAGGAGGACCCTGGTGAAGACGCCCTCTCACTGTGGATCCTGAATACATAGCACAGGAATGCTGCTGATGGCCAGGAAGGCACCTGTGTGCAGGTGGCAGGGCTCTATCCAGGTATTAAAAGACACTGCCGTGTGAACGGGGCAAGGCAGCCTCTTCCTGCTCGTCGGCATCCTGAACCTCCCTTAGTCCTTTCCTGTCTTGTCGATTGCATGGCCTCCAAATCTCCAGCTGCCCTCTCAGAGTCGGGTCTGCGGCTTGCCTCCATCTGCAGTGGAGGGACAGTGTTTATGGGCTCGTGATCAGAACACAGTGAAGAGGCCACAAGAGAGGGAAAGCAGAGTGGACATGAAGACGGGCGCGTCTTCGCATCACCTGGGCCTTCTGCTGGGCCTCTGATTGGCTGTTCTCCTTGCCGGGGAAGGGCACCAGCTAGCAGCATCCCTTTCCTGGGGAGATGTAAGGACCATCACGGGCTTCCGAGGAAGATGCCCAGGTTCACATCCCAGCTCTGCCACTTACCAGCCAAGGGAGCTTAGAAAAGTCACATTGCTTCTCTTTTCCTCCGTTTTCTCACCTGTAAAATGGGAATAATCATGTACCTGCCTTCTAAGGTAGCTATGAGAATTACATGAATTAATATGCACCCAATCTGCCCAGCCACAGTAAGCATTGTACAGTTATTATTATTACTAGGAAAATATTTAGAGTGTGTCTGGCGCACATCTTTAGCCTTCAGTGTATTTTATGACTCTGGTAGTCATTGTCATCAGGATCACCGCTGTTGCCTTAGCCCCATGGCAAGGCAGACCTCCAGTGTTGCTTTATTTTCACCACTGATCACTCATAGGTTTTGTTTATTCCGTCTCAACAGATTCACTTGTCAGATGAGTCAGATGACTCATCACTCCTTCACTGTGAAAACATCAAGCATGCCATTGTGTCTGGCTCTGTGCACATTAAGGCGTGCTAAGCTTTTCCTTTTCTTGTTTTTCATAGGATCAGCTGGAGAATCATGCCTGGCATTCTCTGTCATTTGAACAGACCTGAAAGTGCCCCGGTAGAAAAGCAGAGTTTTAGATACTCTGTGTGTCCCTTCTCACTTAATTCTCTCAAAGTCTGCGCGAGGCAGGCACCGTCCCTCTCCAAGGGTGAGACAGAAGCCAGGACCTTTGTCTGTGGCCCAAGGTCCTTCAGCCAGGAAGTGGCAGCACTGGGACGGAAACTGCCTTTGTGAGACTCCCCAGAAGAGATCCCGAATCGGTGGCCTGTGGCACTGAATACAAACTGCAGATGTGTTTTGCTTGGCTCACACAGTGTTTAAAAAAATGTCATGCCAAGATTTGAGAATCAGGGTATTTCAAACTAAAACCCATTTCCAGCTTCTTTTGAAAAATGGGAAGAGCTGGCAGCCCCAGGCTCGTGTCCTTCCAAGGAGCTGTTTCAGCTGCTCCAGGCGCAAGGTCCGTCCCCGCCGTGCCGTGCCCCACGGTCTTCCTGGCACCGAGGCGGAGTGTCCGCAGCTGTTTGCCCTGGTGCTTCGGCCGGAGCTCCGCTTAGAAGAGAAGAAGCTTTCTTTGTGTCCAGGTTTCTATCCACAATGAGAAAAAGAGATGCCGTCCCAGAGAGCTAGGTGTCATCAGAAAAGTGGGGGGCGCAGAGCTCTTTCTCTGCGGAAGGGAGGAGTATTCCCGTGTGTTACGTAGGCAGACAGGGGGTGTCTGTGCTGAAAGAAGCCTCCGGATCCTTCATCTGTTTACATCACTTGCCTGCCCCCCAGGGCATGTAAGATTCTTCCTCTCATTGTGAATCCTTTAAATTAATTACTGACGGAGAGAGGAGGGGCTTTGCAAAAGGGAAGGAGTGGGAGAGACATTTTACAACGGATCAGAATATGAGAACCGATGTCCTGTTGATATTCAAACACCGAACAGCTGCTATGGCAAAGTTGTGAGCCCGTCAGAGCCCACTGGTAAACACCGAAGCTGGCGGTTCAAAGCTGGCAGCACTGAGACAGGGCGTAGTGAGTGGAGATCATCCCGGATGGCGATGGCGGTGGTGGTGAAGGTTTTATAGAAACTCTGCGACCGGCCCTCGGCCATCCTTGGTGTCTTCACAATGTCGCTCATTTGTTAGCCCCGATGAGCTCTGGGTGAGTCTTGGTGTGGAGATCATATCAGGTATTGCCTGCTTTGGTCAGAAAAACCAAATGGTTCTAACGCACAGCAGTCAGTTATAGGCTGAGGTTCTTTTGCACGGGCCCCATGTTGCAAGCTGACGTGTGGCCTCCCTGGACGCGGCAGGTTTATCCTGCGACTCCGCTTCATAGCAGTAACCCACAACTATCAGGAGCTTAAAACCAAAAGAGTTTATGGCTGGGCTTGGTGCTCATGCCTGTAATCCCAGCACATTGGGAGGCCCAGGCAGGGGGATCACCTGAGGTACATGGTGAAGCCCCAACTCTACTGAAAATACAAAAATCAACCAGGAGTGGTGGCGGGCACCTGTAATCCCAGCTACTCGGAGGCTGAGCCAGGAGAATCACCTGAACCCGGGATGCGGAGGTTGCAATGATCTGCGATCCTGCCATGCACTCCTGCCTGGGTGACAGAGCGAGGCTGTCTGAAAAACAAAACAAATCACCAGAAATGATTTATGTCTTGCTCACGGTGCTGTGGGCTGCTTGCACTTGAGCTGGCTTGGTTCCAGACCCCAAGGGGCTTATCAGGCTGAAACCAGCCCAGGTCTTTCAGCACAGAACATCCCATCCACCAAAGTGCGTCACCTGCGCAGTCCAGAGGCAATGGGGCAGGAGATTCATTCTACTAATGGACAAGCCAGGGAGGGGAGGGAGGGATGGAGGAGCTAGGATCCAGTTACACAACCCACCACACACCCTTTCAAGGTAGCAATCAGCGAGGAAGAGAGAATCAGCTCCACACCCTGGGGGACAGACACAGCTCTGTCTCCATCAAGGGCTGTCCGTCCTCCACCCCGGCTCCCTCTCTCTCTTCGCACCGCTTCTTGGCCATGGCTATGGTGCCAGGGCACCCTGAGCCTGGGTAGGCATCTTTCACTAGACAGGTGCTAACGTGTAGCTGCTAAGTGCATCTATGCTGGGTCCTGGGTTCAAATCCCAGGTATCTGGGTGGCCTTGAGCACATGATTGGACCTCTCTGAGCCTCGGTGTCTTTGTCTGTAAGGTGGGGTGATAACAGCATCTGCCTCACTGTGTGTCTGCACAGATGAGTAAAACTTTTAGAATGGTGCCTGATGTATTGCAAATGCTGTGGAAGCACCATACAAACCAACCCCCCTCAAAGTTATGCCTCAGTTTAAAACTTGGGTGTCCCCTGAAGGCTCCCAAGGGGTGGCTGGTCTTCCTTTCCAGGGATATGACCACAATACAGACACTGCAAATTGCCAGGAACACACACACAGCTTGTTCCGTCTGTCTAGGATTTGAGAGAAGCTGGAATTTGTTCATAACACTTAAGACGTCGTGATGTCCTGGATTCATTTAGAAAGGTGGGAAGAGGCTCATGCCTGTAATCCCAGCACTTTGGGAGGCTGAGGTGGGAAGATCGCTTGAGGCCAGGAGTTCAAGAAAAGTGGGAAGACTCCACAAAAGCGGGCCCTCGCTGTGACGGAGAAGTGGCTGCCGGCTTAGACGCAGCACGGCTTCCCGTTTGCCCTCGGCCTCCCCGCTCCCCAGCCAAGCAGGCAAATCCCCTGAACTATGTGTTGCCCCAGCTCTGGGGTCTACCGGGCTAGGGGCAACACACAATTCAGGTTCTTTTCACCAGTCTCTCTTTACTTTTTAAAATGTGGCTGCCGGAAAATTTAACGTTGTGTATGTGGCTTGCATTGCACTCCTGTTGGACAGGTCTCCAGCGGACAGGCTGGAGTCAGCTTAGGTGGTTGGGGTGCGTGGTCTAGGCCATGCGAGGAGTCGTGTCTGAGCTCTACTGCTGACATCTGAAGAAAGGCCTCCCTATGACGGACACACCTCGCAGGACTGCGGTGCTGATGAAGTGACTTTGATTCTAAGAGCCTGGAGCTGTGTCAACACCAGCTCAGTCTAAGGGTGGCTGAATTCGTGGCACGAGAAGGGTGCAGCATTGCCACCTGGCATCGTCTCTCTCCTTGGCTTGGGTTGTGACTGAATTCCGAATTTCCGACAGGTGAAACTATCCTGAATTGTGTGTTCCCCTTAGCCCGGTAGACCCCAGGGCTTGCCCTCCAGTATGCCTGGGAGCAGGAGGCTGGGGGCGAAGGGGAAGTGGTGCCCCTGTAAACAGGCAGCCTGTCTCTCTCCACGTGTGGGGCGGGAGGATCCAGTTTTGTGGGGTCTTCCCATTTTTCCTGAACTCCTGGCCTCAAGCAGTCTTCGCACCTCAGCCTCCCGAAGTGCTGCGGTTACAGGATGAGCCTCTTCCCATCTTTCTAAATGAATCTAGGGTGTCTCGATGTTTTAAATACGATGCATCTCTTTACTACCCAGAGGGCTATTCCCAGGGGAGTTCTGAAAGGTTGGGGGGATGGAAGCGGTCTGGAACACAGAAGGCTTTCCACAGCAATACCGTGGAAGGACACACAGGGGCAGCACCGCATCGCGTCTGGGCTCCTGCCCTCGCTGCACCTGCTCAGCCCCCTCCGCCGTACCCCGCTCACAGCCTGCCACGCTCCTTGCCCTCTTTCCGGAGCTTCTCTGCTTTGGCTTGACCTTGACCTGTCCTGAACTTCAAAATACCATCCTCTCCCTTCTCTCTTTAATTTCCTCTCCCCTAAGCCTGCCGCTCCCAGCCCCAGGCCCAAGCAGTTTATTTCAGGATCGGAAGAGCCAAGGTCTACAAGGACTCTCTGTCAGAGTCTCAAACTTGCAAGATGATCTTCTGCCCCAGTGACCCTCCAGGCCATGACCTCGTGCAGAGAAAGCCCAGTGTTTTCCCAGAATAATTCCTAAGCTATAAGTCATGTCCTCGTCCGGCGTTGCTCCCCCTTGAAGCAGAGTGGAGAAAACCTCAAGTGTTGATGCTAATTAATTTTTGCATAGTTTGCACCAGAGCCAATTTCAGGAACCTACAATGCTGTGGAGTGCCTTAGGGCAGTAAATTTTGTACGTTAACTTTGTGAATCTGTGGTGCCCCGTTGTTGGTCCCATGCTATTTAGATGTGAAGATATCGTGTTGATGTGATTGATGTTTACCATCAGTTGGCTTCAAGTAAAGGAGGTTACCCTTGTAATGTGGGTGAGCCTCCCCAGCCTCTTAGGGGAAGAATTGGAGGACAGACCACTTGAAACACGTGGGAATGAAAGGGATTTTTCTGGAAGTTTGGGATTTTAAAAAATAAATTGTGCATACACTGTTTGTTAGAGACTGCTAGAAAATTCACCTGTGCAGGGGCCCTTTGTGTCTGTTGTGGGACGCAGAGGCGTACCCTTGAGCGGGTGTGGAAGGACCAGCTGCTGTAACAAACAAGCCCCTGCGTTTTGAAGAAGAAGAAATTCTGCCTCAAGATTGTAGCACAGAAACCCTGCCTGGGTTTCTAGCCTGCTGTTTCCCCTGCTTGTGGCTGCCTCCACTGTCGGGGGCCAGTTCCTGAAAACCTCTCTTCACTCAGCCGTTTACCTCCCTCTCTCCCCCATCATCTACTCATCAACTGTCTATGTATCTATCATCTATCTGCCTACACCTCTATCTGTTGATCTACGTATCTATCCTATCCTATTTACCCATTTATCTATCTCTCTGTCCATCTATCATCTCTCTCTTTGTCTTTCCATCTATCTATTGATCTGTCTGTCCATCCTTCTATCTATCCATCCATTATCCACCTACCTATACCTCTGTCTGTTATCCACCTGCCTCCCTATACCTCTGTCTGTCTCTCTATGTACTTATCTATGTATGTATTATGTATATATGTATCTACCGTCATCATCATCATCATATCTTTCTTCCTCCAAACACACACACACACACACACACACACACACTCTCTCTCTCTCTCTCTCTCTCTCACACACACACACATTTGCTTCCTATGGGTTCCATTTCTCTGGAAAACCCTGCCTGATACAGGAGTCATGCCATGTTCCCAGGAGGCGTCCTGAGGCTGGTGGCTCCCGAGCTTTGAGGCCTCTGCCACATGGTTCACTTCCTACAAAACTGCTCTCATCTCTTGGAAGAGTGCTCTGAAACAGGACATATCACTTTAAATACATGGGGATGGGATAGGTGTTTGTAGAAGTTTAGGATTTTTAGAAACCAACTGTGCGTGTTCTGTTAGAGACTGCTGGAAAACTCAGCCATGCAGGGACCCTCTGTGTGTTCTGGGGGACACAGAGCAGCCCTGGGGAGACAGGCACCGAGGGACCAGCTGCTGTAACAAACAGGCCCCTACGTTTCAAAGGTGCCTCATCACAGTCACGTGCTTTCTAACTCACATCAGCAGCACACACAGGGGCCCCTGGATGGCACAGCTGGCAAGAGCAGAGAAAGCAGAGAAGAGGCAGAGATTCCGAGACCCCTCAGTGCATTTCACAGTAATAGGAAACACCAGTGGGGGCCGGGAAGAGGCACTGCCCGCTGGGCCCACGGTGGATGGGCAGGACAGATTTGTTAGATGTCAGCATTTCTGCCTGCACCTCCACCCAATTTCTTTTCTTTAATGGGTTCTCCTTACACATATACCACAAAATTCCGGCAACGGTGATATGGTTTGGCTCTGCGTCTGCACCCAGATCTCCTGTCGAATTGTAATTCCCTGTGTTGGTGGAGGTGCCTGGTGGCAGGTGATTGAATTAAAGGGGCAGATTTCTCCCCTGCTGTTCTCAATAGTGAATTAGTTCTCTTGGAAGAGCTGATTGTTTAAAAGTATGTGGTACCTCCTCCTTCTCTCTTCCTCCTGATCCAAATGTGTAGGACGTGTTTGCCTCCCCTTCCATCATGATTGTAAGTTTCCTGAGGCCTCCCCAGCCATGCAGAACTGTGTCACTGAAACCTCTTTCCTTTGGAAATGACCTGCTCTCAGGTAGTTCTTTATAGCAGCGTGAGAACGGATTCATATGAGCGGGATTCTGCCTTAGTTACCGCCATTACTGTAACGGGAGCCAGCTTTCCTAACAGATCCATCCTTGGAAGTCCAGTGCTTGACCTGAGTGTGTGCGGGGGTGGGGTGGGAGGTGGGGCAGAAGCTTCCGCAGTGAGGCAGGGCTGTCATCTTGTTCTTTTTATGCTTCTGGATAGTTTGAACATTTCACCAATGTTTCTTCAATAACGACAAGGCACCAATTCTGAATCATCTGGGCGTATCTCCCATGTCTTGGATCAACACTTTGTTGATATGATTTAAATCCTGTAAAATAAATTATCCTACCTAATAAGCAAAAGAATCAGGTGTGTCATATTCCTAAGGAAATGCTGCCAAGGGGCCTTTGTGCAGCGTTGGGGGCTCCTTGAGCAAGTGTAGGATACGGATAGAAATGTTCTGCCACAGCCAGGTGCCACTGGCTCACACCTGGAGTCCCAGCACTGTGGGAGGCCGAGGTGGACGGGTCACCTGAGGCCAGGAGTTTGAAACCAGCCTGGCCAACATGGTGAACCCCCATCTCTACTAAAAATACAAGATTAGCTGGGCGTGGTGGCGCATGCCTGTAATCCTAGCTATGCGGGAGGCTGAGGCAGGAGAATTGCTTGAACCTGGGAGGCAGAGGTCGTGGTGAGTGGAGATCGCGCCACTGCACTCCAGCCTGGGAGACAGTGAGACACGGTCTCATCTCTAAACAAATAAACAAACGAACTGTGCTGCTGCTTCTAACAATGCCCAGGAAAGAGAAAGAGGCGCTCATTTCCTCCTGCCTCAGCTCTTGCTGGCCTGCCTCCGTGGCCCCTGCTTTCTCCCTGGTCCCCTCACTTGGCCCTGGCCCGGAAGCAGCACGGATCAGCCGTGAGACAGCATCAGGCCGGCCGCTCCTCTCCTTTCCTTTAGGAAGAAAACCATTGGCTGGCGGCCTAGCTTTTCTGGAGGAGGGAGATGAATATTGGTTTGCAGCCCATTTCTGCAGAGCCCTATTTATCTCGCACAGATGCAGGAAGTTAAATTTTGATGATGCGTGTGGCTGTGAGGGAGGGTGTGGGAGATGATCCCCACTCCACGAAAAAGGAGAAAATGAAGCATTATTACCTCAAGAAAGGGCTCTGATTGGGCTGCCTTTGGAAGTCAGATGCTGCTGCCAAGTTGCGGAAAACCTGGTGTGCAGGAGAGAGGGGGACCGAGGCTGAGCTTCTCCCACTGCAGCTCCCTCGCACCTCGGAAACACATCCAACGGGCGGCAGCCTGCCCCGGCTTCGGGGGCGTGTGGGCACAGGGCAGGGGCTGAGTGGACACAAGAGGGAAAGGCGAGGCTTTGCAGGGTGGGCACCCAGGTTCCTTCGAGGCACCCCCGGAACAGGTGCTGCGTGGTGCGATGGGGGGCGCGTAGTGAGCACCTCCAGGGAGGGGTATGCAACCCCTGAGTCTATCTCTGGATCTGCCATCGCAATATTCCTCACTCTTTCCTTTTCAAATGCAGAAATTCAGTGAAATCGATTTGGAAAAAATACACAGCTGGACTAAATGACACACAGCTGAAAAGGTTGGGAGTTGACGACTTGAGGCAATGCTGCCTCTCGGGCGGACGGCTCTGCGATCCTCCCTGCCCCCTTTACGTCTGTGGGGTTCAGGGAAGTGCCGGGCTTTTGTGTGCCATGCCTGCGCCCGAGCAGGTAGAGAGGCTGACTGGACCAGTCTGTCTCATGCACACGTTCCTGGAGCCCAGACATCGGCACCCAAATCACACCCTGGGCTTGCAGGATGTGGCTTTCTAAAGGAAAACTAGGGTGTGTGTTCACCTGTATAAAATGGGGGCAATAATGAGGACGACAACATAGGACTCACCCTGAGCAGGACACCACTCCTGAGAGGCCAAGGGGGCGTTCCTGTTGGTCACAGGGAGACCACAGGTGTGCGGTGGCAAACAGGGAGGCCTGGCCACCCTGACGGTAACAGCACCTGGCCCACCAGAGGCTGCGAAGCTGAGGACAGGGGTCCAGAGAGGGGGCTCAGCAGACTCGAGGAACAGAGAGAGGGATCCACAGCACCTTTTGACCAGCGTTCTTTAGAACTGAGCCTGGAGGCAGGCGGTGGGTACCAGAAAGCTGCTCCCAGTGCAGGCCGTGGGTCCCTCAGATGCTTGCACGCCTGAGAGCGTTTTCAGGTCCAAGGCATCTGTAGAAACAACACTCCCATGTCACTACTTGGTTTTCAGTTTCCAGCTGTCTCTGGGAGTGACCCCCTGGTCTGGCTACGTGGCCGTGGACCTGGAATGTTCCAGAGAAGGCTCATTTTGCCACATCTTAGTTTCTCCCCCTCCAGCTGACTGAGTCGGGGTTGGGAGAGGGGAATGGCCCCAGAGGACTGCCCAGCTTTGAATGTGGAGGACTCAACCTTTCAGGCAGAGGTGGGACCCAGAGGTGCTGGTCTCTGGACAGCGAGGCCACTCCAGGTATGACCGAGGGCAGCCACACCGGCCTCTATAACCCCTGCCCGCCCACCCCAGCCCCTCTCATGACGGGAACTGGGCAAAGGGACAAGGGGTTCTCTGGACTGCTCTCCTGAGGCAGGAGACGACGTGGAGCTCTGGGTGCTGGTGCTGGCGGGAGCTTAGTACCTTTAGGACATTTTTAAGAAAAAGTGATGGTTTCACTGCTTGGTTATTGTCAGACCACTGGAGTGGAAATAAAACGTGCTTCCTCAGCTCTTCAAAGGCAAAGAAAACGCGGCTGCCTGGCTTCCCAGACCACGGTCCTCAAAGACGCCTGGCTTCTCCATCTTCGGAAACAGAGTTCGCTTTGGAGGCACCAGGTAGGTGGTCCCCAAGGCCCTGCTCTCCCCCGGCAGGTCTCAGCTCAAACCTCACTCCCTCCTGCCCGACTTGCCTGCCCCCATCCCCCCCTGGCAGCTGGAGGAGGTGGCCCTGGGGGTTCCCCTGCGTTTCCCAGGGCCTTCTGCTACAATCGCTCGCTGGGTCTTCTCCTCCAGGCTGTGTGATCTGAGAGGTGGGGCCCTGCCCTTCCTGGTCCATATCTCAGCTTAAATAGCTGTTGAATGAGTGAGGGGGAAAACAGGCCTCAACAATGCACAGGACCAAGGCTGTGTATACGGCCGGGAAGGAATCCTAATAGAGAAGGCCAAGGCTGTGTATACGGCTAGAAAGGAATCCTCCCAACAGAGACCAAGGCTGTGCACATGGCCAGGAAGGAATCCTCCCAATAGAGAGACCAAGGCCGTGCATACGGCCGAGAAGGAATCCTCCCAATAGAGACCAAGGCTGTGCATACCGCTAGGAAGGAATCCTCCCAATAGAGAAGGCGCTGGGGGATGTGGGGGCAGAATACTCTGAGTCAAGCACTTGTTCTACTCACCAGGTAGACTTTGAGTCAACCTTTGGGTCTACTCAGGCTCTGACAGGAAGGAAGAAGCGTGGGGTGATGGTTAATGAGTAGGAAACACTGCCCGCCCTGGACACATTCATGCCTCCTGCCTCCTGCTTCAGGCCTGCCTCCTGCTGCCGTATTCTGTCCTGGGCCCACTCTGCAGCCATAGATTTGGGGGGTGGTTGTGTGTGAGCGCAGCCTGGCTCGGGGCCACAAGCCTCCCACTGGGCACCTGCCAAGGCCTTTGCCCTGCGCAGGTTACTCAGCCTGCTGCACCCACGTGCATTGTGGGGTGCCTCCTGGGAGTGAGGGCGAGGCACCTCTGGTGGCCACTCGCAGCCAGTGGGAACAGGAGCTGCAGGGAGATGCTCTGGTATGCAGCCCTTTGCACAGGCAGTGCCAACCGGCATCCCGCATGCTCCTGAGAGGCCCTGGCAGAATCAAGTCTTGTCGCTCAGAGCACTGCTTGGACCTGAGCGTCTGTGTCTCTCTAAGCTCATGTGTTGAAATCCTGCCTTCCCAGGTGATGGTGTCAGCAGGTAGGAACTTTGGGGGATGCAAGGCCCTGAATGTGAGCCTCACAAATGGGATTCATGCCTGCATCTAGGAATTCAGGGGTCCGGGTTTCACTCTCCATCCCTTGGCTGGGCTTCCCTTGGGGGTGAGGCCCTTCTTGGGGAGGTGCTGCTCCCACTCCATAACCCAAGGTGGCTGCCAGCAGCCCCTGGGCTGCCAGGCTTCCAGGAAGAGGTTCGAGTAGAGGGAGGAAGCAGATCACTTCACAAAGGCCCTTCCCCCCATATCTAGCAAAACTTGTGTTAGGTTTATATTGTGTGATGTTTGTGCCTGTGTGAACTGTGGCCGATCAGATGAACCCACCGCTTCTCTTAGGCCAGTTGTGGCTCAGTGCTGGTGCTAGAGGTGGGTAGCCCCACAAAGCCGCATGGGGGAAATGAGACTGCGTCGTGCTGCTGAAGAGGCTGCTGGGGCATCCACTGAAAATGGCCACCACCCTCTGCATAAAACCGTGCGCCATGGCTCCGCCGTGTCCATCATCATGGCCGTCCGGAAGAAGGGAGGGACAGGAAGACTGGTGGGAGGGGCTGGCTTTGGGGGATGAGTGGAGAGAAAGCACTTCCAGGAATAGCTCTGGGAGAGTGAGTGGGGAAGGTCTCCCCCTCCCAGCCTCAAAGCAGCAGAGAGCTGCCACTGTGTGCGCTTCTGCGGCAGACAGGAGGCAGGAAGGCCCAGCGCCAGCCCTGATCGTGGTGTTTGATGAGCCGTTAGAGGTGAGCTTTAGAGGGTGAGATTGCAGAAGAGCATTCCTTAGCACCATGGGTACAGCTAACTTTCTGGTATTAAAAGCTTCCATCTTTTCTTTCTGTGCAGAATACACGGAAATCTAAAATACCCAGCAAGTGCTCCGCGTCCCACATGATTTTCTGACATTCTAACTGCTTCGTGCCAGGTGCTTTAAGGAGTCCCCTCTCCTCTCTACCTCCTTGTTTTTGTTTTAACTGAGGTTACAAAGGTATCTTTGGTGGCCTTCAGCTATCGGTCCCCCTCCCTGCATCTAGCTGCAGGCTCCCTGCTGCTTCTGACAGCTCTGGTTGTCTCTGAAGGTCATGGACACTCAGAGGACACTAACAACTCAAGGGAACTGGGACCGGAGCCACCGCTGTCCAGAGCAGCAGATCTGGCTACCAAAGTCCTGCTGAGGACCCTCGGGGTGGCCAGACTTTGAGGATGAGGACAGGAGTGCAGAGGCAGGTGAGGCATCCCACCTCCGAGTGGAGTTTGAGCCTGGAACAGCCAAAGCGATCCATAGAACCGCCTGACCGAAAGATACCACATCCTGGTGATAACTATGTGAAATCTGGATCCAGCCACTGTAAGCTAGACATCCCCTGGGCTTCACAGTTAGCTGAGTTAATCAGTTAGCTTTTGGGTTAGGTGAGGCTGGGTTGGCTTTTGTCAGTTGAAATGGAAAGCATCATATCTTGTAAGGTGAGTGTCCCTTGGTATAGGGAGAGCTGTCACTGTGCACATACTGGAAACAAACATGTTCCTAACAGAGCGGGCAGGTGCATCATACAAGACCGTAGTGCCTCAAGGCCATGGGCAGCAAGCCCGCCTTGCGACACATTGCCAGACGCCCTGCAGTTAAGATTGAGACATTTTTACACGGACATTGAGACTATAATGGCAGACGAATGACACATCCCTGAGTCACTTGTGCATTTCTAGATCCATAACAGTCCCTGGAAACATTTCAAGTCATCAATTCTTCCTTAGGAGGGTTTTGAATAGAGCATGGAACACACAAAGACAAGTTCTTACCGGTGCCACGAGACCAGTTGACTAAAGGGAAAGGGAATGATTTTATGTCAGCTATTTAAGAGTCTAAGACGGATTACAGTATCGGGGTACACCAAAATATTTGGAAGCTGGAACATGGGAGGTAAGTCTAAGGCTTGCCTTGCTTCTTGAAATAAGTTTCAAAATTCACCTGGAATTATCTTTGTGTTCCACTCTTTCCAAATGCCATCCGTCTACTCATAATAAAAACATCTAAATTTGATGAAGCACTTCCAATATTTCAGATGCATGCTGACTGGTCTACACAGGTGATCTCATTTAATCTTTGAAATGGCTCCATGAGGCAAGGGTTATTCCTATCTCCTGTTACAAATGAGGAAACTGAGGCTTAGAAAATGGTTCATGCCAAGCCTTTTCCCTCCAAGCAAAAGCAGTATAGCGGCCGGGCGCGGTGGCTCACGCCTGTAATCCGAGCACTTTGGGAGGCTAAGGTGGGCGGGTCACCTGAGGTTGGGAGTTTGAGACCAGCCTGACCAACATGCAGAAACACTGTCTTTACTAAAAATAGAAAATTAGGCATGGTAGTGCATACCTATAATCCCAGCTACTCAGGAGGCTGAGGCAGGACAATCACTTGAACCTGGGAGGCAGAGGTTGTGGTGAGCCGAGATCGCACCACTGCACTCCATCCTGGGCAACAAGAGCGAAACTCTGTCTCAAAAAAACAAAACCCAAAAAACAAAAAACAAACAGTATAGTTTCCACATAAGTCAGATTCACGGACAGGGAGGGGAAGGCTAGTTTCCAGAAGGAAGGGGTTGCTGTTCTTAGGCAAAGGGGATTGTTAAGGAGATGAAGATAAACAGTCCACTTGACAGAAAGTGCTGTTGGGTAACAGTGGACTGTTTGGTGAATGGTGGATTATAGTGGAAAATAGTCGTCTGGTTTTCTGACATCTGTTTGCTCTTCTCTAGGTAGGAGGGATTGATTTGCCTTGGCAAAGGTCACCCCTTCTTCTCTCACTCAGCTCGTGTGCATCAGGTGACGCTGTACCCAGCTCCTGTTCCAGAAGTGGTTACATGATTCAGGCCAGATCAATCGGAGGATATCATTCCCCTAAGGATATTGGTTCAGGGATAAGCATGTAATCAATTTGAACCTATGGTATTGAATGAAGCTAAGTTGATTCTGTTGTTTTTTTCTCCTATTGTAAAAGAAACACAGCCTTCTACTTCTCACTCCCCCATACTTTCCCCCAGACCTGACCTGAATGGCATCTGGCTTGGAGCTGTTGGCTGCCATCTGGCCACCATGTGGGATCTGGGGGTGAATCTCATGTGGGGACAGGAGCACTGAGTCCTGAGACAATGTGGGTGTGCCTGGATCAAGCGGCTCCTGAAACCCATCTATCCCTTGAGTTTCAAATAATTGACTCCTAAATAAGTCTGAGCTGTTTTTAGCCATTATAACTAAAATAATTCTGATAATGATTGAGTTACGGAGAGAGGTTTATAATTCAACTCACAGCATTGAGCACCTGCTGCATGCCTGGCTCTGCACACACGTTATCACACGGCATTCTTGCAATCATCCTACAGCCTGTGTCGCTTGATTTTTTCAACAGGAAGGGGAGTGGGGTTCACAGGTCAGGTTCCCCGTGTCCTCAGTCTCCTATTTTCCCCCATCCACACTCCTGCAGTGTGCGTAGCTGCTATTTCCAGTTCATATAAGTCCTAATTTTTCTCCTTCATTTTGAGATATCTTTCCAGAAATGTCTCCTTTATACTATGCAGAATGACCCAGGCATTGAGGGACAAAGTATGCATGTGGGTGTTGTTGGGGGTTGGTGGTAAGGATGGAGCTTTCTACAATCATTGACGTGAAGATATCCATTGACGTGTTATCATTCCACCTATTCGTGTAAAAGAGTTTTCCAAGGAGGGGGCATTTGGGCACTGCTCGTAGATCCCTACCAGTGTTTAAGCATGATAATAAAACTCAGAGCAGCCAGCAAAGCAGGGACTTGGGGGAAATTTTCTTTGTGGGACTGTAGGGGAAACTGTGGAACTTATTCTGATTGTTCCTGTGAACCAGCATGGTGCTGGGAACTCGGGATGAACCAGATTCTCCCAACTGAGTAAAGCACGGCCTTTCCTTTGAACATCATTGCATCATGAGGATTCTGGTTCCAACTGAAACGTGCATTTTCACTGGCTGCAACCCACCAAGCCTTGCGTTGCTGGGCACTGGTTTTCCAAGCAGCACCTGCAGCTCAGTCTCTTCGTTTCCACGAATCTCTGCCCAGGTTCATTACTATGCTTTGATTGAACAGAAAATACCTAAGCCCAGCAGGAAAATGAGGCAATACACAGAGGAATCTCCCAGCCTCACACCTCCCAAGGGAGAATACTGTGTGTCATCTGGGGCCTGCAAGGAAACAGACCCCGCACTTGGAGAGTCCATTGGAGTGAGTTGCATGAAGGGACTGTGTCCAGAGGAGAAGTAGAGTTAATGAATCCCAGAAGGGCAAGGAGGCACCCACAGAGTGAGGGGAGTGACCATCCCCCAGGCTGAAGGGGCTGGTGGCGGGAGCCTATTTCTGGAGCCCAGTGACCATGAACTGCAGGAGATGGTGAGCTGAGAGAATGTGGCCGGCAGAAGGGCAGGAGGGAAATACCCAACTCTCCTCTGATCTGTTGGCCTCATGCCAGGTACACCCACTGGCTAAACTTCCACCAAACACAGCCTCCTGGGACCTGCAATAAACAGAGGGGTAAAGAATGTGTCTGGAGGGATAAAGGGAGGCTGAGAAGCTGGAAGAATACGATGGTGACATCTGCCACCTCAAAGCATGAAGTCACCATAACTGTTTACAGTCTTGGGGTCTAGACAAGAGTCCAAAACTTCTTTGCATGATGTATCCTTTTAGTTTATAAAGATAGACGTAGGTGGATTCGCTGACGTCTCTCTTTCAACCTTATTTGTATGCACACAGTTTTTTTTTAAAAATCGGTGTAATTCCTGAACTTTCTAAGAAATGTAGGAAATAATATGAATTTTAACATTTAGTAATATTTAAGTGCTTTGGCCCAACTCTGCCAAAAGACAAAAAACACTTCATTCAAAGAAAATTTCCATGATGGAAGGTGGCCGTAGTGTCCTGTGTGCCAGTCTCCCGGCTAAGCCAGTCTTGGTCCTGTCAGGACGGATGTTTGACCAGGTTCATGTCTCAAACCATGAGACATGAGGGGATGCGTGTGGGAAAGGCAGCCTCTCTCACAAAAGGGACAAGATACAGCTCCGCCGTCTTCTGCTGCTGGTGTTATTTCTGGGCATAACCTGGAACTGCAGCCACTCTGCTGTGACCACAGGGGGCACAGCTAAAGGGGGTGTCAGGATGGTGGGTGGGACAATGGAAAGAACAGGAGTCCTCGACAATGCTACCAGGCTGCGAATTAACCAAGCACAGAGCCTGCGGTCGTAGGGGGCTTCTCACGATACAAGACAATACATTTTCTTTTTATTCCCTAAGCCGTTGTCATCTGGGGCTGTTGCTTGCAGCCAAAGTCATCCTGCGTAGATCAGCCTCCTCTTGCTGACATGCATTGCTCCCCTTAGCCTGTCTACATTTCTAGATCATGCTAAAGAATTGTCTTTTTCAGGGGCGATGAGCACAAGGGTGGGACTCTGTGACTTCTGGTCTCTTTGCACTGGTCTTGAGCATTTCTGAGTCTTCTGGTCGAGGCAGATAGTAATCTCAGCGGCAAGTTAAGCCAAAGTTGACTTTGAGATAGGTAATTCCTGGGTCCATGACGTGCCTCCCACATGATTTCTGAAGTTCATAAACACATGGACACCAGGACCTGACCAAATGATCTGTGCTCTTCCAGGGGGAGCCCCCTAAGAGGAGGGTGCATCTGAGCATCGGCTATGAAAAGACGACTCTACCTCTAGAGCAGTTGCTGACTCAGTTGAGAGATAATTCCTGGGTATTTTTTTCTTCAGCTTTTGAGCTCTGGGGTACCTGTGCAGGATGTGCAGGTCTGTTGCATAGGCAACCGTGTGCCGTGGAGGTTTGCTGCACAGATCAGCCCATCACCTTGGAATGAAGTCCAGCATCCATTAGCTATTCTTCCTGATGCTCTCTCCCCCTGCCACCCACCTCTGATGACCCCCAATGTGTATTGTTCCCCCAAATGTGTCCATATGTTCTCATCATTCAGTTCCCACTTATAAGTGAGAACATACAGTGTTTGGTTTTCTGTTCCTGAGTTTGTTTGCTGAGGATAATGGCTTCCCGGTCCATCCATGTCCCTGCAAAGGACATGATCTCATTCCAATTTATGGCTACGTGGTATTCCATGGTGTATATGTACCAGATTGTCTTTATCCAGTCTGACATTGATGAAACCCCAGTTTTTATGGATGGCAAATGCCAGCAGTCTGTCCTGGTCCCTCACCCATTCTGGAGAGCCAGCACCTTCACAGTTTGGAAGGGGAGCTCACGGCAGGTAGGCTTCATGCCTCCCACATGCAAGAGCTAAGCAAAAACCCAGACAATGTCTCCTTGTCATTACTAGGGTGAGGATGGAATGGGGATAAACCCTCCTAAAATTTTTATTTTCTACATTTCTGTTCACTCCAGACAACCCTCTGACACTCCTGCTTGACCCCATCCCTGGTGATTCTAATTAAGTATGTTCAGGGTGGCATCCTGGAGCCTGAATTTTAAAAAAGCTCCCAGGGTCATGTTGATGCAATTCTCCCATGAGAATCTCAGAGGATAGCCTTCCTTTCTCCATCACAGGGAAACGAAGCCACAGCGTGGGTATGGCGCCAGCAGTTCGGCATCTGCTGCCCACCGCAAGCTTGGCAAATCTGAATGCTCTGCACACCAAGCCCCCATTTCCCCAGGGTGTATGTCCTTCCTCCCTGGCAGACAGAGCCCGTGCCCATGTTCAGGGTCCCATCCAATCCAGACTTTTCAGAAACCAGTCACTATGGACCTTCTCTCACCTGTCTTTAACCTCTCGTCTACTGACTTCTTCCCATCTATATTTCTATGATTAAGCCTCTTACCCAACTGTAATGGGTTAAATTGTGTCCCCCACAAAAAGATGCAGACTTTTTAAGAGCCATTATCTGTGAATACCACCTTAATAGGAAATAGGGACTTTGCAGAGGTAATCAAGTTAAGATGAGGAGGTTAGGATGTGCCTTAAGCAAATATGACTGGTATCTTCAGAAAAGGGACATTTGAACACAAACAGACATGCAGAAAGGTAAGATGATGTGAAGACATGAGGAGAACATGATGTACAAGCCCAGACATGCCTACGGCTGGCTGGAGCCTGGAGCGCCTGGAGCACACGCTCCCCAGAGCCTCAGAAAGAACCAAGCTGGCTGACCCCGTGGCCTTGGACTTCCAGCCTCCAGAACTGAGGGATGATCAATTCCTGTCACTTGCAGGAAGCGGTGGAGGGAAGACAACAGCATCAATAGACAATAACAATATGGCCAGGGAGGCTGGAGACTTGCTGGCGGGACTGATAAATGCCATGAGATTAAGATATCAATAGGGGTAAATAAACATGAAGATGGGCTGGGAGCAATGGCTCACGCCTGTAATCACAGCACTTTGGGAGGCTGAGGCGGGCAGATTACCTGAGGTCAGAGTTCAACACCAGCCTGACCAACATGGTGAAGCCCTGTCTTTACTAAAAATACAAAAATTAGCCAGGCATAGTAGCACACGCCTGTAATCCCAGCTATTTGGGAGGCTGAGGCAGGAGAATTGCTTGAGCCCAGGAGGCAGAGTCTCACCCTGCTGGCCGGGCTGGAGTGCAATGGCGTGGTCGCAACTCCCGCACACCACTCCAGCCGGGCAACAAGGAAAAAACCATGCCTAAAAAAAAAAAAAAAATTGAGAATGGGTCCTAAGGCAAAACACTATCATAAAATTTAAAAAAGGTGAAGTACACACCCAACACAGTAGAATCATGGCCTCTGGGGAGTAGGGAGAAAGAAAGTTGGGGGGGGATAGGGATTGACAGGAAATAAACACAGAAAGAGAGAAGCCCCTGCCTTGCTGTCGCATGCCGTGGACAGAAGCAGGTGATTCAATGGGCGTGCTGCATCCTGGGTGCTGAGGAAGCTTGGAGTTCTTGGCTTTCCCTAGCCTGGGACAACCTATTTCCTATGGTTTAATTTAATGAAAGAAAATGTCAAAGAGAACACGCTAACTTCTCCAAGAAAAGGAAGAACATTTCAGGTCAATATTTAAAAAAAAAAAAAGACAATTTTCTTCTGATTCAGCACCACGGCTGTTACCCGTTTTATGCCAGT
This sequence comes from Sapajus apella, assembly GCF_009761245.1. Taxonomy (NCBI): domain Eukaryota; kingdom Metazoa; phylum Chordata; class Mammalia; order Primates; family Cebidae; genus Sapajus; species Sapajus apella. The sequence continues at coordinate 88,038,022 of NW_022436942.1, read as the reverse complement.
CATCTATCAATTCAAGTAAAGTTTTATGAACCTTGACATAATGTGAAAGCACTCCTTGTGTTTTCTAGAACAAAGTGTTATTGACGTTTCAGTACTTTATATGTAGAGGATAGATGCATATTGATAATCGTGGAGCCTTTCAAAAGGATAGACAGATGGAGGTTGATTTGAGGTCCTATGAAACACTGTGGGTGAGGGGTGGGAGGGGGTTTTCCAGGTAGCATGCTTGCACCAAGACACTGCGTAGACTTTTGGTGAATTGGGAAAATGTAAAAACAAGATGAGGTCCAGAGAATGATCAGTAGAGAAAGCACATGAAAAAAATCTCAGCGAGTTTCTGCTAGACAGAAATACAGAGTCCTAAGACCCACCTCAATCTTTGGGAACCTGTGACAAAGAAGTGGCTCTTTGCTATCTCTGGGTGTGTGTCCTGTCTGTGTTTCTACCTATAGATCAAAAAGGGCACCCCAGAATTAAAGTACATAAAAAATGGAAGAAGGTTTAGAACTCACCTAATTTAATTGTTCTCAACCCCGGTCGTGCCTGAGAAGGGCTAGGGAGGGGTGCTGAAATCAGAAACGCAAAACTCCATTCCTCATTATTTTAAGTCGGAACTTTTACAGCCGCATCCTGGAATCTGGGTTTCAAAAAAACTCTCTAGGTCATGTTGATGCATATTCCCAAATAAGAATCTTTGATGAAGCCATTCTCTCCCTCCACTTTACAAATAAAGAAGCAGAGACCTTCTACAAGTGCTTTGACCTATATTTCCCTGAGTTTCATTGTGGAGACAGCAACTCACATCTTTAGTCCTCGCCCTGGCCTGGGTGAGGTCACATGACTAATCCTGTTCAATGAGATGTGGGCAGAAGTGATGTAATCCGTTCCAGGCCTGGCCCTTAATTTTCCCAAGTCCCCTAAGGACATTTCCTTGTTGACTTAATTATTAGAATAGAAAGGCAATTAAAAAGTGAACAACTGGCCGGGCGTCATGCCTATAATTCCAGTACTTTGAGATGCTGCTGAGGCAGGTGGATCACGTAAGTTCAGGAGTTGGAGACCAGCCTGGACAATCTAGTGAAACCCCGTCTCTATTAAAAATTCAAAAATTAGCTGGGCGTGGTGGCGAGTGCCTGTAATCCCAGCTACTTGGGAGGCTGAGGCAGGAGAATCACTTGAACCCAGGAAGTAGAGGTTGCAGTGGGCCGAGATCACAGCACTGCACTCCAGCCTGAAGGACAGAGTAAGATTCCGTCTCAAAACAAAACAAAACAAAACCTCACTATGGATTCAATGTTATATCTGTTATCAAACTTTATATTTAACACTTAATAGGCAAAACCAAACTACTAGGTGTGCCTCTGTGTTGGCTTTCTATTGACTGAACTATTTTACAACTATAGAAATTCTCTTGGAGAATACAGCAGTGCTCATGATTCTGAGAGCAACACTAACGTGTCCTCTCTGCAGTATTGCAAATTGATGCTGTTCATCGCAGGGGTGATTCATTGCCATGCTTTAAAACATTTTACAAGTTTTTCCAATTATTTCTCTCATTGATACTGAAAACGTGGGAGCTGTGTCTTCCGCAGGTAACAGCTTGGATCCTTGAGTCACAGCCTGGAGAACATCTGCCCTTGTGAACTGGTGGCTTGCATTTGACTCCGATGTGAGCACAAAATAAACATTTATTGTGTTAAGCCACTGAGATTTTGGGGTCATCTGCTGTGGTGGCCGGTGTTAATTACACTGAGATTGGTATTAAAGAGGTCGGTATATGCGGGGACTGGATGGTAAGTGTATTAAAGGACTATGAAGTTCTCCTCTCTCTGTGTAAGGGCAGGTCTGGGCTGGTGAGATTAGAGAGATTCTCTGTTTAAACACTGGTCCTCAAGTTTGAAATGTCACCACGGGAACTTCCTTGCGTGGGTTTCTTTGTTGTGCCTTGGGAGGCGTTGCAGATGGCGTGATCACAGAAGGCGGTGAATGAGCTTGTCAGATCTTTGACAAGAGCGGACTTGTGGGCTCTGCAATCAGGCAGATATGAGTTCCAGTCCTGCCTCTCCACTTGCTAGTTCGTCTTAGTTACCTTCTCTCTGGGCCTGTTTCCTATCCATCGGTGGGGATCATCCACATGCCCATCTCACAGAATTTCTATTAGAAGAAAATGAGACAGGTTCACATGAAGTACCCTTAGCAAATGTTGGGCTATTGATTTTATTGATTATTCTTCAATGTGGCAAGGAGTCAATTTGCTGATCAATTCACACCTCTGTTTAGGTACAGCAGTTTGGATGGGGATTCTTAGGAAATAGAGGACCCTGAATGAGAGAAAGTCATGCATTCGTTCATAAACATTTATGGAGTATTCATTGTGGACTAGCAGAAGCTAGGGTTACAGAAGCTGAACAAAACACAGGTCTGGCCAAAATGAGCTGACCCTTTGCTTAGGAAAGCAAGCAAGATGCCATCATTCCTGACCCAGTATGGCAAAGTGTGTGCCCAAGTGTTATGTAAACTCCTACGAAGGCCACCTTAGTCTGAATGTGCATGTGGGCTGGGGCTGGCGGGAGGTTCTCTTTGACTTTGGTTTTATCAGTGAGTTCTGCCTAGGCTGTTGCAAGCAGAGATCCCCAAGCAGAAAAACTAAACCTAAGTTGCTTATTTCTCTCGCTGTAGTACTCAGAGCACCTGGTCCACGGTTGGTAGGCGGCATTATGGTGATGGGGAGGCAGGATCCTTTCCTCCTCTGCTACCTCTGCACAGTAACGGCGGCTCACCTTACCTGTTACAGCTTGCAGCTCCCTTCGTGGATGGAGTTTCCTGGAAACAGACAGCAGGTTAGGGATTCCAGCGTAGGACGTTCACTGGGGGTATTCATGCGAACAGCACCTGTGAGGCAGTGAAGGAAACGAGGATTCACAGAAATGAAAACGAACATACAGGTGCAGGAAGACCTAAGCTGATTCAGAGCTGTCCCAGGTTGGACAAGTAGGCCGGGTCTTTGTACATCAGCCAGCTGTTGGATGTGGGCTGGGTCTGTGGCTGTGGAGTGAGGCTGCTTGCCTAAGTGAAAAGTAATTTCCAGGGAGGGACTCGGCTGTTCACTATCTTCAAGCAGCCAGGAAGACAAATAGTTCAGCCCAAAGAGGAGACCCTGGTGGCACACCACAGCCCTTCTCTCTATGACCAGACCCGGAAGTTTGCCCATAGGGCTTGCTCTTGAATACCACTGGACTTAGCATATGGCCATTTTTCATAATTGCAAAGGGGGTGGAAATAAATATTCTTGAGCAGAACAGCCATGTTCCCAGCTACACTTTAGGCTTCTTCTGCAAAGAGAAGAAAGGACCCATATGTCTTGGGAATAGCCAGCAGTCTCTGCCCCCGAACGCTGGATGAGTTGGATTCAGGCTGTGAGAGAAGGGAGGGAGCTGCCTTCTGGGTAAAGAAGCTGTCGTATGTAAAAGGTAGCAAGGTGAGGGAAAGCCTGATGCCTTTCAGGGAGACTGACTTGCATTTGTGCGTTAGAAGCATGAACTACTGTGGAAGACAGGCAGGCATGTGTGTCCTGAGGCCCACGTCAGCTTCCTGTCACCTTCATCAAGCACTGGCTTTGTCTGTGAGAGCAGCCCGCCATCTTCCCCAGCTCTAGCTGTCTGCTTAATCTCTGCCCAATGAGTGCAGGCCCAGTCTGCATTTACAGCATCTAACCCACCAATACTTTTAGCCAAGAGATAAGTTAAATAAGCTGGTGTGCATTACAGATAATCAACAGTTTGGTTAAAGCTTTTAATTCCAGACTCCAGCTCCGGCACCTAGGTTTCTCAGTGGTCCCAGGATTAAATGTTTCCAACTGTGACATCAGTGGTCACATGGGGCAGCTAAAAATTTAAAGGCACAAACATCCTCACAGGAACAATAACTTGATTTTCCCCAGCACAGATTAGCCTACGTAAAGACCTGTGAATCCAAAGGAAGGCAGTGAGAAGTCTCACTGTGTATATGGAATACAAATACCTGCCTGAATTGCATGCATGTATTCCTGAAGGGCATACGTGTTCTCTACTTGAATCATCTCTGTGAGACAGTGTCATTGGGTTTTTGACTTTTTGTCATATTGATTTGTAGGGAATCTTTATATATGGAATACTTAGACTTGTTTCTGTATTTTTGAACTGTAAAATTTCTCCAATTTTTTCCTTTGCCTTTTGATATTGCTTATATCATCAAATTCATCTGTCCAACCCAGAAAGGCCATTTCTACCTTGAGAATATAGAATAACCCTTTCTCGTAGTTTTGTTTATTTGCCATGTGGAGACCACATTCTTATTGAATAATATATCCTTTACGTATCATTGCTGATTTACCTTCTAGGAATAAAGATTTGTGCCTTTGTATGGCAGGGAAGACAACAGAAACCTTGAATCCTGAATGCCGTTCAATTAAAATCATACTAAGTATTTGGGCCGGTCGGGTTGAAAACATAAATATCTTAAATGTTATTTTTATTTATACTGCTGACACCATCAAAGAAGAAATTGGAAAATTAGAGTTTAAATCAAATAATTTTATAATGTGGTAGTAGAACATCCATACACTGACAAGAACAGATCAGGCAATGCGGATTATTTCAGCTGTCAGTCCTCAGTCAGTAGCGTGTGGTGATACCTAGTGAATTCCAAAGATTATGTTCTCTGAAGGAGGCAAGGATTTCTCAGTTGCAGCCAATGGTTGCCAAGTGGACAAGCCCACGGTGGTTTGATATGCCAATTTTCAAGAGAAATTAGGACATTTACATGAAATCTCCCATTTAAAAAATGTTGCGGTGATTTTAAAACAACAAGAAGGTGGCCACATTCTATGGAGCAAATAAAATATGTTTGTGAGCTGGGATTGGTCTTTGGGTACTTGTTTGTGGATGGTGAGGGCTTAAAAATATTTATGAGGGGAATGATATTTATCGGGAAAATTAAGCTTCAGTGTTTTCCCCCTTCTCTTCTTCAGTGATGATGGTGATGATGGTAAAGATAGTGATGGTTATGATTATGCTGATGATAATGATGGTGATGATTATGGTCATGGTAATGAAGACAGTGATGATAGTGGTGGTGGTGATGATGACGGAGATGATGATGGTGATGGTCATGTTGATAAAGATGGTGATCACAATGGTGATGATGGTGATGGTGATAGTGGTGATGATGGTCATGGTGAAGACAGTGATGGTGATGATGACGGTGATGATGGTGATGGTGATGATGCTGATGGAGATGATGATGATGGTGGTGATGATGGTCATGGTGAAGATGGTGATGGTGATGATGATGATGGTGATGGTGGTGATGATGGTCATGGTGAAGACGGTGATGGTGGTGATGATGTTGGAGATGATGATGGTGATGGTCATGTTGATAAAGATGGTGATCACAATGGTGATGATGATGATGGTGATGGTGGTGATGATGACGGAGATGATGATGGTGATGGTGATAGTGGTGATGACGGTCATGGTGAAGTCAGTGATGGTGATGATGGTGATGGTGGTGATGCTGATGGAGATGATGATGATGGTGGTGATGATGGTCATGGTGAAGATGGTGATGGTGATGATGATGGTGATGGTGGTGATGATGATGATGGTGATGGTGGTGATGATGTTGGAGATGATGATGTTGATGGTCATGTTGATAAAGATGGTGATCACAATGGTGATGATGATGATGGTGATAGTGGTGATGGTCATGGTGAAGACAGTGATGGTGATGATGACGGTGATGATGGTGATGGTGATGATGCTGATGGAGATGATGATGATGGTGGTGATGATGGTCATGGTGAAGATGGTGATGGTGATGATGATGGTGATGGTGGTGATGATGATGATGGTGATGGTGGTGATGATGTTGGAGATGATGATGTTGATGGTCATGTTGATAAAGATGGTGATCACAATGGTGATGATGGTGATGGTGATAGTGGTGATGATGGTTATGGTGAAGACAGTGATGGTGATGATGACGGTGATGATGGTGATGGTGGTGATGATGATGATGATAGTGATGATGATGGTGATGATTATGGTCATGGTAATGAAGACAGTGATAATGGTGATGGTGGTGATGATGACGGAGATGATGATGGTGATGGTCATGTTGATAAAGATGGTGATCACAATGGTGATGATGATGATGGTAATGGTGGTGATGGTGGTGATGATGATGGTGATGATGATAGTGATGATGATGGTGATTATGGTGATGGTAATGATGGTGATGATGATGTCATGATAATGGTGACGATGATGATGATGATGATGGTGATGACAGTGATGATGATGCGGGAGATAATGATGAACCTCACCTCCCAGCCTTTTGCTGGTGGCTGCGCTGACCATCACCAAATGCTTCAGACACCTACTCTTCCCCCTCCATATACATTCCTCAGATCCTCAGGACGATGAGGATAATTCTGATCCTATAGATCTACCCATAGGTCAAAGTTTGAATCCTGAAGCCATTGAAATCACAGTTCCTGGGGAGTACCCAGCCTTACTGGGGGTTAGATCAGATGCATTTTAGACTATGACCTCCAATGAGCCCAGAAAACCCCCTTTGCAGGCAAGAATTTGCTTTTAGGATCCAGGGTTGGAAAGAGCCCTACTATGTCCATGCAGATACTCAGAAAATGGTTACAAATTTTGTAAATTACAAATTTTTGAACACTTTTATGTCTTCTGCTTCCAAGATGAAGAAGTGGAGGATTGGTGAAATTCTTAGGGTCAGAGAAACAGTAAATAGCAAAAATAGTTCTAGAGCCCAGTCCTTCATAATCTTAGTCCAAGTCCCTTTTTGTGATACCATACTACTTACTTGTCCTCTTTGCAACCATCCTTCAAACCCATTTTCTGAATATCTGCATGCATATAATTGGGCTCTTTCCAACCCTGGATCTCAGAAGCAAATTCTTCCCTATGAAGGGGGTTTTCTGGGCACATTGGTGGTCACTGTCTAAAGTGTGTCTGATCTGACCCCGAGTTGAGGAGCGGGGTACTCACCAAGAACTGTGCTTTCAATGGCCTCAGGATTCAGACTTCGAACTGGGACCATCCCACATATAGGAAGAGCTTTTCTGACATGCACACGTCAGTTTTCATTGTAGGTTCTTGAAAAAGTAGGAAACTTACACATCTCTATGGTTACCTGTCCTTCTTTTAACACAGCACTTTTCATTTTATTGTTTCTAATCAGAAGCAAAATGTTAAAGTCCGACAGAACGCAAAGGCTGACAATCTAAATGCCAGCAGTGACAAATGGCGCTTGGGTTCCCTGGTGTTTCCAGTGCAACTGTCAAGTGCCATTATGCTTTTATAACGGCTGGGAATATTCATCTTTTGGAGGAACAGTGCAATCATTCTAGCCTCTGAGTTATGAAAAATGACAATTTCTCTCTCATGAATTGTCATCTTATGGCATGACACACATAGCCACATGGCTGACTAATTTTATAAAATAAGCAAATCATGTGAGAAAAGCCGCCCTGCTACTTTCTAGGAGGCCCTCCTCTGAGGATTTGCAGTTTGTCACAGTGAGATTAATTTATGTGGCCAGGCTGGTTGCAATCCTGGTTGGGAGGACAGAGGCATTTGTGCTTGGAGGGCAGCTTGTACCTGGTGCACAAAGGGGTGGACAACCAAGGTTTTGAGAGCCTGAGCCTCATACTCTCCAACCAGGATGTAGACCCAAGTCTTCTAGTCTGGGATTCTAAGAACATCATTTGGCTTTGTCAGATGAAAATCAATGATTTAGATTTAGTCCTTGGAGACATTCAGAGAATGAATCAATTCAAAATGGGAGTTTTGTGGCCACAAATTGGTATAAAAAAGGGAATTATATAATTTTTTTTTCTAACTATTTTCTGCCTTCCCTGTGGGAGGATCCATCCCTGCCCCACTGATGACAAGCATGGGCATGTGAATTTATTTGGCCAATGAAACCTGAGCAGATGTCAGTGTACCACATGCAAGGAGGCATTGAGAACCACGCTGTGGATCTGCCCTGCTCCCTTCAAAAGGCTGCTTTTTCAGTCTGAGCCCCAGAGCAAAGAACACTGAGAAAGGGTTGTTGCTGACTCTTTAGGGGTGTGTCCTATGAAAGAGAAACTCGTATCTGTTAATCATGTTTTGGTGCTGTTTGTTAGTGTAGCATAACCTAGCTTTAGCTGACTGATACAAAGCCCCATAGATCTGCAGTTATGCTTCCTGACCACAAAAATAACCAGATGTGTGATACAGGCAATGGCTTCTCTTCCCAATCGCTGGCTATGACTCACAGGTGAGAGGCTGACTTATCCTTTACCTCATTATTTTCTTTTTCCCTTCAGTTTATAGGACCTGCATATTGTCTGGGAGGAGAGAAGGTGAGATGAACTCTTCAATGTTGTCTACAAGTCTTTTCTTCAGCAACTAGCTCTTAGTTTGAAACTCAAAAACTAAGAATGTAAATATGTATGCATACATATACATATATATACACATATGCATATATGTACATGCTAGAAATAAGTGTGTATTATTTCTATAATTATTTTCCAGACCAAATTTTAGTTTTGTGTTATAGTAAATCCCAGCAGAGTGGGAGGGAAACATATTTGCTTGATTGTCCCATCCTGGGTTCTTTGTCTTAGCACTGACAACGCACTCGAGTCTGCATTGTTTCAGTGCTTCTGCTGGACACCACGGGGTTCCAGTCTTGTGATGTGTTTCTCTGATTCAGCTCTAACTGATAAAAATAGACATATGCTGTCATCATGCTCATTAGGCTCCCAGTCATGGGCATCTTCATCCTATCCTCACCAGCCCAGTTTTCAGAGGAAAGTGCTTGAGCTCATCTTCCTCCGAGAAACACAAGTCTCCTGGAAGCTTTTTCTCTGGCATGTTAGTGCTCTGAGCAAACTACCTTGGCTAGAGGAGGATGAGGAGCTCTCATTCTTTCTCTCAGCAGCTTCCACCACAGATGCTGAATATGAGGACAGAGCCAGAATCACTTCTGTCATTTAAAATGCTCAGAAAAAACTAAGCTCTTAAAGAAGAAAGCAAAAGCTAGCCATGTGTCTCTTATTTATTTTTGTTGTGATACTCCACCCTACCTAAGGTGATAGATGACTTATTTTCACTCTCTGAAAACATGAGGGTCTCAGGATAAACAAGGATAAAAATCAAAATATCCTCCATCAGAAACATCTACCAGCTATGCTGTCTGCTCTTTACAATACACCTCAGGTGAATGATACCTGGAAATATAGTATATATTTCTGCCTCTCTAAATATCTTGAAGTTAATGGTGACCCAGAATAGGAGTCAGTAAACTAAGAACAGACCAAATTTAATCTGTTGCTTGTTTGTGTAAATGAAGTTTTATTGGCACTCAGCCATGCCCATTTGTTTACCTAATGTTTATGACTGCTCTGGTGCCACAACAGCCAGATTGAATCCATGTGAGAGAGTCCATATGGCCGTGAAACCTAATCATTGACTTTCTGGCTCTTTACAGAAAAAGTTTGCTGACTCTTGCCTCAGAAGAACCTTTATTGGCTGGTGTTCTCTATTTGGGGCAGAGTATAGCCACTGAGTGTCACAGAGCATGATACACTGCACGGTCTCTTCCCTCAAATCAGCTAGCCCTCATTAGCTTGTGAGTTGCCACCTGTCACTGCAAGTATCAAAACTTCTCCATCATCTGCACAACAAATAGGCTGAAAAGATGAGGCCAGGGCCAGCCATTTATTGGTTTATTAAGCCCTTCAGGAAGGAAGCACTTGGAACTTCCCATTCTTTCAGGAGCTTTATGATTTCTGTGATGCTTTCTAGCATTACCTGGATGACCCTTCCTAGGGTACCTATAAGGCTTCTCCTAATATGCTTTAATCAAAATGACGATTAAAGCAAAAATATTGTGGTTACACAGAGGCGATTATATCAGCAGCTATTTCTTCAGTGGGAGAAGGGGAAGTGGGCAGCCAATGCAGTGGAATTATGAGCCCAGTGTGCTTAGGATGTTGTAAATGTTATCCAAAATTATCTCCTCATCCAACATGGCTGCCCATCCCCTCCCTTCACTCAACATGGCAGCCCATACCCTCTTCTCACCTAACAAGTTGTCCATAGCCTCCCCTCACTCAGCATGGCGTCCAAACTCTCCCTTCACCCAGCATGGCCACCCATGCCCTCTCCTCACCCAACATGGCCGCCCATGCCCTCTCCTCACCCAACATGGCCACC
>NW_022436942.1:87954224-88027732 GCF_009761245.1 Sapajus apella | reverse complement strand
CTCACCCAACATGGCCACCCATACCCTCCCCTCACCCAGCATGGCCGCCCATACCCTCTCCTCACCCAACATGGCTGCCCATGCCCTCTCCTCAGCCAACATGGCATTTTTTGGCCTCCCCCGAACCTGAGGTGGGTTGGAGCCTCAGCATCTTGACTTTACGTGTATTTGAATGAAGAGGCTGTACCACCTCTACCTGCTGATAAAAAAACTTTGCACTGGAGGAAAATTGTATGTGTGCGTGTGTGCATGCGCACGTGTGTGTTTAGGATATTGGAGAATCAAATTGATTTCTTACCTCTTCTTGTTTTGTGTCATTTGAATAATATGTTTTTAGTTGCATCACTAAGGCACTCAAGGGCACCTCAGTGATAGCCCATGGGCTACCTGGTGTTAGTGTCCTTAGGTGACATGCTTTGGAGAAGTACAGGAGCAGGCAGGCGTTCATGGTTGGGGGTCCAAACTGTTGTTCCCAACCAAACTTCTGAGTCAGGGCTAAGAGCCTGAGGTTGGAGCCATGGTCCAGAAAGAAAAGGTCAGCAGGGAAAGAAGGAAAAGTGGAAGACGATCTGGGAGACTTCCAGGGACAGGAGGCAGCTTATTTATGATCTTGGTAGTGTTGCATGCTCTTGTAAAAGCAAATGAAAAGGCTTATTATTGACAAGTTTCTGAGGTCCTGGTGAATCTTTAACAGCTTCAGAAAACAAAACAAAGCAAAAAGATACAGCAAATGGGAGAGAAGCAATAATACCTATATATTTATCTTAATGGAAGCTAGCATCTGTTTTTTAAAATAGTAATTCCCATAAGGTTCATTTATAATTGCTCAATAGGAAATGGAACTGTAAGCTTCACATCCAAGAGCCACAGGAAAAGATTCCTTTCTACCCTAAACCTGCAGCTTCCAAAGAGATATTGTAACTATCAGGACAGCTCGACATCTTAAAAGTGCACATGGGAACCATCTGTGTGGCTTGTGAATATATGTGTAAATTTCCTTGATTCTAGCACCTTGAGAAAAGTGCTGATTTCACAGAAATTTTTCTACTTCCACCTCTAAACAAGCTGTGCCACTCCTATAGTTAGATCAGATCTGCTAATATCCCACAAACCATATTTACTGATCAGTACGTTCCCTCATTAGCAAAACCATAGAATGTCAGTCACAATGTAGATTGATAAGCCCAGGTTTGAACTGGTTAGATCATTGAACTGAGGCATCCCAATATGGACACATACCCTGTCTTAGTCTGTTCATGTTGCTACAACTAAATACCACAGATTGAGTAATTCATAAGCAATGGAAATTTATTTCTGATGGTTCTGGAGGCTGGGAAGTCCAAGATCAAGGCCAGCAGCATTGGTGTCTGGTGAGGGCTGCTCTCTGCTTCCGAGATGGTGCCTGGTTGCTGCATCCTTACATGACGGAAGAAGAGCAGAAGGGCAACGGGGCCTCGCCAGTTTCCTCCAGCCCTGTTATAAGGGCATGAATCTCATTTATAAAGGCTCCACCCCCATGACCTAATCACCCCCAAAGGCCCAGCCTCTTGATACTATCATCCTGGGGTTTAAGTTGCAACATATGAAATTTTGAGGGACACATACATTGGAAGCATAGCATACATAACGGCTTCATAGCCCTGACTGTTGAGCTGCCCTTCCTCCGTTCTCCTCTGCTGCCAAATGGTGCTGGAGACCAAGCCGTCTCTTATCTCTGGACTCTGCTATGACCATTGTTCTAGCAGAGTCTAGAGAAAAGAGACTCTCTTGCTATGCCAATTGGAGAGCAACGATCATTGGTTTGATGTCATAGGGATCATTGGTTTGACCGTTGCTCTCCAATTAGAGATTAACAGCAGCACAAGAACAACAGCCACAAAGGGAGCCAGATGTAACTATGACATGGCTCCATCTCCCTGACGTTTTCCTCAGACAACCTGTTTGGAACCTGACTTTCATTCGGAGGGGTATCTGCATTTGGCATGAAGTCTGACGTTTGTACAGGTGGGCTCTCATGGTGAATACAGATTCTGAGAAGCTCTGAGTTAAATCGATGGCCCTCTCCAAAGTAACTGAAGTGAGTTTTTTAACAGACTAATCTTTTCCCTGAATTTATTTTCCTACTTTTATAATTACCTATTTACATCTATTCTGTTTCTGTTGTAAGAAATATTGTCATATTTAGTATATTGATCTTTTTTTCTCCATGCTATTTTCTATCATTTTATACTTGGCATTATTTTTCATCTGGTTGATGGTGGGGGGCGTCTATGCAACTGGCATTAATTCAAAGAAGAAATGTACTGGCGCAAAAAAGTTTGAACCTTAGAAGCTGGGCTCTAAGAGGAATTGAGGTATAAAATAAACACAATAAATGACACCCTGAGTTCCTTCTCTCAAGACTAGAAAGTATTTCCGCACAACAGAATGGCATCAAGGAGAAAAGAGCAAAGAGACGTGACAAGGGAGAGACGGCTTTGAGAAACACAGGCAGGGCTAGACACAGCCTCTCCAGGAAGCCCGTTCTCTGCTAGTCATCCACATAAACATCAGCCTTGCTGTCCTTCCTCCAATCCGTCGCTCAATGACCGCTCCACAGCAATGGCATCAATCTGTCTCCTAAAGACTGAAGTTACACTGTGGGGGAAGCATCCCCTGGCTGGTGCCAGGATGTAAGTAAACCCTCAGGGAAGGAGGGCAGCATCCTAGACATTATAGAGGGAAGCAGAGTCCTGGACCTACAGTGGGGACACTTTATATTTTGCAGAGTATAACTGCAGAGAGGTAGGTGCCATCACTAGAGGACAGCAGGGTGTCACACCAATGCAATCACCACTTCAGCCTTGAAAGTTTGCATTTTAGCTGTATCAAAAATACCGTGAGGGGGGGAAAAGTGTAATCAATCAGTCAGCCACAATGCAATGTAGCATAAGTCTCAAACTAAAGCTTCTGGGCTGAAGGAGACGTGGAGTTGCATTTTATTTGGCTTCTACTGTATTTTCACATTTTTAAATTCATTGTCAGCATTTAGAAACTATAAGGTCTTACATAATAATCTCCATTTTTTGGCTTTGAAAAACATTGGAAGATGAGAGAACACTTGGCTCCTGTCCCTGGATGGTGACAGTGGGCTGGAGCTGGGTCCAGGAAGCCCCTGCTGTTTTCATTCATTATCATCTTAGACCTTCTGAGTTTCTGCATTCATGGATTTTCCTAGCCCCTGTAGGCTTTCAGGTTTGCTGTCATGTAATCATTAGAGTAGAGATAAAGACCTGGCTCTGTTTTGATCAGTATTGTTGAACTAATTGCCTATTTTGCTGAATTTCAGGTGTCATCAATATAGCTAATTGCCTGTCATCTTGGTTCTAGATACACTGATCAGTGTATTGGACCAGGACTGACAGGAATTCTATGAGTTTTCAGTCTTCTGTCCTGCAGTCTTTTTCATTCATCTACTTCTCACAATGCTGAGAGATCAATGAAAAATTCTTCTCCCCTCCCACTTTTTTTCTTCCACATTTTCATACCTACGAAATAGAGAAAGAGTGCTGCCTAACATCAAAATGTCCTCCACCTAGATTCAATCATCGCTACATTTTTGCCACGTTTACTTCTTCTCTTCCTAATTTTTTGCTGATATTGAGACACTTGAAAGTGACAGGCATCACTTTCAAGTGCAGACATCAAGACACAGGGTGCCTTATTTCTTGATCATTCAGAAACATGTACTAAAAACAGTAATGGATATTTTCCATGTATAATTGTCACTCTTTACCAGAATAACAGAAATTTCATATCTCCTATTATCTAATCTATATTTAAATTTCCCTGAATATCCCCAAAGAATATTTTAGAGGGCTAAAAGTTGTTTTGAACGAATTCCCTATCTTCTCAATTTTTATCATTTAAATTTATAAATGACCGGCCTGGGAACGGAAGACACACTGCAAAGTTCTTCAAAACAATCTCAGCTCCTTCCGTCAGATCAAGACTTGAAACCCCTGTTTTCCAGATGCAATTTCTGCATAGCAGTGTACGGCAAAACTCAGCACTTCAGTTATTTTTTATTATGGTCATGGGATGTATGGGTCAGAAATTTGGACAGGGCATCTTCGGGGGTCCCATAATGCCCTGGCCTCAGCTGGGAAGACTTCCAGCTAGGAAATGAAATTATCAAGTCACCTGAAGGCCCCTTCACTCTCAGTGTGTTGCCTAAGCTGCAAACCCATGAAGAACTAAACTACTGGGAGAAACACCTACATGGGGCTTCCCCACAGCATGACGGCCTTAAGTAAACTGAGACTTGGGCATGAGAGCCAAGAGTGCCTTGGGGCTTTGATTATCAAATGGTCATGTCCTGTATTTTCTGTTAGTTTGTTACCTTTTCAGAGAGGACCATTTTTCTTGTTCCTCTGACAGAATTAAAGTCATCTTCCCATGAAGTCCACCTATCTCCCATTTTATTTCTACCTTCTTTGATGCACACGATCTCTATAAAAAGCTCTCATAAGTTCTGAATAGGTAAGCTATCATTGATTTTTTTCCCCTTTCACCTGCTTCCACTTAACTGATGATGAGAGTCTTAGGTGTGAATAGAGTCTATGGCATCCTGGTGTGACTCCGTCCACCTGTGCAACAGCAAATCCTCTCAACACCAACTCAACTGCAGAAAAATTTATTCATGCAATTATCCAACAGACAGTCTAAATACGTTCATGGATTCAGCTTTCTCTTCCCTCCCCCAACCATTTCTTAGAAGGCTATGCCCTGGGTAATTGGTAACCACAAAACTTTCTACCATCATTAAAGTCGATCTGGTGTTATCAGTCAGTGAGTTTTCCTGTGGGCAGATTTCTTAATAGGTTTCAAGGCTTTGGAAGTAAACACATTAGCAAAACAAAACTATTTGGGCGAGTGCATCTCCCACTGGTGATTAATAAAGAATTTCTGTGCATTACTCTTCTAAAGAGTCAGCGTTCTGGAATAGACAGCAGAGGCATAATTAAAGATGGCAGCGTCACAGTCACTAATAACCTCTACAGGAGTCTGCTGTTCTGTGTTCTCCATAATTAAGTAGGTAGTTAATGTTTGTGTGCCACTTGTCTGACAGCATTTCAGCTCATTGACTTCATGGAGTCCCCTGGATTTGTGGTTAACTTGCATATACTGTAGGCTTTTAACGGGGGAAAAAACAGAATTTCACTGTGATCACATACGTGGAGAGAAAATTTGAAGAGTACAGGTTGAGTATCTTTTATCCAAAATGCTTGGGGTCAGAAGTATTTTGGGTTTCGGGATTAGAGATATTCAATCTGTACTTGGTTTTGCTTTTTTCCAAATGAGTAATAATATTGAAGTAGTCTAGGAAACTAAAGTGATAAGCATTATGATGGTTTTTAAATCGCTATGTGATTGATGTTCTGGAGATACTATAAAAGCTTGGGCCTTGGTGGTAGAAGTGAAGTAATTATTTCATGAAGGCTTTCAAAATAAACAGAAAGGCAGCAAAATTCACAGAGCAAAGTGTTAGTTTTCTGTGCCCTGCCTCTGACAAAAGATAGGGACCACTGGGGAGAGAATGGTATTAATGAAATCAAAATGAGATTAACCTAACTAAAAAGACCCTCCACAAAGGCGGCAGTATTGTTCAGCCGAGGTGTACTTTTATGGATTTAATTATTCATTTATCAATTCAGTCTTTAATTTACAGGGAGAGAAGGGAAATGCCGGCCGATTCCAGTACTTAGAAGCCAGTTGGTCACTAAGCTGATATTTGGGTTGCTACCAAGTGAAAGTGAGCTTCATTTCTCTTTTCTCTTTTCATTAGCATGTTTACCGAAAAGATCCCCACACTATTGCAAGTTGGGTTTAAGTCACCAGCCTTCCTCCTGCAAAGCAAATAAATGCCAATTGAGTTTCCACCTCAGACGTTGTCTCTTCCTTCAGAACATGGTTTCTTTAAAAGCACAAAGGCTTCTGTTTCTTGGCCTGACAGGTAAAGAGCTTGAAAGTCATCACTCTTGTTCTTATAACAAGGAAAAGGGGTGAACAAACTGGAAAATCAACAACTTTGCTCATATCCATGAGGGAATTTAGGTCACAGGATGAACTTCTTGGCCCCAAACCTGGAGAGACAGATGAATCCTTGTGTTATCATTGTCATCAATGTAACATCTTTCCTGGTATAAAGCTATCAATACAGTTTTATAATTATTATCTTATGAAATTGTGTGTTAAGTCATTTAAAAGGAAAGAAATAGGTTGAATCCAGATTTGGGCTATTGTGAATAATGCTGCAATAAACATGGGAATGCAGATTAGAAAAAAAAATAACAAAGGCAAAAAAAAAATTAAGTGAGACTAGATTTTTTCCTTTTGGTCTTTTCTTTTTTCCCCATTCTCCCCATTCAAGGTTTAAAGTCATTTTAGACCTTGCCCGGCCACCCCAAAACTCTTAAGCGGAATTCCTTGGAAATCTTTGATGATTTAGATACTTTATTCTCTCTTCTGGGACTTCATTTGAAAACGTCTCAGGCTTCCTTTGTTGAGTATTAGAGGGTCTCAGAGAATGAGCCAAACAAATTAGCCATCCTGGCTTCTAGTTGATACTGAGTTGAGGGCCAGTCATTGATCTTCCTTTGAAGACTCTGGCTGCCTACCATCTCCCACAGAGCAGAGGGTGCCGGCAGGAGAGGGAAATGTCTGCATCCATTGGCTCTGGCAGAGCTCATGGGCCAGCTCCCTTTTCTTGGTTTCCTGCGCAGTTGAGATTCAGGTACATTCCCTGCCACTGCCCTCTTCTGCAGGACGTTCCTGTGGCTTTTGCGTCTGCCCTCAAAGCTTCTTTCTTATTCAGAGGTGGCACGTGGTACAAAGACACTTATTTTTCCAAATACTTGCAGCTTTTTAAAACATACATATGCAGCGGCTCCTCAGATTTCAGCTATTATGGACTTGAAAGCAATGTGCTGTTTAGATTCAAATTACTGAGAGAGGAATGTCTCACCGACTTCACACACACCCATAAAAACACGTTTTTTTGCAATTTTCAGGATATTCGAAGAAAGGGAAAAAACGTGATGCTTGTGTTTTTTTTTTTTTTTTTTCCTCTTCACAACACGTTTCTCTCTCTTCCTCCTATTTTGATTTCCGTCACTTAATTTCTTAAATTGGCTGAGCTAGAAGGAGTTTACAGGACCGGATTTGGCAGTGGAGAACTGTTTTGCACTACAAAATCAGAACCGCGCCACTGAGCAAAATGACCACAGTGAGAAGAAAAATCTTCCTTTGCAAAAAACATTGCTCAGTGGGTAGGGGCTATTGGCTGGGGTGGAACCGAGCTGTTTGTGGTCAGCAAGAGTCCAGCGGCCCTTACATACCCCAGGGAGCTGCCCACACTCAGAACCACCGAACACTTCAGCAGTCAGTTAGTTTTCTCAGCAGCTGGGCTTCTAATTAGCCACCTCGCGTCCAGGCCTGACCTCAATTTCAGCTCACCTGAGAAGACGAATAGCCTCCTTCACCCTCAGCTGATGGCTGGACCCAACCTTTGCACCCATGATGGAGCACACTAGAAGCAGAGGCCAGGAAGCAGAACAAGGCTGGCTGGGCACAGAGGCCAGCTCTGCAGCCTCGTTCATAATTGGCCAGGGACAAAATCAGCTTGGCATTGCTTGTCTTCTCCAGGACTTGTGAAATAAATAACTCCAACAATAAAGCACTGCATTTTGCCAATTGAGGGATTAACTCAAGCGGGGAGAAGAAACAGTGAGTGTCCAGCCCGACAGGGCAGTGGCGCCTGCCAAAGGGACTCCTTTGGATTTTGGTGGAGTGGAAACCAGTGTGTAATTATTTTCTGAATCAAGCCCTAATAGAGCTGTCAGTAGCTCTGTGGGAAGAATAACAGTAAGAATCTTTGTTCCACAGGCTCGGAGGTGAAAGCCTTCTACAAGAGGAGTTCATGACTTATAGAAACAGCCAAAGAGGAATAATTTAAGAATTCATCATTCATGTGGTTTACAATTTGTTAATCTTAGTATTCATCAAGGAAATTTAAGAAATTCTTGTTCAGCTCTGGGTGCTTTTCTAGGTTTGGGGGTTCAGCAGTGAACCAGGCTGCCTCCTCATGTAGGCTGCCCCCCTGGAGCTACGTGGACCAACAGTGGAGTCCTGTTCCTGGAAGGGGAGATGGAGGCTGGGAAGGGAGGAGCTGACTGATGTGTATTACTGCACATTCTCCGTGTCTGTACATTTCTCCTCATTCATTTGTATCTTAATCTGCAGCCTCATTCCCAATTCCATTCCTATCTCCATTTTTGACTCATGGATAGTTTACATATGGAATAAAGTAGCTATTTCATCTGATAGTCGGGTAGAAAAGCAGCAACAGCACCAGCAATAAACCAGGTTCCAGAGGAGCTGCCACCTCTCCTCCCCAGGATATAAGACAACCCTGTCCTTCTGCTGTTCCCTTTTCCTCCCTGCCTTTTCCCACAGCTTCCATCAGTGCTATGCAAGTCACTGACTCATCTTCAGTCACTGTCCTAGCCAGCAAAGCTATCGAGCGTGTTTGTCTCTCACTCATAACTGTGCTGCCGTGGTGTGGCCAGCTGACCTGCTCACATAATGCTTCCCACTTGCCCGTCTCCTGGGTGGCATGAACAACCTATTTTTGCCCGCCTGCGTCCATTCGAATTCTTGTGGGAGTGACACTCCAGTGTATTTTTTGAAGAATGAGCTTTTGCTTATTGCCTGTAGTCATGTGTGGGGGACAGTTGGTCAGAGATCCTAGCACTCCCCCACCAAAAGTGAGTCTATAATTCATTCTGGCCTTATCAGCTCTTTCTGAACTTTGAGTCTTTAGCAGAGTGATGCAAGAATGGAAAACAGACTCATTGCAGTCGTCACACCCTAAGAAGACGGCCAGTCATCTCCTTAGCTCCTGCTCTTTGAAACTGTGTTCTTAAGCTTTGTAACTATTCTGCTACTTTATCACCTTCTGTGTCAGGGGTTCCCAACCCCCAGGGCATGAACTGGTTTTGGTCTGTTAGGAACTGGCATAACTGCCTGAGCTGTGCCTCCTATCAGATCAGTGGCAGCACTAAATTCTTATAGGAGCATGAACCTTATTGTGAACTGCGCATGTGAGGGATCGAGGTTGCTGGGTCCTTGTGAGAATCTAATGCCTCTAATGATCTGTCACTGTCTCCGTCACCCCCGGATGGGACCGTCTAGTTGCAGGAAAACAAGCTCATGGCGCCCACTAATTCTACATGATGGTGAGTTGTAGAATTATTTCATTATATATTACAATGTAAGAGCAATAGGAGTAAAGTGCACAATCAGTATAACGTGCTTGAATTATCCTGAAACTATCCCTGTTGCCTGGTCCGTGCAAAAACTGTCTTCTATGGAACGTCCCTTGGTGCCAAAAAGGTTGGGGACCACTGTTCTCTGTTCTATCCTTGCTTCAGTCGGCCCAGTCGGTTTCTCTGAAGAATGGACACAACAGGTTTTCCTGGAGGATTATTGTCTCTTTCAGTCTTCAGTTCGAGTCACAAGTAAAGAACTGCTTGAAGCTTAGGAAGAGACAGACCCCTGCGCTACTGACCAGTCATAGAACCATGAATGAATAAAAGCGAGTTGAGTGTCACCATGCCTGTCCCTCAAGCCGGCTACACTCCTGCCTGTGCTGGGGTGCTGACAGCATGGAATCCTAGAGCATCCTCTGGTTTTTGTTTTTAAATTTGGCTCTCACTGAGTCTTGTCCATTATAGATAGACTCAAGAGAAAGACACACTTGGATGGTCTCTGTTTCACTTGTTCCTCTCTTGGCTGGTTATAAGGTCTAGGGCCTTCAGGAGCACATACTTACCAGCAAGAAAATGTCCTGTCCCTCTGGTACTTTTTAGTAATGGCTCGTTCATGCATTCATTTGACAATCATTCATTGAGAACCTATTGTTTACAGTCCAGGACTTTCTCTGAGCATCTCATATATAGTAAGGCTCTCATCAACATTTGATTGTTTGAAAATATTTTATATGAAATATATTAAAAACAGATTTTTTTCCTCCAAGACTCAATGTATGGGTCTTCTAGAGCTGCCATAACAAAATACCACAGACTGGGTGGTTTAAACACCGTCACTTTATTTTCTCACAGTTCTGAGGCTGGTCATCCAAGGTCGAGGTGTCAGCAGGTCTGGTTTCTCCTGAGGCGTGTCTGTGACTAGCATACTCACACAGTCTTTCCACTGTGCATGTCAATCCTGGGGACCTCTTTCTGTTATCAAGGCCCTGTCCTACCAGATTAGGGGCCCAACCCTATGACCTCACTTAACCTCGACTACTTCCTGACAGATCCTGTCTCCAAATGCAGTCGTGTTGGGGATTATGGCCTCAGCACCTGAGTTTGGGTGGGAGATGAGGCATGATATATGCCATCACCTGGCCCTCACCCATGGTTCTCCCATGTGGTAAGTGGCACCATAAGCCTCTTCATTGTTAAGGTGTTACTCAGAAGTTTTCTGTGATCCTTCCCTTCCCTGACACCAACAGCCAAACTATTACAAGTCTCATAGGTTTGGTCTCAGAAATCTAACCTGACCTACCTAATTCTTTCCATCTTCACTGATAACCAATCTCCCCAAGTGCCCATCTCTCACCTGCGCAAATTCACCAGCTGCCCGATTCTATGAATGTTCCACACAACCCAGTTTTCACACAGAGACAGAGTGGTATTTTAACCTTGAAACACAAATCATGTCTCTTTCTGCCATCAGTGAGGGGCAGCCCATTGTACTTAACTGAGTGATCTGACTCCTTGCGATCCCCTGGCTTCTCTCCTCCTCTGGATTTTGCCTCTGTCACTCCCCAGTCTGCACACTAACACATCTGTTGTATCTCAGAACCTTTGCATTTGCTGCTTCCTTTGTCTAGAAGATTATTTCCCCCATCTCTGCCCCTACTCCCCCACTTTCTGTATCCCTGTTCCCTTTCATCCTCCAGGTGCCATGCTGGTCAGGGTACCATGGTGAAAAAGATGGACACGTTTATTTCTCAAGAGCTTGCAGTCTTATCAATCTAGCACGAGAGAGCCAATATCCAAATACGCCTGCTGAAACCCACCACAACACAAACTGCCATTAATGCTATGTGGAAAAGTGACAACATGTACCAGAGCCTATATATAACACAGGGAGCTGTTCCATTCTGTGCGGTCAGGGTAGACTTTCCGAATAAGGAATATTAGACTAGAGAACTGAAGAATGACTAAGCAAGACAGAGGAGGATATTCATTCATGCACAAAGGAAAAATGGGACTGGCGACCCATCACTAGGAAAGAAGAAAGACAGTGTTGAGGGTCATTGCATGATGTGAAGCTGGGACTAAGGATTTAGATTGTAATTTTTAAAGCAGTGGGCAACAATGCATAGATTCTGAGCAAGGAATGGATGACATCAGAAATGAATAATTCCAGGCAACCTAGGCTTTTATGTAAGAATATGAATCATCGGAGGTCTATCAAGCCGAAGATCTGGAAGAACCTTTTACTGCCAGTTTATTTCACAGGTGAGCTGGGTTATGCCCAAGGCCAGGTAGCTTATTAACGATAGAGTCAGGACAATCCTTTGAGAATCCCACACAAAGTCCATAGTCTTCCCGCTGCACCATCTTGATTTAATTTTACTCAACACTAAGCAGGAAAGAAGACCTATTTAGCAAAATGCTGATAATTATGTTAAATAATGATACACCATATATATGTGTGTGTGTGTGTGTGTGTATATATATATAAATAATGCCGAAAAGAATGAAAATTAGTAGCTCTCTTACAGATCTCTGGTTTATAGAGTTGATTTCTGATGCCTGAGGGTTTGGGTGCCCTGTTGGAGAGTGTATTATATCAACACAACGGAGAGATGATGTATTACTGCTGTAAATTCTGCTGGGCAATCTCCAAAGAGTCATGTCCCACCTTGGCTGTGTATAAAGCTCTTTCTTCATGCATGTATCATTCCTTCAAAATGTCCCAAAATCCAAATCCTGTGCTTTGTATTTGGCCAACTAACAAAATGTCTATGTGACATTGGGTTTTCTCAATTAGCCCATTAAAAAGTAGGCAAACGCCATGAATAGACATTTCTCAAAAGAAGACATACAAATGGCCAAGAAGCTTATAAAAAAATGCGCAACATCACTAATCATTTGAGAAATGCAAATTAAAACCCCATAAGATATCATCTTATGCCAGTCAGAATGGCTATCATTAAAAATACGAAAAATAACAGATGTTGGCAAAGATGCAGAGAAAAGGTAATGCTCATATGCTGTTGGTGGGAATGTAAATTAATGCAACCTCTATGGAAAACAGTATGGAGATTTCTCAAAGAACTAAAAATAGAACTTTACCATTTGATCCAACAATCCCACCATTGAGCATCTACCCAAAGAAAAAAATCATTCTATAAAAAAGATATCTGCACTTGTATGTTTAACACAGCACCATCCACAATAGCAGAAACGTGGGATCAACCTAAGTGTCCATTAGCAGATAACTGGAAAAGGAAAATGTGGTGTATATACACAATGGAATACTATCCAGCCACAAAAATGAATAAAATTATGTCTTTTGTAGCAAGGTGAATGGAACGGAAGGTCATTATCCTAAGTAAAACAACTCAGAAAGACAAATACCCCATGCCCTCACTTACATGTGGGAGCTAAATAATGTGTACACATAGACATAGAGAATAAAATAATAGTCACTGGAAACTTGGAAGGGTGTGGGGTTGGAAGGAAAGTGAGGGATGAGAAATTAA
Organism: Sapajus apella; assembly: GCF_009761245.1. Lineage (NCBI taxonomy): Eukaryota > Metazoa > Chordata > Mammalia > Primates > Cebidae > Sapajus > Sapajus apella. Next base: position 88,014,909 of record NW_022436942.1, on the reverse strand, counting down.
TGGGTACAATATATGTAATTCAGATGATAGATGCACTAAAAGCCCAAACTTCACCACGATGTAATATAGCCATGTAACAAAATTGTAATTGTACCCCTTAAATTTATACCAAAATACAGTTTTTCTAGGATGATGGTGGAGCGGGCAGGAAGATATGTTGCAGGGCAGATTCTCAGGGTCATCAGAGATTGCTGGCCACTGGGCTGTCTATGGCATTCACAGCTACTTAGAAGGATGAGAAAATGAAAGGTGAAGAAAGTACTTACGAAAGACAAAAATTTGTACATCAAGATATAATCTCATCACATAGGCACAAAGCTCTTTCTTCTTTTTATTAGGCCACAAGGTTTGTCATACATAAAATTCCATTTCATCCAAGTCATCAGATGTGTGTGTGTAGTTGTTTGTGGTGTTTTCTCATAAGCCTTTTTATGTGCACAGAATCCGTAGTTTTAGTCCCTGCTTTATTCCTGATATTGCTGATTTTTGTCTTCTCTGTTTTCCCTGACAGTTTTTCTAGAAGTTTGTCACATCTATTGGTTGTTTCAAAGAACCAGCCCTTAGTTTCATTGATTTGCACTACTGTTTTTTATTTAGTTTTGTTTTCCGTTTCTTTGATTTCTACTTTTTATCATTTTTTCTGCCTGATGTATGTTTACTTTGTTCTACTTTTTCTAGGTTATTGAAGTGGAAACTTAGATTACCGATTTTAGACTTTTCCTTTTCCATGATATAAAATATTTAGTGCTATAAGTTTTACTCACAGCACTGCTTTAACTGCATGCCACACATTCTGACATGTTCATTTTCACTTCATTCAGCCCAATGTATTTTTTGATAGCCTTTGAGATTTTCTCAGTGTATTGAGTGTGTAGAGAATTTCCCATTACCTTTCTGTTGCTGATTTCTAGTTTGATTCCACTGTGCTCAGAAAATGCAGCTAGTATAATTTCAACTCTTTGAGATTTGTTGAGGTTTGTTTTATGTCCCAGGAAATGGCCCATCTTGGTATTTGTTTGGTGAACACTTGAAAAGAACATGCATTCTGCTCTTGTTGCTTGGCATATCCTACAAATGTCATTTAGATCCAGTTGGTTGATGATGTTGTTGATTCTGTATACTTTCTGGTTTTCTGCCTAGTTTTCAATCAGTTGTTGAGAGAGGTTGTCAACGTCTCCAACTATAATTGTTGTTTTGTCTATTTCTCCTTTTAATGCTGTTGGTTTTTGTTTCACGTGTATTGCAGCTGTGCTGTTTGATGCATGAACATTTAGGATTACTCCATCTGGTTGGTGAACTGACAATTTTATCATTATATGTCTCTGTCCCTTGAAAATTTATTATCCCCAGAGTCTGTATGATATTCACATAGGCGTATGTGCTTTCTTTTGATTAATGCTTCTTTAACATATCGTTTTTATCGTTTATTTTCAACCTACCTATGTAGTTTTATTTGAAATAAATTTCTTATAGACAGCATAGCATTGGGTCATTTAAATAAATCCATTCTGCTAATTTGTCTTTAATTTTCTTTTTCTTTTTTTTTTTTTCATTTCAATAGCTTTTAGGGTAAAAGTGATTTTCGGTTACATGGTATGAATTATACAGTGGCAAATTCTGAGATTCTGTGCACCTGTCACATGAGTAGTGTATGCTGTACCCAATATCTAATTTTTTTATCCCATTCCCCAATCCCACTCCCCGCCACTTCTGAGTCTCCAAAGTCCATATATCACTTTGTATGCCTTTGAATACTCATCTGCTAACTTGTCTTTTACTGATATTAGGGCTTAAACCTTCCATTTTATTTTGTTTTTTGTTTATAATTTCTGTTTTTATTTTTGTTTCTGTCTCCTTTTTACTGACTCCCTGTGAATTACTTAAATATTTTTTTAAATTCTGTTTTGATTTCTCTATAGTGTTTTTTAATGAATTACACTGTATAAACTTTAGCAGTTGCTCAAGGTATTTTATTTTACATACATAACTTGCCACAGTCTACTGGTTTTACCCATTGAAGTCAGCCTTACTTCCCTTCATGTTTTTCATGTCCTTTATCTTCCCATATTCATATATAATTATCTTAAATGCTTCCTCTACATGAGATGGAAACCATGTCAGTGTTACAATTTTTGCTCCATTTATCAAACATAATTTAGAAAACTCAGGAGAAGGAAAGCCTTTATTATTTATACCTATCCATTTTTTCTTCTTTCCATTGTTCTGATATTTCCTTCCTTTCTGATATTCTAAGATCTCTTCTGTTATCACTTTCTGTTAAGATAACTCTCATTAGTCATTCTTTTAGGACTGCTTTGCTGGCAACAGATTCACTTAGTTTTGAATTTCCTTCATTTCTGAAAGATATTTAAATGGATAGAGAATCCTGATTTGACAGTTATTTTCTTGAAAAAGGTTTTGCTAGTTTCTTCTGGCCTCTGTGGTTTCTGGTGAGAAAGCTTTTTTTATTCAAATTGTTTTCTCGTTTTATAAAAGGTATTGTTTCTCTCTCACTGCTTTCTAGATTTTTTTCTCTTTCATTTTCAGAAGTTTGACTATAATGCACTTTAAGGTGGAATTCTTTAGATTGTCCTGTTTGGGGTCAAATGAGTCATGAACCTGTCCCTCCCTCCCTCCCTCCCTCCCTCCCTCCCTCCCTTCCTTCCTACCTTCCTTCCTTCCTTCCTTCCTCCCTTCCTTCCTTCCCTCTTTCCTTCCTTCTTTCCTTCCTTCCTTTCTTCCTTTCTTCCTTCCTTCCTCTCTCTCTCTCTCTCTTTCTTTCTTTTTTGCCAAATTTTGGAGCCTTTTAAGGCATTTTTTCTTAAAGTACCTTTTCAACCTCACCATTTTTCTTGTCCCCTCTGAGTCTCCAAAGACACAAGTGTTAAATCTCTTGATATAGTTCCAATGTGTCTCTGGGCTCACGTTAAAAAAAAAATAGTCTATTTTCTCTCTGAACAGGTTGAGCAATTTCTGTTGTTCTGTCTTACATAACAGCTAATTGATTCTTTCTCTGTCACCTCTATTTTGCTGTTGAGCCTATTTATTGAGCTGTTTATTTCAGTTATTTTATTTTTGAGTTCTGAAATTTCTATTTGGTTCTTCTGTTTATCTTGTACTTATTTGCTGATATTTTCTATTTCTTTGCTAAAGTTTCTATTTCTCATTTGCTTCAAGTGTGCTTTCAATCACTTATTAAAGTAATTTTAGGATGACTGTTTTAAAGTCATAGCCATGTAATTCTGTGTGTCATCTACATGTGAACATCAATGAAAGTAATGAGTAATTTCTCATTACTTTCTCAAGTTGATAGTTCCCTGATTCTTGGTATAATGGAAGACTTTAAAAATGGAAATCTGCTTACTTTTGGCATTATGCTATAGGACTCTGGATATTAACCTTGTTTCAGCAACTTTCTCTGATGTCATTCTGTTTTGATGGATGGAGGAGAACAGTGCTGCCTTATTCTATCCAGGTTCCTCACCCTGTCTCCTTTGACACTTGGGGAGAGGGACTCCTCATTGCTGCTGGGTGAGGTTGGGAGTTCAGACTCTCTGCCAGGCCTCCACTGACAGCACCACTCTCGCTGGAAGGGGACAGTGGGCTTCACTGCTGCTCTTCAGCTGTCTCCCACTGACACCATGGGAAGGTTGGTCTCCTTCATCCGGACTAGTGGAGAAGGTCCAGGCTCAATCTTGGCTGGTGGTGGTAGGCATGGGTCATCATTTTTCCTGTGGTATATGATTGAAGAAGCATATTAATTATCTAAAACTTTTCTGTCTAGCTAGTCAGTTTGTTTCCTAGTGTTTGGGGTTTAAAAAAAGTAGACTTAGAGCCTTTTTCATCTGCATCCATTGGTGTTTCTGAAGCATCAGCTTCTCTAGCACTCAATTTGGATTACATGAGGCAAAAATAAACCAGAGATATTGTTCCTTGGTTTCTGTTTGCTTTACAGATAATGTAAAGCATGGATGTTAGCTCTACTTAGCAGGAGGAATAGGGAAAAGTGCATCTACTCCAGCCCTCAGATGTGGAAGTCTAGAATTCTAACATTCAGACACTACCAGTTGGATTGAATGAAACTTTCTCATGCCCTGCCTTGTCCACATTTCTCTGGCCTCAACACTCTTTATGTCAGTATTATATTACCTAGATTTCCCTCCTGCTCCTTGACTTTCTTTATATGATTTAGGGAAAAAAAAAACAAAAACAAAAACAAAAAATAAATGCCTGGTCTATATTTACTTTATTGGACTTGAGACTGTTAGATTATTTTCTTAAACCTTCCTTTCCAATCTCTCTTCCCAAATTACCTGCTTAGCTGAGGCCACTCTAATTTCTGCTTTTGTTTTTTTGAGCTGCTGGTGGTGGAGTTTGGAATTAGAACTCTGCAGGCACACAATGGAAACACTCTGCCCTCCCCCAGATCGCAGATAAGCTGCCAGACCCGCCACCAGCCTCTGCAGGAGCTCGGGAAGCTGCAAACCTTGGAAACAGCTTCCATGGTGTTTGTGGTGCCTGTAAATAAGGCAGAAAGCCTCCAGCTACAAAGTTTGTTTCAAGCCTTTTTGTTTAACAAAGTTTATTTTAAAACCCAAGCATGTTCTTTTGTTGTGTGGGTCTGTCTGCTTTTTTGAGACAACTGTAAAATTAGATGCATCCAGGAAAAATGGAGACATAAACTTTGTCCCCATAACTGGACCGAACCCCGGGAAGCCTGGGGAGTGGGCTGACCTTTTGTTCTTTTCTAGGTTTACTCATGAATTTTGCATTCATCCGAGTCCTAGAAGAACACGGAAGGCATGTGACATAGATACCCACTAAGGTAGACAGGAGCAAGAGAAAGCAAGGGCACGCATGGTGCAGTGCTTTGAGGGCCTTAACACTGGGGAGCCATTACTACCTTAGACCTGAAGAGCCCAAGAAGGAGGTGGTTGCCAGAGCCAGAGAGTGGGGCTGTAGAGAGGGCATCTCTCTGGCTACCGCTGGCCAAGTCTGACAGGAAGCCAGAGCCCTTGGGTGCAATTGGTGATGGTGCAGAGCAGGGCAGGGAAAAGCAGAGAGGAGACCTAGAGGGCAGAGATGTCTAGCACTGCTCGTACCCTGACATAGACTGAGAGCCTCCCCCCACCAACGTGGCTTCTTATCTCATGTGGAGTAGACGCCAGCGTCAGCGTGGCCCACGGGTCCTGTGCATGTGGCCTCTGTGGTCTCCCTGACCTCATCTCTCATGCATTTCTTGTGCTTGCTCTATTCCAAGCAAACCAGCCTCCTTGTTCCTGGAAAACATCGGCAGGTCTCCAACTGAGCGCCTTCTCATTTGCTATTTTTCCTAGCTCAGTGGTTCTCAACCAAAGGCGATTTTGCTGCCCGGGGGACATTCTGCAATGTCTGGAGATATTTTTGTCACAATGGGGGAGAGGTGCTATGGCACCCAGTGGGTAGAAGACAGGAACGCTGCTAGATGTCTTACAGTAGACAGGACAGCTTCCTCACATAGCACTGAGTTTCAAAAGCTCTGCATCTATCTGCAAGTCCATTCCCTCAGATTTCTGCATGGTGTCTTCTGCATCAATATAAGGTTTTTGTTTGAATGTCTCCCTCTCGGTAGGCCCCTCCCTGACCATCCTATCCAAGGCCAGGATCCACCCTCATCCCAACACTCCTTGTTGCCTTTTTGCCATATATTTTTCTACATAACGCTTATCACCTTCCAACGTACTATGGCATCTTATCTTTTTGTTTAGTCTTATTTTATTTTTAATTGACACATAAGAATTGTACCCCCAGCCTCTGGTAAATACTACTGTCTACTTCTATGAGATCAGCTCTTTTAGATTCCGTGTATGAGTAAGATCATGTGGTATTTGCCTTTCTGTGCCCGGCTTATTTCACGTAACATAATGTCCTTCAGGCTCATCACCCATGTTGTTGCGAATGACAAATTTCATTTGTCTTTATGGCTGAATGGTATTCTGTAGTGTATACAGAACACATTTTCAAACTTATATTTTAAGTTTAGGGGTGCATGTGCAGGTTTGTTACATAGACAAAGCTGTGTCATGCGGGTTTGTTGTACAGATGATTTCATCACCCAGGTATTAAGCCTAGTGCCCATTAGTTATTTTTCCTGATTTTCTCCCTCCTCCCACCCTCCACCCTCTGGTAGGCCTCAGTGTGTGCTGTTCCCCTCTATGTGTCTATGTCTTCAAGCATCTAGCTCTTACTTACAAGTGAGAGCATGTGGTGTTTGGTTTTCTGTTCCTGCATTAGTTTGCTAAGGATAATGGCCTCCAGCTCCATCCATGTCCCTGGAAAGGACACAATAGCAAAGACATGGAATCAACCTAAATGCCCATTAATGATAAGCTGGATAAAGAAAATGTGGTACCTATATACCATGGAATACTATGCAGGCATACCACATTTTTAAAACCCTGATGGACATTTAGGCTGGTATTATATCTTGGCTGTCATGACTAGTGCTGCAATAAATGTGGGAGTGCGATATCTCTTCAGCATACTGATTTCATTACCTGTGGATACAGATCTGGTAGTAGGATTGCTGAGTCATATGTTAGTTCTGTTTTTAAGTTTTTGGGAAGCTCCATACTGTTGGCCGTAATGGCTATACTAATTTACCTTCCCATTAACAGCACATAAGAGTTCCACTTTCTTCACAGCCTTAATAGCATTTATTTTTCTTCCTTTGGATAGTATCTATTCTAACTGGGATGAGCTGATATTTCACTGTGGTTTCGATTGACATTTCCCTGATGATTAGCGATGTTGAGTCTTTTTAAAGATACTTGTTGGTAAGTTTGTAATTTGTAAATTTTCTTTTGAGAAATGTCTAGTCAGGTCTTTTGGTCATTTTTAATTATAGTGTTTGTTTTTGTGGTGGTTGAGTTGTTTGAGTTCCTTCCACATTCCGGATGCTAACTGTGTATCAGGTGCATGGGTCACAAATGTTTTCTCCACCTGCGGGCTGTCTTTTCACTCCATTGTTTCCTTGGCTGTGCAGAAGCTTTTTACTTTGATATAATACCTTTTGTTTATTTTTACTTTTGTTGACTGTGATTTTGAGTTCTTATGCAAAAAATCCTTGCCTAGGCCAATGTATGGCATCATTTTTATTAACATTAGAAGGTAATCTCCATGGGATGTAGACTTTTGTCCATTTTGTGCACTGCCATTTCCCTAGTGTGTGAAGTGCCAGGTATATGGCAGGTACTTCATAAATATTTCTTGGATGATAAAATACATTTTTAGACAGACAAGATTGTCACCTCTGTCTTCACTTCTTATTGCTAGAATTGAATCTGGGCTTCACTTTTGCCCATCCAAAATGGCCAGCTGTTACCTGCAAGTCAAGTAAAGAAATGGTGTTTTCCACTGTTGAGTTCTGTTCAGATCCATGGAGTGAAGGGGGCAAAGTGCAGGTACCTTTTAAAGAACATCTTCTTTTTGCATCCTCACTGTATTTTTTCAGAAAACAAGATGAAATGGAAACCTCATTATGCCTGTTTTCTGGAAGCTGTTGACTTTACCATTCACGTGTTCTTACTGTTCACTTGTCCTTACTAGGACGTGTCTAGCTCTGCAATCTCTTCTTGGGGAGCTCAGAGCAGAGCTGCCTTGAATGTTCTAGGTGGTAGCACTCAGGTATTTTATAAGTAAGATGGGGCTTATGTTTCTCTTTTTATTTTAAAGTCCAGGGTTCATCTTCCTGAGGATATTCAGCCTCTGTGGTTCATTTAATTCATACAACACACTGACTGTATATCTTCAGAGAACATATAATAATATGCCAGTGCTACTGTTTTATTTCACCGTTGTAATTCTCTTTTCTTCCATTTGTAGAAAAATGCACACACGAATACATTCCAAAGATGTTGGAATTCCATTTATATCCAGCTCATCCATTATTGGCATAATTTATATTTCAGAAAGTAATTTATGTGTCTCTGAAGGAAGTTCAATATTTGAAATTAGTTATCTTACAATGAATAAAATAAGAGCTTAAAGGCAATTTAACCTTTCCATTACCTGCGGTGCAGCCGAGGCAATTAAGAAGCTTCTTTCAGATTAAAGTAGAGCTTACAATAATTGAATGGGTTTCATTCTAAGCCTCACCTGCTTTGACATTACCTTAATGTTCAATTTCTTACTGCGTGGACATGGGTCCAAGCCCATTTCCCCACAAGAAAGGGCGGCGTAGGCTCATTTCCAAGAGAAGCTCTAAACGTGAGCATTGCAAGACGACAAAGTAACAGGAGAAGCTCTGTTCTCTGATATTTGGTAAAACCCATAGGGAAAATTAAAGCCGCTTAATCTGGGCCTTGTTATCAATAGTCTTCCTAGCCTTGCTGCCCCACTATGGCCCTCTTCTCAGTGATAAACCTACTCATTCTCCCCATGGGAGGTGGTGCTTATTTTCTTAGTCTGTATTGGGCTCATAGGCCAAGTTGAAAGGCATCATCAGTGGGGTCAGAGCATCTAAATAATTAGATAGAATAATTTTATTCACTCACTCATTCATTCATTCACCAAATACGACTGGCCTTATGGTGCTATGGTCTAGGCAGGGAGGCAGAGATCAAACAACCAATCACACAAACACATGTACATTTGCAACAATGTGTTTCGTACCCATCACGAGTCATGAAACCATTGGATTGCAGCCAACATTTTACAGGTAAAAGAAGTAGAGTAAAATAGAATGCCAAATATCAGTGCATTTGATATAAAAGCAACATGGACACATACCTATATCAGTCAGCATAGGATAGGTTATGCTGTGGTAACAAATAATCCCCATATCTCAGTAGCTTAAAAACACCTTTTCATGGCTTGTACATGCTGCATGTCTGTAACCGATCAGCAGGGCTTGCTTTTCTCATCAGGGTCACTGAAGACCCAGGTTGAGGGAGCAGCTACCACCTTGAGTTGCCAGTCTCCTGCAGAAAAACAGGACTGGAGGGTTTCATGGTGCCCGTGCTGAGTAAGAGTTAATCATGCTTGGACCCACTTCCCCACGAAGAAGTTTCAAAATGCAATCCTACAATGTGCCTAAAAGGCAAACCTTTCTGGGAGATAATTGTAAAGCACATTTTTTCATAGTTAGGAAAGTTTGGTGACTGCTACTCGATAATTTTAATGTTGCATTCCAGCAAAGCAATAGGAAGTCATCTTTGATAGTAAGCCCTGCCTTTTATACCCTGCTCCTCAGGCCGATCCTGCCTGCAGGGTCCATGCCCTCAGCGTCACATTGCCCCTGACTGGAGCTCCCATCGGTCTCCACTCAACATCAGTGTGGTCCATCATGCCATTGCTGAGGCGGAATGGCCATTGCTGAGAGCGTGATGACGCTCTCTGTGTCCAGTCATGTGCAAGTGACTCTCCTTCAATGAAGAGGCTGCTGAGATGCTTTGTTCCTGGTGGAGTGGGTGTGTCAGGTCACTCATGCACTGGACCTCCTGTGACATGATGTGTGTCTAGGTGCTTTCTGACCCCTGAAGATGCTGCTGGTGGCAACAGAAATTAGTTTGCACGAGGATGGACCTTTGACCCATTAATATCCCACCATAACTACCCAACCCAACCACCCCCAATACTGGTCAAAGAGGAAGCACAAATTATTTCAACTCCCTAAAAAATCCTTCCAAGAGTGTGTAGAGAGGTTGCGGTGAAAGGTGGGAGGAGCTGACATTGAACGCCTCCATCAGAAGCAAAGCCAGTGATTCTCCAGGACCTTCCAGGACCATTACAAGATCCAAGATGGTCCCCCAAGCTCCACCAACCACCTCAGTTCACTGCAGTGCGGTGAATGTTTTGTAGTGTGTCCAGAAGCCACTGTGAATCCCTCCCCTGCCTACTTGTCTGCTTGCACCCACCTGGAGAAAACAAGCTTTCACTTTTTTGTGCCTTCTGTGTCTTGTACGGATTCCCCTTTTTAGCACACTCTAGCCTGAACTGTGCCGGGAAAGGGATCCTGGGACATGTGGTTCTCAACCTTGGGAGGGCGGTGGGCTGAGTTGACGACAGATCCTCCAGCAGGTGCATTAGATAATGACTTATCTTACAGTGGATCACGTTGTAAAGTCTACAACAGGTAGACTTCCCAGCTTCGTAGAATCGCTGTCTAATTTCCATAAGCGTAATGTATAAGAAAAATGTTATTGTTACCTGACTGGACGGTCATTGCAATGTTTTATAAGTAGAAGTCAACAATGGGAAATAAGTGCAATGCACACAATTCCTTCTGGAGACGTGCTGCTGTTTGCCACGGCTGTCAGCCTGACTCCTGCCCTGCTGTGCTAGAAGGGAGGTGAGCCAGGGCGTGAGCCTCACAACCATGCCGGTGCCCAGAGAGACGCAGACCTTGGAGGGTTTACAAAGAAGAAACACTCTCACTACGTGACATCATCACTCCACAGAGAATCAGAGGACCACGGCTCCTGCTCTGAGGTAGCACCGTCATAATCTTTCCTGTGAAGTTCAGGGAGAAAAAGAAGCTGTGGGAAGCCAAAGGGAAGCCTTTCTGAGCAACCTCTGGTGATCAGGAAGGGAACGGGCTCTGAAGAAATATCGAGTGGCATGATGGGGTTGGGGAGGAGCTCTCTTTTTGTTTCCTTAAATACAGTAGAGCAGAGCTGGGTGGATCGTCCCGAAACTCCCCGGAGCTGAGTTACTGCATAGGGAATTCAGACTGGGATGAACAGCCTGGCTGGTTTCCAACAGAGGGAACTCAGCATTGTGACAGTGTTTCTACCACCCTCTCCCAGCCTTCCTGCCTTCCTTGCTCCCTGCTCCCTCTTTTTTCTTCTGGAGCCTTCAGTGGACATTACAATATTGAGTCTGTCTCCTCCTTCCTCCGTCAGTAGCCAGCCTGGCCGCTGCAGACCTCCTGGGGCACAGTAAGTTGCTGAACAAAACCTCCTTTTCAACAACTCCATTAAAAACCTGGAAAACAGAGGGGATGCTTTCCACTGTTGCCTCATTCTAATGCTTCCCAGGGGCACACTAGGGTGGGAGGGCTCAGCTATTAGAGGAGATTAGAGCGATGGATCTTGCTGAATGGAGCTCCTGTGCCTCCCTGAGGCCTGAGATGCAAATGGGAACACTTTCTCTCCCTGGGCTTTCTTGGGGGAAAACAGAGAAAAGCCCTTCGGTGTAATCAGTGGGAATTCTCTGGTTGGCCACTTGGTGTTGATCTCTCTTACAATGCTCAAAATAATAAGGGCTGGGCCTTTCTTCCCAGCCTTTATCCGAGTGAAATGTCTTTCCTTTGCTTTGTAGGAAGAGCTCAGATACCTAGAAATAACAAATGTCTTCAAGCAACTTCCTTGCAGTTTTCACACACCCATCTCTGTGGCTGCACTATATCTCCTTCTCTCTCCAGCTTCCTTTCCTTCCCCCATGATAGCTTCCCCCTTTCTCACTGTGGTCTCCATCCCATTCCTGCTGATGTTCACACCCTTGTGTGGTCTCCTCCCCAGAAGGCAGGCAGGACCTGAGGCTTGCTCTAACTCATAGCAGGTGGTGAAGGTGATGGGCTGTGCATGTTCGCGTCGTGTGATGTTGGGAGACCCGTCTTGCTAGGACTCTCTTCTTGGCTTGATGAAGCAAGAGGCCACGTCAGGGATCCATGAGGCCAGAAAGGAGGGCAGCCTGCGGGAACTTCTGCAGTAACCTGGGTGAATTGGAAGCGGCTCCTTCCCCGGTCTCGCATTCAGATGAGCTCTCCTCCCTGGATGATAGATGCCTTGATCAGATCGCACTTCTCAGCAGACTCAGCAAAGCCGTGCCCGGCCTCCTGGCCCACGGAAACAACGAAGAAGTAACTGTATGTTGTCTAGGGCCTTAAGCTCTTTCCTTAAGTGTGCATTCCCTAGCAATAGATAATATTGATAAAGGAGGTAGAAGGGAATTATTTAGGCAGATAGTGAGAGCAGAAGGGTCCTCAGCAGAGCTTCCCTTCTAACAAAAAGCAGCCCAAGAAATCATTTCTTGTCTAACAGAGCAGCCTGAAGAAGCAAGCTGCAGACATAGATAGGCCAGCTGGAAGCTTCATGAGGGATGGCGGGAGCTGTGCCAATAGCAGAGGGCTCCCTGGGGGCCAGATCTTCCCTGCTTTGTTGCCATGTGTACAGTAAAGGAATGGACAACATGGCACAGCTCAGGCAGAGGACCTGCCTGCATAGTCAAAGATGAGGGTGAGGGCTGCCACAGACTCGTGACCTGTGCAAATGGCTCACCTGTTCTAACCAAGTTTTCTCACTCTATGCAAATGGTACATTTGGTCCAACCAGCCTTCATGCCCTATGTAAAACAGATGCTGGCTCCTCACCAGCTCATTCCTAAAACCCCCTGCATTTCACCACGGGTCCGGCAGCCCACTTCTCTGGGACCCGGCTCTGCAGCAGAGAGCTGTTCTTTCTTTCACCAATTAAACTTCCACTTTTTTTTTTTTTTTTGAGTCGGAGTCTCGTGCTGTCACCCAGGCTAGAGTGCAGTGGCACGATCTTGGCTCACTGCAACCTCTGCCTCCTGGGTTTAAGTGATTCCCCTGCCTCAACCTCTCAAGTAGCTGGGACTATAGGCGCATGCCACCATGCCCGGCTAATTTTTTGTATTTTTAGTAGAGACAGCCTTTCACCGTGTTGGCCAGGATGGTCTTGATCTCCTAACCTTGTGATCCACCCGCCTCGGCCTCCCAAAGTGCTGGGATTACAGGTGTGATCCACCGTGCCCAGCTGTAAACTTCCACTCTTAACCTCACTCTTCGTTTATCAATGTCCTTGTTCTCCATGGCCATGAGAACACGAACCTTGGGTGACACTCTGACATTCAGGTCGTTTCCATATGCCCACTTTGCCTCTTTTAAAACAGAAAAATCAGCTATCCCTCAAAGATATTTTTCAGATGGCAGACCACGCAGGATGTCTCTCTGCTGCTGGCCATCTGTGGCCTCCACCGGCGCCCTCCGCTCCCCATCTTATCAGTGCCTTTCCATCCTGAGGTGCTGGAATAATTATCCGATACTGATATGGCCTCATCCTGTCAGCCAGTAATACTTGGCCCACTTCCTGCTGACACTGCATTCCTCATGAATAATTTGTTTCAGACCAAACTCGATAATTTGTAGGCCACCTTCCCTTTAAAGAGCGTTTCAAGTAGCTGTTGTCATCTGTGAAATAAGTTTGGTTTTTATAAATGAACTGTATTATAAATCAATGAACCCGACTCTTAAGTATACTGGGATAATTTATGGCTGTTATGGAAGGTAGCAAAACCTGCTCTCGAGCTTATGATTAAATAGGATTCTACCTGTGAGTAGAAAGCCCATTCCTCACACTCCTTCATGCACTCTCTGGGTACTGCCTCCTTCTCCCCTTCTTTTCCATCACTGAGGGCAGCAGTAGCCATCACTGAATGGACTTTGGTTTTTCTACAGAAACACGGTTCATCGGTCTATTTTTAGGTGGTGAGAGTCTGGGAGGCATTCCTGAGTCTGGTTCCGTAAGTGGATGAATTGCATGAAATGTGGCAAAAACACTCTCCTGCAGAGAAGCCCCCAGCATTGGTCAGTTTGGGTTAGAGCACGAGCTTGTTGCACTAGACATTCCCCATCTACCCCTGAGACTCTTCACTGCCCTATGCCTTGGGGGCTAAGTTCTATAAATGCATTCATAGGCTCCATTGTCTTTGGTTTGATTTGGCCAATGAGATGCTCTGCAGAAGACAGAGGGCAGGAGGAGAGCGGCTGCTGTATTCCCCCCACTGGCTTTTCCCTGCCGGGCCTCCATGGGTTGGCTGCATCTCACTGTGGATCCTCTCAGCTCCTGCAGGGAAGGCTCCCCTCCCTGATCCTGCAGGTCTTGGGGTGGCATCAGGCTGTGCAGCTGCTAGTCTCATCTTGCCTCCACCCTTGACAACGGTGCCTTTACTAAACTCTCCTCCATCGTCCCTTTGGAATGTGGCATCCACACCCTGCAAGGCCTGAGCAGCATGCTGTCCGCCCTGGTAGCTGCCTGGGCATGGTATCCCCCACACACAGGAAGTCCTTCTTGACGTATTTCTCCACGCCTATCTTTTCCCTCTGCCCTCTCACTCCCTTTCAAGCAGAAAGTCAGCCTCAGACATAGATATGATGAAGAAGAGAGCAAAAGTAGCCTGGGAAACTTCTTGAATTGTTCCAGACATCAACGTCCCCAAGAGGGTTTGGAGATCAATACTGTCTAACTTGGAAGCAGGAGGGGAGGCCAGGCAGGGTGGCTTATGCCTGTCATCCCAGCACTTTGGGAGGCCAAGATAGGAGGATCACTTGATGCCAGGAGTTCAAGACCAGCCTGGGCAACACAGCAAGATCCTCAATCCTCTTCTCTTAAAAAACAATAAAACAGCTGGACATGGAGGCGCTTCCTGTAGTCCTGGCTGCTCAGGAGCCTGGGGTGGGAAGATCTCCTGAGCCCAGGGAGCTATGATTGCACCACTACCTTCCAGCCTGGGTGACAGAGACCCCGTCTTTAAAAAAAAAAAAATTAAAAAGCAGGAGGGATCATAGAGGGGCTTCTGTACAGGCCATGTGCTGTGTGGGTATTTTGGCATTGTCATGAAGGTGACAAGACCCAGGGAAAGATGTGCCTAGGAGACCACACCACGGGCAGATTTTCATGTACCAGGGTGGACCTGCAGGGAGATGCTCACCAACTCAATGCTCACCGCTGAGGCAAGCTTCATGGACACAGAACCAAAGGCCAGCCCACCGGGGCCCTAAATCTCGCTGTACCACTGCCCCAAGGAAACCTGGCCCCATGCAGGACCCAGAGGGAGGGCTGCCCCTGCAAGGGAGCCACCGTGTGTCTAGTGCTCACTGTGCAGCGAACATCAAATGCCTTATCTATGTGAAGCAACCCACCATTCCCAAATCCATGAGGACTTTACAGATGGGGAAACTGAGGCACAGGACAGTAGAGAAACTTTTCCTTGGTCGCATAGCTAGGAGTGGCCGACAATCTACCCCCCAGGTCCTGCTACTCCACTGTCACTCAAAGACTACAATCAAAGTGAACCATACCAACCCAGAAAAACACAAAGAAAGTTTTTTCCAGCCGGGCACGGTGGCTCACGCTTGTAATCCCAGAACATTGGGAGGCTGAGGTGGGCAGATCGCCTGCGGTCAGGAGCTCAAGAGTAGCCTGGCCAACATGGTGAAATCCTATCTCTGTTAAAAATATAAAATTAGCCAGGTGTAGTGGTGGGAACCTGTAATCCCAGCTACTTAGGAGAATCACTTGAACCCAGGAGGCAGAGGTTGCAGTAAGCTAAGATTGTGCCATTGCACTCCAGCCTGGGCAACAAGAATAAAACTCTGTCTCAAAAAGAAAAGCAAAGAAAAGAAAGAAAGCAAGAAAGCTGTTTTCTTTGCATATGAGTTTCCCTTAATGGCCGCAGTCAGGGTGAGGATGGTGATGCCAAGGGGCATTCCCTCAAATTGCCACGGGGACCTATGGATGCCACTCACATCATGGACTCCTGAGTCTGTAGGGAGAAAAGCTCAGATTTCAGATTTGCCAACATTTTAGAAAACTGTAGAATCTCGAATCTGGAAGGGATGATTCAGTCTTGTTTCCCACCTTTATGCGAGGGTTGATGGTCCCCTCCTTCCTCAGAGGCTGTCAGGTGACAGAGCAGTCTCTCTTAGGACCTCATCCTGGAATTTAACATTCATCCCTAGCCTGGCTTAGAGTGCATGCCCCTGACCTTACCCTGTAGTAGGGAAATGTAGTTTAGAATGGGCTCCTAACCTCCTTCTCCTGTCCGTCTCCTTCAAGGCAGCTTGCCGATCTCTTGCGAGCACTTCTCACTCTCTGAAATTATCTGGCAGGTGCGTTATCCTGCCTGCCTGCCTGCCTGCATGATGGAAGCCTCGTGAAACCAGGTCTGTGTGTCTCCTTCCCTGATTCATCCCTATATCCTGAGCAGCGCTGGGCAGATGGGAGAAAGTAAAGTCATGTTTTGTTGAAAGCATCAGTCATCCTTACAATTGAGAATCGCCAAGTGAATCATGGGCACACAGGCTGTCCAGGTTGGAAAGGATCTTAAACTTCTTCCAGTCCAATTTCCCACCCAACACACGCATCCAAAGTTCCGTTTGTTGCAGAATTGTGTCCCACAACTGTTGCTCTGACTTCAAGGCCGTTTCAGAAAGAATACTGGTTTGGTTTGATTTGGTTTTGTTTGTCTTTTTTTGTGTGTGGACAAAGAAGCAGCTGCTGTTCCGTCAAGCACAGAAAGTGAAGCTCCTTCACGGCATCTTGTTTGGGAGCTGAGTGTGTATCATTTGGGAACAACTTATAAAGATGGTCAATTTTGCAATTAACTGTTGGGATGAACAAAAGGCTAAGATCCTGCAGATAGTAGATTATTTGATTTTAAAAGTCAGTTTTTGTTAATGAAACACTGTGCTTTACTCAAAGTATTTTCCCATCTTACAAGTGCCAATTACCTGCCTGGAATGTACAAACTCAGTGTTAAGAGATGGCCTTTCATGTCTCTAAACCATCATTTGAAAAACCTGTAGTAAAAGGTAAAAGGATTGTTAGTATCAAGTGCTAGGAATGTATGGGAAACAGGTATCTTTTTACACTCCCTCTCCTGGTGGGAGCAGGACTTGGAATTTTAAAAGCATACACCAATTTCATTTCTCAGAAATTTCAACAAGAGGAATGCTGTCCTCCACGTATATTTCAGCACAGGTTAATAAAGAAAAACTGGGAACAACTTAAAATATCCATTAGCAAGGAAATGTAGTTTAAAATGAGCTAAACCTACATAAAATAATGTAAAAAATCTCTGTGATATATTGTTGAATTTAAAAGTTGCACAAAGGTACCTAGAGTTTATTAACTTTTCAGAGAAGATGCACACAGACCCACACAACATATTTTAACCTCTCAAGTTGTAGGGTCCAATACATGTATGCAATTTTACAGAGCAGTCCAACAGGTAAAAAACAAACAGAAATCAATGGCTGAGCCCGGGGAAAAGAGAAGAGGGTGTGGGGGGTTTGATCAATAGTTGATGAGAACTTCAGCATTACCCTTGAATTTCAAAGAGAATATATGTGTGTGGTCCTGCTGCAATTAAAATTTAATTAAAGAACACTGCTGTTATAAATCACAGAAACAAAGGTAAGAGCGTCAAGATAGGGGAGAAAATGGCGTTGTCAGCATTCAGATATACTAATAATACTCCCATTTTGACTTTATATGTGAGATGATGACATTTTTTTCTCCCTGTAACACAAGAGATGAGCAGTGGCTTATCTGGAAATTGCTCAATCAATGCAAGGGACCCACACATGGTGTGGCTTCTGTGCTTTAGGTCCGGAAGTTGATTCCACTCAGCATTGCCTGTGAGAATGGGCTGAAGGCAAACGAAAGCTGGGGAGGCGTGAGGTAGACAGACACAGGATGGGGGAACAACGGAGAACGCTCTCACCTTGCGTGTCTCGTGCCTCGGGGAGGCGGCAGCCCCTTCTGTGTGCTCGTCAGCCTCTCCTCTTACTCTGGAAATGTGGGCTCCTTCTGGGACCTGCTGAACGGTGTCCAGAGTGGCAGTCATGTTTTCACGTGCCCTGGCCTTCATGCCTCCTAAACCTGAATGGTCCCTGGGACACTGGTAAACCCAAAAGCACATCAGAGAATTCCCTAGAATATGAATACCTGGAATTGGGAGGGAGAGCTGGATTCCCGAAGGCAGTGGAACCACTGTCTATAAAACCTGGGCACTGTGGTCAGCCATATTTTCCACTCAACAAAGAATTCAGGTATGGGCCAGGTGCAATGGCTCACAAGTGTAATCTTAGCACTTTGGGAGGCCGAGGTGGGTGGATTGCTGGAGTCCAGGGATTCAAGACCAGTCTGGGCAACCTAGTGAGACCTCACCTCTATAAAAAATAAAGAAAATAGCCAGGTGTGGTATTGTGTACCCGTAGTTACAGCTCCCTGGGAGGCTGAGGTGGGAGGATTGCTTAAGCCTGGGAGGTGGAGGCTGCAGTGAGCTGAGATGGTGCCACTGCACTACAGCCTGGGTGACAGAGCAAAACTCTGTCTCAAAAAAAAAAAAAAAAAAAGAAAGAAAGAAAGAAAGAAAAAAGATAATTCAAGTCCACAGTGAGAGAGGGTAAGACTGATATGTACGGAGAAGGGAGATGGTGAGGGAGGGCCCAGCTGGCCTGCGAGCCCGCCTTCCAGTTCTGCTGATGCTCACCCCTTCCTGCTGGGTAATCGCACAGTCTTCTTCAGATTCCCTGAGCGAATAAAATCCCTGTTGTGCAGACAGGAGGGATCCCAATTCAAAGCAGTGGCTCCTGCCAACCCATCTCAGCAGTCAGGACATGGTCGTGAGGAGGGCTTCTCCTCAATAAAATCTCTCCACACCGGCTTCCAGTCCTGTCTCTGGAATCTGCCTAAGGTGAGCTGAAGGAGTCACTGGTGTCTTTGATGATTCCAGACTTTTCTTGGCAAGAAAAGATATAAGAGAAGTCAACTAACTCCTTTACCATGTCCAAGATTACCGTGTCTCTACGGAGCACCAGTTATGTTCCATATTTACAACATATATATTGAATCATGCATTAAACCCAAGATGTGTGTTAAAGAGTGGCTCTGCGTCTATAGTCTTATCCTAGTAACTGAATGCTCTAGAAGAATCCCTACAGAATGTTCTAGAATTCCCACAGAGCATTCTAGAAGAATCTCTACAGAACATTCTGGAAAAATCTCTACAGACTGTTGTACAAGAATCACTGTCTGAGTAGGGATGTTGTAGAACTCTCTCCTTAGTTCAGCTAAAGACAGGGTCCTTATCGCCTGACCACAAAAAATTAGGCTCACAGGTGATTTGAAGGAGAATAGAAATGGAATTTATTGGGCAAAAAGGGGAAAAAAAAAAGGGAAACAGGGACTCTCCCAAAAGCCAGAGCAATAATCCTGCTAGTATATTCTTCCTGCCTCGCAACTTGAATCCCAGGTTCCACCCAGGAAGAGGAGGGGCCGGGCTCCTCCCTCACACAAGAGGCGCAAACCTCTGTGGCTCCACCCCAGTGCACTCCTCCTGGGGTGCAGGCTCCTTGGAGCCTCTCTGGGGACCCCTTCCCACCTGGCTGTCTCAGAGAGACCAGACGGTCACTTACACTTCCTTCAGCTGTAATAAGCGGTACTGAGGCCATGTGGGACTGCTTCCTGGAGGAACTTTACAAAGTTCTGCCTCTCCTTTCTTTATTTTTATTTTTTAGAGACGAGGTTTCACCATGTTTGCCAGACTGGCCTCGAACTCCTGGCCTCAAGTGACCCATCCACCTTGGCCTCTCAACGTGCTGGGATTACAGGCGTGAGCCACTGCACCAGGCCATATGTCTCAGCTTCGATGAGAATCAGCTCATCTAGGGGTGACAGAGCTGTGGGATGTGATCTCACACAGTCAGGCTTTGTGACTTCACAATGGGGAGAGCTCTCTCCAGAGGCCCACACCCTTCTGCCTGCTGCTTCCCAGGGGAATTTCACTCTGACGCTCTGACATCATCTGGAATGTGCGTTATCCTGCCGATGGCCGCCCGCCTGCCTTCCTCTAAGATGGAGGCCTCAGGAAAACAGGCTCATACGTGTCTCTTTCTGTGATTCGTTCGGCTGCTACATCTCCTACACACAGACACAGAGACGGGATGGTCAGGGCACATTCTCCTGTTTCACTCTACAGAATGGTTTCCAGTGGTCAGGCACGGTGGCTCATGCCTGTGATCCCAGCACTTCGGAGGCTGAAATGGGCAGGTCACCTGAGGTCAGGAGTTTGAGATCAGCCTGGACAACATGGTGAAACCCTGTCTCTACTAAAAATACAAAATGTAGCCGGGCATGCTGGTGAGTGCCTATAATCCCAGTTACTTGGGAGGCTGAGGCACAGGAATCGCTTGAACCCAGGAGGGGGAGGTTACAGTGAGCCGAGATCGTGCCACTGTACTCTAGCCTGGGCAACAGAGTGAGACTCTGTCTCAAAAAGAAAAAGAAAAAGAATGGTTTCTAGTGACCTAATTTTTTTCATGCAATGTGACATGGCTCTGCTCTAAATAGGACTGGACAAATACTCATATTCTTGCCTTTCCACTCATCTCTTCCCTTAGAGTAGGGTATTAGTTGTACAAACTCTGGATCCTGATGCTCCTGAACTGGGCACTGGCTTAGCTGCTCGCCAGCTTGGGAAAGCCACGTAACCTCCCTGTGTCTGTTTCCTCCCCTGCAACACGAAGATGAGGTGTGTATTAACTAGAAACACACTAGTTCCTATTAGTTTATACAAGTAAGGAGTTACTTTTCTCACAAAGCAGAAGTCCTGAGGCATCGCCCCAGTCACTCAGCTGTATCCAAGGGCCATATGCCTATACATCCCTTCATCCTTTCCTCATGCTCACAGGATGGCTGCCACAGGTCCTGCCATCGTGTCCGTGTTTAAGGCAGGAATCATTGGGGATGGTGGTAGCCATACTGTTCTTCTCTCTTTTTTCTCCCTGCTTGTTACTTTTAAATAAGAAAGCACAAGCATTACCAAACTTGCTGTATCTTATTAGCCAGTACTATGTCACAAGGCTTCCCTTTGCCGTGGAGAAAGAGATACTTACTTTTTCATCCTTAGTTGAAGCAGCAGTAAAAGGGAAAGTCAGGGCTGGATTTGGGGTTAGCTAAATGGCACTGGGAAGATTAAATAAAAGCACCTGTGAAATACCCAGATGCTCAAATTATTGATGATTATTTTTGCGTTGGCCTAGCAACAATTCGTACTGGATATTACAGAAAAGCCCCTATTCATTTCAGCAGGTATTCACAATATCATTTTATGAGTTTTATATACTTTAACAGAATCATAGCATGTTGGCCTAATCAGTGTTTCAGCATCACGTTAGTTGAATGCTTTCTTGATGAGATCTTGATGAACTTCTTAATGTCTTAAGTAACTTGTCTCTAAATATTATTACTACTACTGAGATCTCTTTTATCCCTTTACAATTTTTATTAAAGTTTATTTTTTCTATCACAGTGGGAGATGGTGCCAGGAATATAGTCATTGCTTGCTAACGTTAGTTAGTACGTGGCAGGACCAGCAGGAGTAACGACACATCCAGTCTTACAATGTTGGTGTGTTTTCTTGTCGGCAAGCCATGGACTAGACATGTCAGTTATGGCTATCACAGCCCTCTCCTCTCTGGAATTTTCCTGCCACCCACAACCCTTTTGAAGGGTGTGCTTTGGCAGCCAAAGGTAAGACTGTGCGTGCACA
This sequence comes from Sapajus apella, assembly GCF_009761245.1. Classification (NCBI taxonomy): domain Eukaryota; kingdom Metazoa; phylum Chordata; class Mammalia; order Primates; family Cebidae; genus Sapajus; species Sapajus apella. The sequence continues at coordinate 87,993,570 of NW_022436942.1, read as the reverse complement.
GGACACAACTGGACATCAAACCCAGAAGGAAGCAGCCTTCCAGTGAGACAGAGCACTTGTGGGCCTCTCTCTCGAGATGGTAAGCTGACACAGAGGTCGAGCCTCCCAGAGATTCTGCTCCTGTAGAGTCACGTAGACTTGGAGGTGGTGGTGGAGGAACATCAAGCATGAGGAATGGAGACACACAGCAGCTCAGGGTCCTCGGGAGAGGAAATGACAGGGGCTGGTGAGAAGACTCGCTGACCGATGGCCACACAAGTGTGAGAGGCCACAGGCTCTTGCTGGGGAGGACGTGGAGTTTCCCTGGTCTCTTTTTTATTTTTATTTTTATTTTTTACTTTTTTGAGATGGAGTCTTGCTCTGTCACCCAGGATGGAGTGCTGTGATACAATCTCGGCTCACTGCAACCTCTGCTTCCTGGGTTCAAGTGATTCTCCTGCCTCAGCCTCCTGGTTAGCTGGGATTACAGGCACCCGCCACCACACCTGACTAATTTTTGTAGTTTTAGTAGAGACGGGATATCACCATCTTGGGCAGGCTGGTCTTGAACTCCTGACCAGATGATCCATCCATCTCAGCCTCCCAAGGTGCTGGGATTACAGGCGTGAGCCACTTCACCCAGCCCTGATCTCTCTATTTAGTTTAAACTTTGGGTTCTGCAAGATGGTCGTGCTTTTGATGAACTTCCTTTTTTTGAGCTAGTTTGAGCCAGATTCTGTTCCTCACAACCAAAACTACACAAAGATGAGTAACTTTCCTAGATGTTTGACACAGCATGGGAATGGAGTTCGTATGCCTGTGGAGTCGTGCACGGTGAAGTGTATTCCATGTCAGTGCAAATCCTCCATAACCAGCTTTAGCATAATACACTTTTTTTCTTACTTGAAAACATTTCCTTTATTAAAAATCTGAAAAACACAGAAAAACTCAGAAACAAGCATAGATGTCATTGGTAATCCTATGATGAGAAAACTAAAAACTCCAAATCTGTGACTATTTGGTATATTGATTGGATTATTTCTGATTAATGAAGATAAGTCATCCTGGCTTGAAAAACAGATAAACGCGAGCATCTCAGTGTCTCACTCAGTAAGTCTAATTCTCCTTCACATTACGACACTATGTGATTTGCAGAATCTTTTCTCTGTGTAGACGCTCAAAGACCCAGGCCCCTTCCGCTCGTGGCTCGATCCTTCTCCAGATCCCTTTCACAAGCCAGTCCATAAAGAGAAACGGGACCAAGCATGGGCAGGTTTTAAGGGCCATGCCTATAGGCAATGTATATCAGTTCTCTGCATTTCATTGACCCATAATCCATCAGATGGTTCTACATGGCTGTAGGGAGAGGGGTTGGAAATCTAGCCTAGCTGTGTGCCCACAGAGAAGAGAAGAGCATGGACAGAGGTGTGCAGCTGCAGTGTCTGCACGATCTTCTGTTCTCGTTAACCTTCTGTGCGGGGGGCGGTTCTTAGCTGTTTGAGATTTACACACTGCATTAATTATTCTTGCCTATGGTATTAGTCAGCTGAGGCTGCCGTAACAAAAATATCACCAGACTGGGTGGTTTAAACAACAGAGATGTATTTTCTCATGATCCTGGAAGCTTGAAATCCCAGATTTAGGTACCCACAGGTTTGGTTTCTAGGGAGGGCTCTCTCGCTGGCTTGCAGATGGCCATCTTCTTGCTGCATCCTCACAGGGCCTTACCCCTGTGTGCAGAGGGAGGGAGGGAGAGAGGGAGTGGGGGGAGGGGAGAGAGAGAGGGAGAGAGAGAGAATTTGATGTCTTTTCCCCTTATAAAGACATTAGTCCTATTGAATTAGGTCCTCATCCTTACGATCTTGTTTGATTACCTCTTTAAAGACTCTAAATATTGTCACATTGGAGATTAAGGATTCAACCAATGACTTTTTGGGGGGAACAATTCCATCCATAACAACTGTTGAGGATTGCCTTTCTCTACCTCTATCAATGACACCTTGCTTTTACTTCGGGGAAACTTGGCTTTTACTTACTTTCAAGCCAAGTTCGTATCGTTTGTTTAAGCCTAAAACACTCCCACATCTGGCTCCAGAAGATGGCACATATCCCAGACGTGGCCGATCAGCCTGTTCTGCACTCTGGATTGTTAGGCACGGGATTCACTGCTCACCAGCTCGTGGAAGGCACATAACCCCTCTCTCAATTTCCTCCTCTGCATTATGGAGATGAGACGTGTATTAATTGGAAACGCAGCAGTTGCTAATAGTTTATATAACTGGTTATTTTTCTCGCAAAGCAGAAGTGCTGAGGCATTACTTCAGTGGCTCAGCTACATCCAAGGGCCATGTGGGATTGGTCCAAGCTGGGCACGTTACCCTAGACATGCCGGTGAAATGCCATCTTGGAAATTTTGCAGGAGCCACTGAAGAAATTTCCTAGGTCGCTGGAATAAATTACCACAAACTGGGCGCCTTCAGACAACGGCGACTTATCATCTCAATCTGAAATCAAGTGCGTGAGCACTGGTTCCTTCTGAAGTGTTTTAGGGAGAACGTGTCCAGCCTCTCTGCCAGGTCCTGGCGGGTGGCCGCTGCCCGTCCTTAGCACTCCTCGGCTTGTGGACGCGTCACTCCAGTCCCTGCTTCCATCTTTTCATGCTTCTCTTCTATGTGGCCTCTTTTTTTGCCTTCTATTCTGACACTTTCCAATCCATTTAGGGCACATCTTCATCCAAGAGGATCTCATCTCAAGATCCTTAACTCAATTATGTTGACAGGGACCCTTTTTTTTTCCAAATAAGTTCACGTTCACAGATTCCAGATTGGTATATCTTAGGCAGATGGGGGGGGGGGCCATTACATCAAATATAGGAAACAATGGTCTCTTTCATCTGGAATTACTCTAGAAAAAGAGGTAAACTGATGGCGGTCTGGGGCCACCCTGAGGAGAAGGCTCGCCTGAGAGTGCAGCTACACACTCAGAAGCAGACTGTGCGGCTCCAGTCCAGAGGGTTTGAAGTGAGTGCTCACCTCTGCCCTGCTGTGGCCCAGAGGGTGCACACCAGCATGCACAGGCAGACTGCGTCAGGACTCCCTCTCCACAACAGCTGGGACATGCACATCGGTCTCACACCACGTCCCCAACACCACCTCTGGCGTCATTCCCATCTGCGAGACTTCTAAATCCAGAGATTCTGTGAGTTATCCAAGGGCCTCTGAATACATCTCTTCTGCTTAAGTTAGCCAGACTTGGTTTCTGTCGTTTGCAGCCTAACGAATACAGCAAGTATCAGCAGAAACTCAAGCCTTCTTGGAACTGAGCCCACTGTCTGGAGTCAGTGGCCTTCCCACTCAAAACAGTGGCATCCAGCTGTGTCCTGCAGAGCTGGGGGAGGCCCATGCTCTTTGTCGCTCTTGCTGCACTCCCACCAACACTATGAGGTTTCTGGTCAAAGCTACTGATCACCCACTTTCATTTAATCTGTTCTAGAGAAACCAGCAGTTTAAGAAGAGGACACCCTGTCACCTCAGTACTTTGGGAGGCCATGGCAGGTGGACCATGAAGTCAGGAACTCCAGACCATCCTGGATAACATGGTGAAACTCTGTCTCTACTAAAAATGTAAAAAGATTAGCTGAGCGTGGTGGCATGCACCTATAATTCCAACTACTAGGGAGGCTGAGGCAGGAGAATCACTTGAACCTGGGAGGCGGAGGTTGCAGTCAGCCAAGATTGTGCCACTGCACTCCAGCCTGGGTGACAGAGCGACACCCCATCTCAAAAAAAAAAGGACAAGTAGGTAGCACATCTTTAAGAACAATTTAAAAAAATAAAAAATCTCTGTGTCTCAATGTTCTCATTTATAAAATGGGAGTAATATTAAGATCCCCTCTCCAGGGCGGTCGTGTGTATCTGAAATAGCATATGAGAAGTTTTAACCAGAACATCTGCCACGTAATAAGTGCTCAGTGAATCCTAGATGATTCTGGTTTTCATTTTATCCACATACACACCTGCAGTAAAGTGAAAATCAGTTTTCATTAAGTTTTTTTTAATTGGCTGAGCTGGGGGAACCCAACTATCCTGATATTCTGGGACTGAGAGGTTTCCTAGGATGTGAGATTTTCCAGCATTAAAAGTAGCGAATTCAGCCCAGTTGGTCATCCTAAATCTTAAGTTAGTATTGAGTTGTTGGAAATATTCGTGTGGTAATGAATAAAATCCTTTCACTTTCAAATGATAGAAAATGGACTCTAATTTGCTTAATTAAAAAAAGAAAAAATCAATTAAATTATTTCTACTGTATAGGAAAATATAAATTTTGGGGGTCGTAAGAGCCAACATGGTGTAACAGAAAGAGAACATGAGAAATGAAGGCAGCCCGATCCCAGGTTTTGTTAGAAAAATAGATTTTCTAGATTCTCTCATTTTTTTTTTGGATGGAGTCTCACTAGTCTCCCAGGCTGGAGTGCAGTGGCACAATCTCGGCTCACTGCAACCTCTGCCTCCAGGGTTCAAGTGATTCTCCTGCCGCAGCCTCACAAGTAGCTGGGTCTACAGGCAGGCACCACCATGCCCGGCTAATTTTTGTGTTTGGGGTAGAGGCGGGGTTTTGCCATGTTGCCCAGGCTGGTCTCGAGCTCCTGAGCTCAAACAATTCAGCCACCTTGGCCTCCCAAAGTGCTGGGATTACAGGTGTGAGCCACCGCGCCTGGCCCTATTTTCTAGATCCTTTTCAAGCCCATTTTATAGATCAAGAAATAAGCTGACCAACCAAAATAAAAGTTACTAATCCCATTTATAAATGTAGTCACCAAGCATTACTTGCACCATGCTCTGGCGTGCAGGCCGTTTTCCCACCCCAGCTGTCTCCACAGGGTTTGCACTGGGAATTGCCCCTTCCAGCTACTGAAGCTTGTGTGGTAGGGTATAGAAAAAAAAATCAGCCACTTGTTCGCTTAATGGGAAGTGTAGACTTCAGAGTCCTGGCTTGAGGGAGGGTGGGGAGTGGAGGCGCAGAGGATGTGGCTTGACATCCTTGCTGCTGTCTCTTCCCCGGTCCTGATTTCCTCGTGTGAGCTTCATTTGAAGACAGGCTGTCTCTCGGGAGAACACATGGTGATTGCAGCTTCTGGATGGCTTTCTGCTGCCTCATTCACATCAGCATTGGGAAGGCAAGCTTTTCTCTCCACTCACATTTTCAGCTCGAGGGCCAGGGCCAACACTCACTGATTTCATATTGGTCCTAGGCTAATGCCTGGCTCAGGTAATTGTATTTTTGGTAGAGGTGGGGTCTCACTATGTTGCCCAGGCTGGTCTTGAACTCCTGGGCTCAAATGATCCTCCTTGCCTTGGCCTCCTAAAGTGCTGGGCTCACAAGCATGAACCACGGTGCCTGGCCCCTTCTTTATCATTTTTAACAACTGTCAGAATAATTTATTTTCTTTGACATTGACCATAGTTTACTACATTGGCCGTAGTTTACTCAAGATTTGTTTTGCTGACTGAGGAATATTTTGAGACTGTATTGGGGAGGAGGACTTTTCCTATTGCATAGGAGTTTTGACTCCAACTGGCGTAAGAAAAAAAAAAGATTTTTGTGGTTTATACAATTGGAAACCTAAGGGATCATCCTCATTATATATATGGTTCAATCTAGGAGCATGGAAATATGTCATCAGGGTCTGGTTTCCTCCAAATGCTCCTCATTTGGAGCTGCAGCAGCTCCAGTCTCCACATGTTCTCCCCTTCAAGACAAAGGAAAAAAGAACCTGCCTCACTTCTAAAAGCCCAGCACGAGTCTCACTGTACCTGTTAGTTCTCACTGGGCCATGCAACACGACTCAACTCACTATCACTAACGCAATGGGATGCTTTGATGGGCTGAAACATTAGCCACCTCTAATGCAAGAGATGAAGAAAACCACTCCTGTGGCCTGATGATGGCTGGTGTGAGCCTGCTGGACGGAGACTGACACACTATTTTGCCAGAAATACAGGCAGTGAATATCGAACAGGAAAAAAATACAGTGGTCCACTAAAAACACTTAGCAACGCTCCCTCATTGGTAGTTCACATTGACATTTCCCACACTGAATGCAGGATAAATTAACAAATACCTCCAGAACAGTAGGGGCTTTAGAGAAACATTCACACAACAGACACAAAGCTCTCAGTGGCCCCAGGGAGGCCTGGAGGACAATGACGTCTGGCATGAAATATCCCTGCATTTATGGAAGCAAAAACTGACCATCGGAGTCATTCCTTAAAACAGAGGTCCAGACAGAATCCAAAAGTTGCGTTTTATATGCAACTGTATGGCAGTAACTGTGTGTTGGTGGTGTTTTCTGTCACATCTCACATTTTCATTTTTATGGGCTGCTATCCAGATTCTCAATAAACAGGCCCTGCCCGTAGCCTGGCTTACATGCTATTTTTCTAAGTTGGTAAATAATGAAATGAGACATGGAGTGTTGCGCACGCTGTTGGCACGTACTGGTGCAGACACGTGCCGTTCGGTGCCATTGACTCTGCTCCCATCTGGCCTAAATATAGAGACATTGATTTTCCTCCAGATGGTGCCACGGCTTTTGGTGGACTGCTCTTTTTTATCCTAATAAGCTGGGAGCTTGTCCCGCCTCATGACGGAACCCTGGGATGTGAGCATCTGGAGGACCCTCAAGGTGTCGTGCCAGTTGACTTGCAAGTTCCACGTGGAAGAGTTCAATGAATCTTGGGTGGTGACAGATGTCCCGGCTGCTGAATTAATTATCAGGCACCAGGGGAGTGAGGCAATGACCCGGAGAGGAGCCCTTTGGCCCTAGGTCCCTCTTTCTCATCCGTAGAAGGTAAGCGGTGAGGTGAGAAGGCACGACTGCCTCTCTGGACCCAAGGATTCTACCTGTTCTGCTCCTGGGAGCCCTGGGACCTTCACCAGGATGGAAAAACGAAACCACTGCTTTCCAGGAAGGAAGGAGTGTGGGGAGGAACCGCAACCTAGCTGTCTGCCAAGGGAGCCACACAAAGGCACCGAAAGCGAGGTGAGGCGCTGGTAAAGAGGGGCCATGCGTTCTCCAACCCATTCTCACTGGCCAGCTTTTTAATTTTTATTTTTTGAGATAAGGCCCGGCTCTGTCACTCCACAAGCTGGAGTGCAGAGGTGCAATCAAGGCTCCGTGCAGCCTCAACCTCCCAGGCTTAAGTGATTCTCCCACCTGGGCCTCCAGAGTAGCTGGGACTACAGGTGTACGCCACTACGCCCAGCTAATTTTTGTGTTTTTGTAGAGATGGGGTTTTGCCATATTTCCCAGGCTAGTCTTGAACTCCTGGGCTCATGCAATCCACCCACCATGACCTCCCAAAGTACTGGGATTATAGGTGTGAGCCACCATTCCCTGCCATCACGTGGCCAACTTAAGCAAAAGACTTGTAAGTCCACCTATCTCACTTATTTCTACTTTCCAGTAGAGAGGGAACTCGATGATAAAAGAAGGATAAGAAACCTTCCTAAGCTGTGTGTTATTTGGTTTATGGGACAACGCGGTCTCAGGCACCTGGTTAGATATGACTAGATGACGCCACACAAGAGGCAGGATGACATCACAGCTCAGAGCACAGATTCCAGAGCTAGAAATCCTGCTTGGGATTCCTGTCCTGACACTTTTGACTTACCTTTCTGCCTTCAGTTACCTGATCTTTAAATGGGGAAAATAGCATTACCTACCTCATTGAGTTGTAAAAATCAAATAAGTGTGTCAGATGATCGGAACAATGCCTTCATCTTAGTAAACTGATATGGTTCAGCTGTTGATACAGTCCCTTAGTAAGCTGATATGGTCCCTGCCCAAATCTCATCTCAAACTCTATTTCCCTTAATCCCTCCGTGTCATGGGAGAGACCCAGTGGGAGGTGATTGAATCACGGGGGCAGTTACCTCCTTGCTGTTCTCGTGATAGCGAGTGAGTTCTCACGAGATCTTATGGTTTGATAAAGGGCCTTTCCCCCTTCACTCTGCACTTCTTGCTGCCACCATGAGAAGAAGGACATGTTTGCTTCATTTTCCACCATGATTGTAAGTTTCCTGAGGCCTCCTCAGCCACGCTGAACTGTGAGTCAATGAATCCTCTTTCCTTTCTACACTGCCCAGTCTCGGATGTGTCCTTACAGCAGCGTGACAATGGACTGATGCAGTCAGTTGGGAAGCAAATACATCCTTCTTCACATGGTGGCAGCAAGGAGAGGTGCAGAGTGAAGGGGGAAAGCCCCTTGTAAAGCCATCGGATCTCATGAGAACTCACCAACTATCATGAGAACAGCATGCAGGTAACCGCCCACATGATTCAATCACCTCCCACCCGGTCCCACCCACGACACCTGGAGATGAAGGGAACCACAATTCAAGATGAGATTTGGGTGGGGACAGAGCCAGACCATATCATAAATGCTGGCAAGTGTTTGCCAAGATTATGACCTAAGAATTCGAAAATAGCTCTGTGCCTTTAGTTTCTTATACTTAGCATGCAATAATATATTGCATATCATTGAAATAACACAGAAATATATTGCCAAAAAATCTCACTGTGCAAGCGTATTTTGGGTATGAGGATATGAATCGTATATGCCTCTGATTAAGAGCACATAAATGTGTCACAGATGAATGAATGATAGCTCCAACGTTTATCAGAAATTATAGGCCCAATAAGTAAGTGTGCCTTAATACATGCAATGACATTAACCCAAACCAGATCGGAAAGTAAACTGACAATAACAAAGCTAAATTCACATGAATTTGAGGTTGTCAAACAAAAATAATTAGAAACTGAAAACTATGGCCATCTTAAGACAGCACTGAAGATTTGCTGACAGCAGTATCCCTTCCCTAAAATTCTAGAATTCCAGTTATCTGAATCCATCTTATACTTATTGATTTGCAAATACTCTTTATATATTAAAAACATCAATTCTTTTTCATATGAAAGTATTTTCTCCAGGTTTTCATTTGCCTCATTAGTGTGTGTGTATTCATGTGTGTATGCATGTCTGTACATCTTAGTCTTCAGAAAGGTTAGTTTTTATTCAATCTAACCTGTCCATATTTTTGTTTTATGATTTTTTCATTGAGGTATTATTCAAAAAGTCCATTCCTATCAAACATTCATATTAAACCTAACTATATCTTTGCAACCCCTTATGATGTTCATTTCTATTCCTGAAACACAGACTGTCAGAGGATGAACCTCAGGACTGCTCTGAAGAAGTCAAATGACATTAAAATTGTGTGGCTTTTTTTGCTATTGTTTATAAAAGTTGTGATTGGGCCAGACATGGTGACTCATGCCTGTAATCCCAGAACTTTGGGAGGCCAAAACAGGTGGATCATTTGAGGTCAGGCATTTGAGACCAGCCTGGCCAACAAGGGTAAAACCCTGTCACTACTAAAAATACAACAAATTAGCCAGGTGTGGTGACAGGCACCTGTAATCTTAGCTGCTTGGGAGATTGAGGTATGAGAATCGCTTGAGCCTGGGAGTTGAAGGTTGCAGTGAACGGAGAAGGCACCACCACCACACTCCAGCCTGGGCAACAGAGCAAGACCGTGTCTAAGAAACAATGTTGTGATTGGCAAGCAATGGGTACTGGTTCCTAAATGAATGTATCAAAAATAACATATGTAGCTATCCTTTTAGAACAGTCACTTTGGGTGACTTGGTAATAATCCCAATGGCACCTTCTGTGCGAAAAATAAAAATGGGGCAGCTGGTTTTTCAACGATCTTCAAGAAGCATCACCTCGTGAACTCTTTCCTTGCGTTCTTGACACTACACGTTAGTGTTCTCTATTTGAAAGTTACCCTGAACTTTTCCTTGCCAGAATAATGTCAGATTTAGTTAAGGTCCTAAATCTCCCGTCTTAGTTTTTGGGTTCAGCTACTCTAGTCTTTCATCTGTGTCGAAAATGCCGGCAGCAAGAAATCAACCTCAGCACATGCGGGAGAGTCCCACCATGTGGCCTGAAGAATGCCCCCTCCAGAGACATGCAAGTCCCAATCCCCAGAACCCGTGACTGCCACCTTTCATGGCAAAAGGGACTTTGCAGGTGCAATTAAATTCAGAGTTTGAGGATGAGGAGATTTTCCTGGATTATCTGGGAGGGCCCAAAATGCAATCACAAGTTCCTTCGTGGCTGGAAATGGAGCAACATTGACAACAGAACTGGAGGAGGTGAGGATGGAAGCCGTGGATGGGAGTGACGGAGGAAGGGGCCACACGTCCCGGAATGCAGGCATCCTCCAGGAAGCAGAGAAGGCAGTTTCCCCCCCAGAACCCTCGGAGGAGCCAGCCTGCCCACACCCGCCGATACCCCATGAAGCTGGTTGTGGACTTCAGGCCTCTGATTTCTGTTGTAAGCCTCAGGTTTCTGGGGACCTGCTACAGCAACCCTGGGAAATGAATCCACCGACGCCCTCAATTTTGTTATGATTTATCGAAGAGTTTCCACCAAAATTCCACTCTAAAATCAACAGCTATTAAAAACAGGGAACTGTGAGTAAACGCCTGTGATGGAAGCAATGCCCCATCTCTGTTCTGGGGAGGACGAGGATGGTTCTCCTACTTCCCTTGTAAGTTTCCTTTCTCAGGCCCAAAGAAAACTGTATCTGATGTCTTCTTCTTTGCTGAAGTGTTAAGGAAGGAACGTGTTAAATAATGTGTTACTTCACTCAGAGTATGTGCATTTTAATTAATGGCTAAAGGAGGAGGCAGCTGTTTATACAGACGAGGGCTGCGAGACGCTGGAGCTGCAGGTGCCAGCTTGGGAGGTATCTGTGGCCTGCGGCCTCCCAAGACGTCCTCAAAAGACGCCAGGGTGGCAAGTGTCTGGTCAGCTTGCAGGAGGTCCCGCATCATGGTGAGATGCTGTTTTTAGGCCCTAGGAAGGTGGGAATAAACAAACCAGGTGAAGTCCCTGGCATCAAGGAACCTACACTCAAGTGAAGGAAGGTAAGAGATGAACTAAGACAGCAGGTGGAGTGACGGACCACACGGTGGAGGAAAATCACGTGGGGAAAACTGGGTGGCTGTACTAGGAGAAGTGGGCTTGTTTTACACGGGGGGCCTTTGTCCGCAGAGCTGAAGGCGAGAGGGCACGGAGAAAGGGCTGCAGAGAGGGGAGGGCAATGCGAGGAGGTAGGTAAGGCTGCAGTCCAGGGTGGGAAGTGAGATCAGAAAGATGGCAGGGGCCAGGTTTTGCAGGGGCACACAGACCTGTGTGAGGAATTTGGATCCTACGCCGCATGAGATGGAAGCCGTTAGGGCACTTGGGGCCACCAAGGGCCGAAGTCCGACTCATGTCTTTTGAGGACCACTCCAGCTGCTCTGCTGGGAATAGAATCTGGGATGAAGGGCTGCGTCAGAGGGAACCGTGAGGCTGCGACTGCAACCACCCGAGATGACGGGATGGTGTCCTGGGTGAGGGTGACGGCACGGTGCTGAGAAGGGGTGGGTTCTGAATATTGTCGAATCCTACAGCCAATAGGATAGCGGATGCTTGGGAAAAGCAGCTAAAGCAGCCTCTGGTTCAGGCTTGAGAGTGACAGCTCTGGGCAGACAGAGTCCCTCTTCCTGGTTTCGTCAGCTCCTCTCTGCGAATGTCCAGGAACACCATAGAGAAGCCTTCCTAAGCAACACTGAGATGTGTGGTAAATCCTGATATAAGTGAATATTGTTCTTTCCATCTAGGAGATTCTGGTGTTGGGTAATCGTGGCGATTGTGTGAAATGCCTTCTTCTTTAGGAGGAAACAAAATTTTGCTAAGTAAGTAGATTATAGCTGTTCATGCCATGGGGAGTGGTGGAGGGGGATGGATAGCTGTGTGAGATGATACATGTGCCCGTTTGTTCCACTATAGCAACCTTTTTTTTTTTTTTGAGATGGAGTCTCACTCTGTCACCCAGGCTGGAGTGCAGTGGCACAATCTCAGTTCACTGCAACCTCTGCCCCCTGGGTTCAAGCGATTCTTCTATCTCAAACTCCTGAGTAGCTGTGACTACAGGCGTCCGCCACCATACCCAGCTAGTTTTTATATTTTCAGTAGATACAGGGTTTTGCCATGTTGGCCAGGCTGGTCTCGAACTCCTGATCTCAGGGGATCAACTGGCCTCAGCCTCCCAAAGTGCTGGGATTCCAGGCGCAAACCACCGCATGCGGACTTCATGTACTTTTAAAACTAGGACTGATTGATGGTCTGTGTTCAGAGGGATTCCGAAATCTAAGCTGGGTTGAGTCTAATCACCCTTGTCACATACACCTGACATTGCAGACCAGTTCGGATGGTTCATTCCATAGGTTTGGCTTGCATGGATATTTAACTGTGGACAGGAAGATTTCTCATTTATTGGTGCAAAATGCATCCTCATTTAAAGATTAAAGCTTGGATTCATCCTAAACCCCAGGGGAGAGCTCTTATGCTTGTGCCACGGTGCTGGTTTAAGACGCTCTTGATTTAATCATTTTCTAAAGCCTTCATTGAGTTGTTCTCTCATTTCTCTGAGCCTAAGCCTTAGTTTTTTAATAAAAATTAGCACAGTAATTCACAGATAATTGGTCCAAATAATTCCTTCTTTTTACGACATAGAAAAAGAAGAGCAAGCAGAAAGCAGAAACAAAGGTGAATCATTTGGAATACGGTTGATTTATCTAATCCAACATACAAACATCTAAACTACCACATAAACATCGTGTAAAAACTACCATATAAATATCTAAACCATCATATATGTATATAATAGGCTATCATAAAAATTCTAGTTTTAGGGTATTTTCCCTGTCCTTTGGAATCTGAATCGGTATTTTGTGGCACATTAGTGAGCTAAAGGGATGTGTCATCATTTAAAAAGAAATGAAATAGCCTAACATAGCAGGATGCAGCGAAGCATGGCAGAGTGTGATTCAATATAGGAGAGGGTGGGTTGATGACATAGTTTGGATATTTGTCCTCACCTAAATCTCATGTTGAATTGTGATCTCCAGTGCTGAAGGGGGCCCTGTAGGAGGTGTCTGGACTGGACTATGTGGGTGGATCTCTCATGGTTTGGTGCTATCTTCACAATAGCGAGTTCTTATGGGATCTAATCATTTAAAAGTGAGTGGTATCTCCTGCCTCACCCCCTACAGTCCCCCACCTTGCACCTGCTCTGGCAGTGGGAGACCATGCAGCCCCCTTTCGCCTTCTGCCATGATGGTAAGCTTCCCAAGGCCTCCCTAGGAGTCGAGCAGATGCCAGCACCATGCTTCCTGTACAGCCTGCAGGACGCTGAGCCAACTAAATTTCTTTTCTTTGTAAATTACCGAGTCTCAGGTATTTCTTTACAGCAATGCAAGAATGGCCTAATGCAGATGAGGTGGGATGAGATGGCATGGCGTGGGGTGGGATGAGATAGAAAATGCTAGAATAAGTTACATGTCCTGAATGCAGAAGGGTAAGCATTGTTTTCTGAGGTTTAGCTTCGAGGGTGCTGCCTTGCCTGTGTGTTTGCACATGTGCATCTGTGCCTTTTAGGGAGTGATGTTGAATACTCTATCTCTTGCTGTGAATTCTAGTCAATAAGTTATAAAAGACAGTCGTCCGGACAGCCTGTGTCACATGGAAGGACTCTTAGCTCCTCCCTTTGCCTGGCCCCGGCCACAGCTGCAGAGCCAAAGAGATCACCGTCAGCAACATTCACTTGAGTGGGAAGGACAGCGATAAAAATGGTGTGGTCATCAGGCTGACACTGTGGGCGTGTGGGCACAAGGCACATGCTATCTTGGCTTTGATGGTGCCAGGGCCCCTCCCCATGAAATGGAGATTCAGCAATATTTCTGTCCACCCACCCTGGGGAGGAAGCAAAGAGAGACACACAGCACATTTCAGATGGCCACGTGGGAAGCTCATGAGGCACAATCAGCCCGGAGACGCACACGCTGCCCTTGCCAGTTCTGGTGAGCCAGATGGAAGATCGCTTCCAACGCCATTCTCCTAAGATGCACGGTCCAGAAGCATTCCCAGCTATGCTTTTGTTTCCGCCTGTGCTGCAGGTTCTGAGGAATGTGCCTTTTAAGTCACCTTGTGGATGTCTCTCTTTTTCTTTTCTTCTTCTTATTTTTCCTGAGAGCATCTATTCTTAGGACATCACCTCTGCTCTCAACTGTGGCTAACTTAGGCGAGAAGCACTTGTGTTCATGGACCAAATGCTTACCGCAGATAATTGTGCATGTGTGCAGCTGAAGATGCCCATTTTTAGCAACTGTTAAAGTGAAGAAATTCTCACCTCTAGACAACACTCTCCTTTCTCACACGCACGTCAAGGGAAGACAAACACCACTCACTCACTCACACTGCTCAAGTGTCATTTAAAACCAACTCTCAAGCATAATGGGATGTTACAGCCAATATTTATTTTTTCCCTTTCATTAGATAAATAGTATTAAATTGGGATCCTTGAGAAAATTGTACCCACGGTATCATAGCTGAATGTATTTTGAGCTCAAGACTCACTCAGGCAAATTTTCCTCATATGCAAATCACCATCATTATGCAAATCAGGACGTCCACATTGCCATGCGAGTGTGAAATGGATGTTTGTTTTTGTGATGATGAATTATGTTCCCCAGTAGCGTGCAGTTCAGGAATCTGCGTGGGGACCGTGTTTGTGTCTCGGGCGTTTTTGTTGGTTCCAACATAAATCTATTGCCAATGCAGGCAATGTGGGGGTCTCTCTTTCATTCTAGGTCTGGGATCTAAGTTTCTCTCTGGAAGTGTCCTGGGGTTCTTTAGTGTAAGTTTGTGATTACATGTGATAGCAAGTCTACAGAATGCTTTTTACAGCTGACTTTCAAGTCAGATTTCGATTTGTAACTTCTCTGGGGTTAAACTGGGAAGTCCCTGGCTTGCCTGCAAACACTTCTGTGTTCTTGACTGAGAACCAAATGACTTATTAGAATAAGGGAAGAAAGTGATCAAGAGTGATGGATTATTTTATTGTTCTGCTGTATGGTAAAAGTAAACTGTATAATAGCATTACCAATATACATCATCAGCAACTGATGCTTCCTGCACAAACACTGTGCTAAGTATTTAACTCATGGTTTCTCATTGGAGAAATTTCCCTATTTCTCCACACATAATCTTCCAAGGAAGTTACTGTTGTCAACCCTATTTCATGCACGAGGAAGCCTGGGCTTAGAGAAGGTTAATAACTTGCTCAATGTCACAAAGCTAATGCCTGGTAGAATCCGGACTCAGACCCAGATTCCTGCTGTTACAAAGCTCAAGCCCTTACGCCCCTTGCATCTCTTGAGAGTGATCTGATTCCCCAAAGTTGGAGCCATGCATTTATGCATACTGAGCGAGGTAGGCTGCTTGCGAAGGGGGAGACGGTTGAAGGAGACACTGGCGGAAATGTGTGTGGCTCACTTATACTGCGTCCTCACAGGAGGAGAATCCCTCCACGGATGTGAGTTGGAGGCAGTAACTCGGCGTTTGGAGGGAAAGGAGGAGAGTTGCTGGACCTGCCTGTGAGAAACTCTGCCCTCAGTGTGAGGGCGCTTGAGTCCAGGAGAGGAGACAGAGTCATCAAGGCCAGAGGACACTCATGGTTTCCAGGGAGATACCAAGGCAAGCAAAACGGTGCATGACGACTTCGCTGCCTGAGGTTTTCTCTCTTCCCTGAGGTGCCCTCTTTTGTCCTCTTTCCACTGACCTCAGCCTTCTGCCTCCACCACGGGTCTGGATCTTCATTCATTTGTTGTAGGCTTGAGAGCAACAGGGCTGTGGGTGAGAATCCCAAGCGCTCTACCGTGTTTCTTCGAGGGCTCTGGAAGCTCTCCGTCTTTAGGGAGCTTATCGCCATGGGATATTTCATTCGGGGCAGCTTGGCATCTCTTCACTCTCTTTTGGAAGCAGCACATGGATTTCCTTGCTGAGAACAACTGATTTACTGTGGGATGCATTTCAGTACTCTTGTTAACCAAGTGTCTGTTAACCTGCTCTTTCCAAGTCTTCTGGGGCATGACCCATGCTCCTTCCCCGGAATCCAGGCCCTGAACCCTGTGATACAAAGACCGAGAGAAGCCAATATTTGCTCATTCCAGAAAGCCCCTGGGAAGATGATCAAACGTTCGCTGCTGCCGGCTCCTCCGCCGGCGACTGTCTACACGACGTGTCCCATCCTCCCGCTGATCCTGCAGGCATCCCTGCAACTGATGCCTGGGCCTGGACACAGTGTACTCCGCTTGGCACACCCTTCTTTAAGGACAACAGGAGAGGCAGGGAACCGCGCAGGAGCGGGAGGACGCCACGCTGAATGGGGTCTAGTTAGACTTCCGGGTATCGAGATGGGTGATTAGAAAATGAGCCCACTGTCAATGGCAAGCGTTCCCTTCTCAGGCACTGTGACGGGGCAGCGAAGAGGCAAAGGGAAAATTGCGCTGGCTTATCAAAGGCCCATCCCCCACCAAAACGCACCTGCGAGGCTCAGCCTGCTCAGCCCAGAAGCCCCAAACAAAAGGCTCCCAGCCCTTTCATTTGGACCTAGGGTATGAGGAGAGGGAAGGGTTAGAAGTGGAAAAAGACTGGATTCGTGGGGGAGAAAAGCACTTTGCTGGTGGGAGGCCCCCGGATGCAGATGCGTCTGTGAGCACAGTGGCTCGGGGCCCAGCCCTCTGCTGCAGCTCCCTTCAGATGCTGCCACGCACGGCCTTTCACCAGGCTGGGGTGGCTGGGCCTGAGGGCCACGCGGTGGATTCCAGCCTGGAGCTGGACGCCTTGTGCTGCGTGCTGTGAAGGCCCATAGGGTTTCTTTTAGATGCAACTCTTCAAAAGTGAAAACTCAGAGTACTTTCCCACAGAAAGACAGGTTCTTCCTGATCTTTCTTTGATTTCATGCTTTCTAAAGCTGTTCCTTCCTTCCCTTTGAGTCTCTTGCTGTAAAATGCACAGAGGTGGTGTTGGTGCCTGGAGGAACCCCCATGGTGTGACTGGTTGGAAATACATTCATTTCCACATGGCAGCAGACAAGCGGCTCTGCAGCTTGGCTCTCATCCCACTCCCACAAGGGGACTGCTTTTATTCTGAGTATTATCTCAGGTTTAATGACCCCGTTACTGGCGGGCTCTGATTCCATTCTCAGGGCAGGCCACCATCTGCAGTTCTCTTCTCTGGCACTTGAGGAGTAAGTATCTCTCCCCGAGCCAAGTGCACCGGACCCCCATCCCACTCTCACCCTTGACCCTGACCCTAGATCAATTTGCCTTTTTATCAGCTTCTTTCCTTGGTATATTAAAAGGGTCAGAGGTCTATGGACCAAGGTCTCAGTCCTTTCCATGTGGACCCACTCTAACCACTTCCCATCTTTGTCCCTAGAGACTCACGTTGCTGGAAGAGATGACCTCGCAGCCCTAGCCTGGGTCACATGCTCACCAAGGCCATGTGCGATGGGGAGAGAGGTTCCTTCAAGGAGAGCAGGTACCGTTCTCGGAAGGGTTGCTGGCCACACACACAATAGCTGTCCACCCCAGGCACTGGCCACGAGGTTCCACCTCCTGCCAAAGGGTGTGTGTCTGTGAATCGGAATCCCCTGTGTCCCTTGCAATCAGCCTCAGGGGATAGTAGTTAAAATATTAATCCCCCTGTTAAAGGCAAACACAATAATATGCTACTATAGGATTTTAAGCACAAATGAGATTCCATTTGTGTTAGTTCGATTTCACCCTGCTGATAATGACATACCAGGAACTGGGTAGTTCACAAAAGAAAGAGGTTTAATGGACTTACAGTTCCACATGGCTGGGGAGGCCTCACAATCAGGCGGAAGGCGAGGAGGAGCAGCAAGTCATGTCTTACATGGATGGCAGCAGCTGAAGAGAGAGCTTATGCAGGGAAACTCCCGTTTTTAAAACCATCAGATCTTGTGAGACTCATTAACTATCATGAGAACAGTACAGGAAAGACCAGCCCCAATAATTCTATCACCTCCCACCAGGTTCCTCCCACAACACTTAGGATTTCAAGATGAGATCTGGGCGGGGACACAGCCAAACCACATCAGCATTCTCCCTTCTACAGAGAGAATATTGTTCTTAAGAGGACCAAGGCTAAGCCCTTGTTATGGACTGAGTTATGGTTTCCTCCGCCAGCCCCACCCCTCCACCCAATTCATATGTTGTAGCCTCTGACTTCACCTTGCTTCCTCTTCCTGGAAGCCCTCCATGAACCCCAGGGTTGGGGCTTCTCCTCAGTGCTCCTGCATCTCCCTGGATTGCAGCCGTCTCCACGACCAGGCCAGGGGCTCCCTGAGGTCTGTGTTCTGCTCATAGCTATTCCCCAGCTTTGAGTGCCATCAGTGTCAGGCACACAACAGATACTCACAAAGACACTGGCGGAGTCAGTGAATAATCACAGAGCACTTCACCGCGGAAATGTGGGCTGAGCCTTGCAGGGAGCCTGGATTTGGGAGCTGAGAAGAGCATGAAAGAATCTGAGTCAGGAAAAGGTCAGGGCTGCTGGAAGGGAGCGGGACACTCACTTGTGTGGGGAAACAGCAGCCTGGCATGAAGGTCTGGGCAGGTGCTGGGAGCCACAGGGCAGCGAGGTTGTCCAGGCTCGAGGGGTAGAGGGCGTGGGGAGCCGAGTCCAAGGGAGTTCTGGTGGTAGGTCTGGGGCGGGTCCTGAGCAAGTTCTCCAACTCGTGCAGGCTGCATTGTTCCCGCAGATCCATCTGTGGAAACCCAAACTTCCACCGCCCCCGCCTGGAACTGCATTTGGAGATGTGACTTTAAAGAGGTGCTTAAGTAGAAATGAAGTCATGAGGGTGAGCTCAATTCCAGCCTGGCTGAGGTCCGTATAGGAAAGGGAGTTAGGGCACAGAGAAATGACACCCTGTAAAGACACAGGGAGACAGTGGTGTCTGCAAGCCTGGGAGAGAGGTGTCAGGAGGAACCAGCCTGCCAGCACCTTGGTCTTGGACTTCCAGCTTCCAGACCAGGAAAAATAAATCTCTGTTGTTGACACCACCTGGCGTCTGGCACTTTGTTATGGCAGCCCTAGCGGACGCATACAGCCCCCGGAGTTTCATATTCTTTGGGGAAAATGGGATGTGTCCCTATGAAACGAATGGCAGAAATGCTATAGATTATTTTAAAGCCACTTTACTGAGGCATTCTGTACATATTTAACACACACGATTTGGTGAATTTGGAGAAAAGTATACACCCATGAAACTAAAGGTTAGTTTTGTTTATTTTTCAGAAATTCTTTCTTCTGCTGCAAGCCGACAGACTTCTGAACCTGTCTGTAATATTAATTATGCAGAAAATCATCTGTATTAATTGCTTACATTGCCAAAAGGCCAGTAGAAAACAGGTGATGCTTTTTTTTGTTGTTTTTTGTACTTTGGGCTCTGGGGTACATGTGCACATCCTGCATCCTGCAGGATTGTTGCATAGGTGCATACATGCCATGGCGGTTTTGCTGTGTCCATGTCCCCCAACACTCCCTCCCCTTCCCGCCCCTCCCCACCCGTTGCCCGGTGTTATCCTTCCCCATCCTCCCTGCCCCGTGCTGTCCCTCCCCTCCTCCTCACCTCTCATTGTTCGCAGGTGATGGTTTTTGAAGACGTGGTTTGCCGTGCAGGTTTTATTGGCTGCTTTGGCGTGCCCTGAGCTCAGAGCTGCAGAGGTGCACCCACAGCCTGTCCCCTGAGCGGAAGCAAAGTGGCAATGATCACCCATGACTCATGGTAACAAGGAATACAGTGGCCGATAGAGTACCGCCTCCTGCTTAACTTGTGATCTTTTACTTTTCCAGAGATTGAGAACTTCAGAGAAGCAAGGGTGAAAATTTCTACCTTCAAGAGATTTCTTCTTTTCTTTTTCTTTTTCTTTTTTTGAGATGGAATCTTACTCTGTCTCCCTGGCTGGAATGCAGTGGCACCATCTTGGCTCACTGCAACCTCTGCCTCCCAGGTTCAAGCGATTCTCCTGTCTCAACCTCCTGAGTTGCTGGGATTCTCGGCGCCCACCACCACTCCCGGCTGATTTTAGTATTTCTAGTAGAGACAGGGTTTCACCATGTTGGCCAGGCTAGTCTCAAACTCCTGACCTCAGATGGTCTGCCCACCTCGGCCTCCCAAAGTGCTGGAGTTATAGGTGTGAGCCACCATGCCTGATCCAAGAGTTTTTTTTAAATTGAGGTTGAGTGGGTAATTTTGGTTTCCTTTCCCAGGATCTAAACTGCCAAATTTCAGCAACAGCCAGCAGATTTTCTTTGCAGATCTCGCCCGGTGTCAGTTTCAGTGCCTGGTGTTGAGGGATAAAGACCAAGTCCTGGCTGACAAAGCCCAGTGTCTTCCTGCCACAGCGAGGACTGGCTTGAGGCCGACGCTGGTCCAATCAGAGTGAGGCTCAGGGCTTGCAAGAACCTCCAGAGAAGGTCTCCCTGGAGACAAAGATGGGAGCACACCAGGCTGAGGCTCCTGTGGTCACCAAGTGTCCGGGAGGAGAGAGCCTGTCTGAGCGAGGAGTCCGTACAGAAGAACAGCTGAGACGGGGAGAGAGACAGCAGCTCTCCCTGACCTCATTTGAGCTCGGATGCAGCCAGGCCGACAGACACAGCTGGGCCCTCTCAGTTCCATCGTTTAACAAGTCATCCATTTCCTTACGTATTTTGTGTTGGATGATGGGAGTTTCATTTCTGAGTGAAACATTAAAATAGCTAAAGTTAACGTTTGATGTTTGACTTGAATAATTTTCTTGATGCAAAGAGGAAGGATGACCCACTTATTTTTTCAAAAAAAAATTTTTAAATTGCCTTTGTGTCAATCATTGTGAAAGAGCCCTTCCACCTGCCATTTGCAGTCCTGCCCTCGAGTTCACAGAATTACCGATGGATATTAGACAGTTTAAGGGGAGTTATTTGTTTATTTGTTTAGAGATCAACCAAATTCAACCATTAGGCAGCAATACACAGAACTGAGTTTCTCACCCTCATTAATAAGTGACAAGAAGCTTTGATGTTTTAAGATGTAAGGGAGAATATGGTGGCTTCAGAAGATAAAATATTATCTTCCTTCTCCTGTGGTATGCTCTTGTATTTCTCCCTTCTATTTATTCTTACAATAATAATTGAATAATCAATAGCGTCATAAGTCTGTCCAATTATACTTATCTAGCTTGCTAGAATACTGTCTTGAGACACAGTTTGTGCTTTCTCATGGGCTACTGTTTCCTTTATACATTGTAGGAAGTCAGGAACAATTTGGTGCAAGGACGAGGAAAACAAGCTCGGAGCTGCTAAGTAACGTGTCTAAGATCACAAACCTGGTATTTGAGCTCCAACGAAAGCCCCCTGTTCATAACCCCTAAGGTGCAAGGAAAACAAGGGAAAGAAAAGGACGTGGTATCCTGAGTCATCCGTCGGAGGCCGATCCAGAGCTAGCGTGGAAATGATGGCAGAGGGCAGGTGCATTGGACCAGCTCTCAAAAAAAGGGTGGGTTGTCTTACAGGTGAAAAGTTAAGAGGCCCCACAGGTGTGAATTTCAGCAGATGAATTTTTCCATCTGAGTGCAGAAGAGCCGGGGCCTGAAGGAGATCCGTGACCTGGGAGATGGAGGACAACCTTGAGCACCATGAAGTGGCCTGGGGTCAGGGTGGGCAGCACCCAGTCTAGAGGGCTGCTCTGGAAGGGGTTTGTTCAGAGATGAAAAGAGGTCTCTTGTTTGAGCACCTGAATCCAGCCGTGCCTGAAGCTTGTATTTCCTAACAACTGTATGGCGATATGAACCAAACTGCTTCTTTTCCTTTGGTCATTTTGGGTTGAGTGACACAATTCAGGGGACACACAGGTGCCATGAGGGCAGGAAGTAGCGACGCCTCCTACCAGGCATTTGGAGGCGCTGAGGAAAAGCCACTGCGTAATGAGTGCGTGCCCAAGAGAAATGGATCAGCACCGTGCTCTGAGCCTGACCTGGAAAACAGAGTCCACGCCAGGTGCCTTCAGGGGGAGCAGAACTGGGGCACTAGTGAGAGTTGTTGGAAAAGCTGAAATGCCAGAGGTGACGAGGAAACCCAGGGCACCTGTGCCATCCAAGGGCTGGAGGGACAACAGGGAGAGGACACTGTGAGGTCAGAGAGGGGCACTGCCTGGAGAGAACTGCCGGCCACGAGGCGTCCCCCCTCCTGCTTTCCAGTCCCCCATCCAAGCCCTCGCTGGCCAGCCTAGTTGGAGACCAGGAGGCCAGGCATCCCGGAGAAAGCCAGCTCCAAGGGTCAGGATCACAGAGGCAGAGCAGGGCCTGGAGGTACAGGGGAGCTGTCTGAGGCGGCCGCAGTGGTGGTGCAGGGTGGAGGGAGGCAGGAGGAAGAGGAGCCATTCGCCACGTGGGGGCCTGGGAAGGCCTGAGTTCAGTTCCTTGCTTGAAACTCAGGGACCTGCATAGAATGGACGAGATTAAAGAAAAATTACTTTTGAAAACCTCATTAGCGGCCAGGTGCAGTGACTCAGGTCTGTAATCCAGCACTTTGTGAGGCTAAGGCAAGTGGATCACTTGAGGTCGGGAGTTCCAGTCCAGCCTGATCAACATGGAGAAACCCCATCTCTACTAAAAATACAAAATCAGCCGGGCATGGTGGAACATACCTGTAATTCCAGCTATTCGGGAGGCTGAGGCAGGAGAATCGCTTGAACCAGAGAGGCAGAGGTTGCAGTGAGCCAAGATCGCGCCATTGCACTCCAGCCTGGGCAACAATAGCGAAACTCTATCTCAGGAAAAGAAAAGAAAGCCTTCTTAGCACCCAGATATTTTGTTATTAGATAATAGTTTAATAGGAAAAGGAAATGTAATGATTATAGTCATATGCTATTATAAACAGTGCCCCTATGGGATCTGAATTTCTTTCTTTTCTTACTTCTCTGAAGGCCCCTGAGCTTTTGGGATGCAAACGCTGTTTACTTAACGCGTTAGCCAAAGCAATTAAATTATTTATTAATGGTGCTTATTTAATTTGATATCTTGGGAGCTTTCTGCGTATGTCTGATGTCATTTGGGAAACAGACCTTTGTTTTTCGTTTTTGTTTCTAGAAAACAGATTTGAGAGTGAATTATTCATGGATTGGTTAATTGGGGGGGAGTTTAATTATTTTGAGGCTGTGTGTCATTTTCACTTCCTTTAAAGACTGCCAGGAATGAATTAGCCATCCCTGAATGAAGTAGAGCACATTTCTCATTACTTTTTGGCTCAATATTTGTTTTTTCTGGATTACTTTTCATTTGTGATAATAGTTTTTATTAAGTGATTTTATACATGTTTTGCAATCCATATGTGTCCTTTGTAGTCAATGAAAAATGACCATGTAATCATTTCTTACAAAAATGTTTCCTAGACTGTAAGCTGCCTGAGAGCAGGGACCACATTTCAACCCTCTTTTTAAGAATGCTGATTCACATTTAAGGGACATAGACTATGTGTAAGATACTACACAGTGCAAGCTAGAAACATGACCTGATTTCATTCTCACAGCAAGATTGCAAATTAAGTGGTAAGAGACGTCCCAGGCCATAACTGAATCAATTAGCTGTGGCCATTCCAGCCCGTTTTTCTTAATGTTTGTTTTTGTTTTTGAGACAGACTTTCACTCTTGTTGCCCAGGCTGGGGTGCAGTGGCGTGATCCTGGCTCACTGCAATCTCCACCTCAGATTCAAGTGATTCCCCTGCCTCAGCCCCCCCTCGCCCCGCCGCACCAAGTAGCTGGAATTACAGGCATGCACCGCCATGCCCGGCTAATTTTGTATTTTTAGTAGAGATGAGGTTTTACCGTGTTGGCCAGGCTGATCTTGAACTCCTGACCTCAGGTGATCCACCCACCTCAGCCTCCCAAAGTGCTGAGATTACAGGCATGAGCCACCGTGTCCAGATGCCGCTTAATAACCTCCCCTCTCCTAGGAGACTGAGGTGGGTGGATCACAAGGTCAGAGATTGAGACCATCCTGGCCAACGTGGTGAAACCTCATCTCTACTAAAATATAAAAAATTAGCTGGGCATGGTGGTGTGTGCCTGTAATCCCAGCTACTTGGGAGGCTGAGGCAGGGGAATCGCTTGAACCCGGGAGACAGAGGTTGCAGTGAGCTGAGATCACGCCACTGCACTCCAGCCTGGCGACAGAGTGAGACTCCGTCTCAAATAAAAAATAATAACCTCTTGTAAATCCAGCATAATGACAATCATAATGACTGGGAAAAATTCTACTTTATGAGTGAATAAAGAAATACAGTGGTAAAGACACATTTCAGAGTTACTCCTGATAAAGGATACAGTGTCACTTGTTGGTCATGCAATGACCAAACACTGCAATGAGTTTGCCTTTAATGCCCAATGGGCAACCTGTTGGTTTATGGGTTAGGACAATTGGTTGCAAACGACAGAAACTCAATGCAGAGTGACTTAAGAAGAAAAGCAGCTTGGTTCATATCCCCATCCAGTGTATAGGAAATACGAACTTCAGGCATGGCTGGATTCAGGTGCTCAAACAACGGACCCCTTTTCATCTCAAAGCTCCCCATTCCTCTGAGTTGCTTCCATTTGCAACCACTGTGCCCCCTGGCGACGCTGAGATGGCAAACTGAGCTGCTCAACCCGCCCGCCCCGCCGGGTCTCCTACCAGCTCCAGCAGCAGGGCCTCTTCTGATGCCTCCAGCAAAAGACCAGGAGAAGGTGCGATGGGCTCTGATTGCGTGTCTGTCTTCCAACTGTCTCTGGGCCCTGGGCCCATCCAAGGTCTAGAAGCGAGGTCGGCTTGAGGGGAAAGTGTGTTGTCTTAAAGGAATGTTAAGATTCTTGGGAGGATGAACGTAGTGTGGGCAAAACACACGAATGTTCACTTGTTGAATTCTGAGAAATGTGTTTAAAGGCTTGTCATTTCTTATGATCTCTTAAGCTTTCAATGTTTGATTCACTCTTCCAGAAGATTCCAGCACGCCCCATTGTCTCTGTGTCATGCTCCGTGGGGGAGGCTGCAGTGTGGGTGGAAGACTGCCTTCTTTCTGGCGGCTGTCCTCTGTTTGTGAGTCACTGGGGCTGCCGTTCTTACAGCGGTTGCCTAGGATCTGCGAGGAAAGCACATACGAGGTGCTCATTTTTTTATTTGGCTTGTCATTTCTGTAACTGTCACCTGCAGACTCGATGGGTTTTGGAGGGGAGCGGAGGACTCTGGAGCCAAGACCCTTTCTCTGCCCCATGCATCTGTCTCCCAGGGAGCAAGATGCTCACAGCAGCCCATTTCCTTTTCAAGTGACTGCAGCGCGCAGAAACCCTGCGGCAGGTGCTCCAGGTGATAAGGAAGCCACCGCATGGGGGTGTGCAGTTGCGGATGTCCGTGGGTATTTAACAGGGAGGGCTTCCTTAGTCTTGGCCACCTGGCTTTCTCCCAGTCCTGGTTTCTTCCCTGCTTTGGGGTCTGTCTGTGTCTGTGGGAAGTCCATTTTCATTTTTCCATGTATGCCGTTTTCTCCGTGGCCAGCCCAAAGGACCTGGACTTTCTGGGGCTTCACCTCCGACTACCAAGAAAACACACTCCCCCAAGAAAAAGCGCTCCTCCTGTCTGTCTCTGCCATCCTGTCTTCCCATTTAACACACCAGCTTCCCTGTCCTCCTCGGAGTGACTGCACTTCTGGATCTCAGTTGGAGAATCAGTGAGGCTGCAAAAGGGGGCCATGTCCTAGCTTTCTGACAGTGCTGGTGGGTTCCGAAACCCAAGACACGCCTCTGAACTCGAGGCATTCAGGATTCAGCTCTGGCAGGAGGCAGGTTTGCACAGGAGGGGCTGGGCACAGGCCTGAGGCCTCGAGCAGGAAGGAAGGGCCCCAGCCAGGCAGGGCGCTCAGCCCAGTGAGCAAGCAGCGCTTACTTTTTCCTTCCTGGTTCCTTTATCTTTCGTTCTTTGTACATGATTAAGACATAATATAGACAAAGTAAAAGTCACCCCTTCCTTTTATTTGAGACAGGGTCTCCCCCTCACCCAGGCTGGAGTGCACTGGTGTGACCTCGGCTCACTGCAGCCTCCATCTCCTGGACTTAAGTGATCCTCCCGCGTCGGCCTCCTGAGTAGCTGGGGCTGCAGGTGCACGCCACCGCACTGAGCTAATTTTTGCATTTTTTGTTTTTGTTTTTGTTTTGTGGAGATGATCTCAGTGTGTCTCCCAGGCTGGTCTGGAATTCCTTGGCTCAAGCGACCCACCCACATGGGCCTCCCAAAGTGCTGGCATTACAGACATGAGCCACCACACTCCGGCGAAAGTCATCCTTTTGAAGTGTACAGTTCAGGGCTTTTGAGTTTCTTCAGGGGGTCATATGAGCACTACGGTGTAATTCTACAACATTCTCATCATGCGATCAAGAAGACTCACACCCTTTAGCAGTCACCCCACTTTCCCCGTCCCTCAGTCGCTAGCTGCCGCAAAGTCACTTGTTATTTCCACAAATTTGTCCATTTTGGGCATTTAACGTACACGAGTCACATGGTGCCCAGCCTCTGGACCCTGGCTGCTCTCACTCAGCGAGTTTCCGGCTCATCCACGCCGTGGCCGGTGTTCCGCTCTGTTCTTTTTTGTTGGCTGAGTGGCTTCTCCATTTTAAAAACCCATCATGAGTGTAGGAGAGTCCAAGTTGCTCCATGTCCTGGTCTGGCTCCTTTTTTTTCCTCGCCAACTCGTTGTTTCTTGCTATTTAAAGTTTTTATTTTAATCTATTAGATGGTAGGCTTAATTTTCAATCTATTATTGAGGTTCCCGTCTCTCAGTCCAAACCTGTACCATGGTTTGTCCAGTTCAGATAAACATCTATGCGCACATGCATCTAGATGACAAGTGAGTATTCTCTTGTCACAGCGATAAAATATGTCTATAATTTTATAACAGAGAATGGATGATGATCTCAATCATTTCTCTGGCAATCCTAATACCGTCACTATAGACAAGCAAGCCAAACTGGTCATTTTATCATGGGAAAATTTTATCGTGGGAAATTTCGTGGGGAGTTTGTGTATGTGTGCTTGGAAATAGCAGAAATCTCCAGAAAACTTAAGCTGAGCTATCTCTATCTCTGTCTCCATCTCCATCTCTGTCTCCATCTCCGTCTCTGTCTCTGTCTCTACCTCTGTCTCTGTCTCTATCTCTTTCTCTGTCTCTGTCTCTATCTCTGTCTCTATATCTCTTTCTCTGTCTCTATCTCTCTGTCTCTATCTCTATCTCTGTCTCTGCCTCTGTCTCTTTCTCTGTCTCTATCTCTATCTCTCTGTCTCTATCTCTGTCTCTATCTCTATCTCTTTCTCTATCTCTGTCTCTGTCTCATCTATTTCTCTGTCTCTGTCTCTATCTCTTTCTCTGTCTCTGTCTCTATCTCTCTCTCTCTGTCTCTATCTCTGTCTCTGTCTCCATCTCTGTCTCTGTCTCTGTCTCTATCTCTTTCTCTGTCTCTGTCTCTCTCTCTCTCTGTCTCTATCTCTGTCTCTATCTCTGTCTCTCTCTGTCTCTGTCTCTATCTCTATCTTTGTCTCTCTGTCTCTGTCTTTGTCTCTATCTCTTTCTCTGTCTCTGTCTCTGTCTCTATCTCTTTCTCTGTCTCTGTCTCTGTCTCTGTCTCTATCTCTCTCTGTATCTCTCTCTCTTTCTCTGTTTCTTTCTCTTTCTCTCTGTCTCTGTCTCTGTCTCTATCTCTTTCTCTGTCTCTGTGTCTGTCTCTATCTCTATCTCTCTCTGTCTCTATCTGCCTCTATCTACAGTCTACAGGAATTTCCCATGGAATGCAGCTAGAAGGGCCCTGCTTCGTGACAGAGACTGGGAACTGGAAACCCCTGTGTCCACTGCTCTCTGCCCACTAGTTCTTTACTTCTTCTCTGTGGTTTCTTTCCTTTGCTGCTCAGTTCACGTGGCCGACAGAAGACACCTGTCTGCGGCTCCTCAGACAGAGAGCCTGCCTCCTGCCTCGCTTCCACAGCCCAGGGAGGTGGGTTCGCCCAGCTTGGGACAGCTGCCTACCAAAGGTCTGATCTCATGTGGGCAAAGGCAGTGTCATGCATGCACAGGTGCCTTCCAGGATCCCAGCACTGCAGACACATTGACAAGGATCTTCAGACCTATATCGTTGCCACAAAAGATGTTGGTGACAGCAAGGCGTGGAGGTGGCAATGTGAGGAGGGCAGGGGCAAAGAAAAGGCTGAGGACAGACGGTCTAAGGGAGAAAGTGAGCACGTTGGGGAGGAGGGTTTCGGGGGGAAGCGTGTTCTACGTGGATGGGGAGCTGCGCAGAGCGCCTCCTGCGTCCATTGGCTGGAGGCGGTGGTCGTGACAGTGAGGAGGCAACCCCGATGATTCCCGAGACGCCGTGGCCCGCTTGCTAATGTGCAGGCTCCCATCAAACATCTGCCCGCAAGGCCACTCTCCTTACGCATGCAGAGCTCCTGGGATGAAAGACCACTTTCCTCTCAAGCAAACATCACCTCTATCCTACTTGCCAAGAAATGAGGAGTAAATAAATGCATCTGGAAACATAAATACATAATAAATAAAAATGACAGTAGGACCCAGTTTACCTTGCAAGTCACCTCCTTAATGACGGCTATTTTATTGCACCGTTTACCAGCCATGTGTCCAAACAATATAAAACCTTAATACTGCAACAAGATTTCACAGTGCTTTCCTGATGGCAATTGTCAATTTGGGGGGATTACTACTTGCTAAACAAAGATTAAATATGGCTATTAAAATTCCACAATGCGGATCTAGAAGAAAAAGCTTTATTTCTGCCATTGCACATGAAATGGCTTTGATGAAAACTCCATGAAATACAAAAATATTCTATTGTTATGTGCTCAGCCTGTGTAGTAGCAAAGAATGAGTTACTTGAAACGAAGCAATTACTTTTTCTGTATCTAAGGATAATGTGTTAAAAAAGTAAAACAAGTTGGTTTGGGGTTGGCTGCCAAATACTGAACTCTTAATCATTCATGTGGAGTATAATTTCAGATGAAATACACTCATTCCATGTGTATTATGATGATTTCTTGTGAGTAAGATGAGGTTAAGGCGTAATGAAAATTGTGACTTATTGCCTCAGAGTGTCCACAATCTCATAAATGCTGTTTTAAGTCTCTTCTGAGGTTTAAACACACTGTTTATATTTCAGTTCAGAGGGGAGAAATAAATTATTTAATTGTTGGCAAGGAAACAACTGGTTATTCACATAAGAAAAGAGAATTACATCGTCACCTCACACCATACAGCACAATAAATTCCAGATAGATTAAAAAGTTAAATCTAAGAAAACAAAACCACATAAACAGAGGTGGTTAGTTACCATCCCTCAATATGAAATTAGCTTTCCCCAGCCTAAGAGGAAAGGAAGAAACCACAAAGAATAAGGTTGATGGTTTGGACTACCTAAAAAACAACAACAAAAGCAAATTTATGTGTGTCCCAAATACCATAAATACAGTTTAAAAGGCACTGAGCTACTGAGAAAAAACTGTTTGCTGTGTACTACAAAGCATTAGCATCTTAGGACTCCTATCAGCCACCTTGAAAGACCAGCGCATTGTTGAAGAAATGGGGAAAAGTCATGAGTAGTCAACTGATATAATAGGATGAAAAACCATACACGTTCCCTAGTAGCAAAAACAAAAAATACAAGCAAAAGCACAATTTAAAGCAATAATGAGATAGGACTTTTCACCTGTCAAGTTGGCAATTCCCTTTTAAAACATTAACACCCTGTTATCTTTGGCACTATTAATATTTTGGGATAACTTTTTGTTGTGGGAAGAGCAATCCTGCATTCCAGGGCTCTGTCCTGTCCCTCAATGCCAGAGGCACCTTCCCCCTCCAGCTGGGATAATGACACATGTCTGCAGACATCACCAAATATACCCTCGGGGCAAAAATGCTCCCTGCGAAGAAGTGCTTTGTTAGAATAGTGGGAAATCTGTCGGCTTGTACATTTCTGGCTCAGATTTTCTGGAAGACACTTTGGACATATTTATCAAAAGATTTAGTAAATGTACATCCTCTTTTATCTAGTAATTATATTCTTAGTATTATCTTGAGGAAAATATCTTTATTATAATATCCAAAGCCTGTTTATAACTGCAAACAAGGATAAATCACCTAATCTCCAAGAGTAGAGAGTAGTTTAGTATAGAAAGGTAACTTCCTAAGCTGGAATTTCTGTAACTGTGAAAAACCACAGCAAATGAGCACAAGAAGTCCAACCACAAAATAATACTTAGTGTGTGATGGCCTGTGGCGGAGGTTGGGGCAGCCAAGCGTATATGCATATAGACAATTATCCACATGATCTGCTGGGTGGCAGGTTATGGCTCTATCCATTATCTATTGCTATAAAACAAGCCATACGTTGAGTGGCTGAAAGCCACTTTTCTTATCTCCTTCTTTCTGTGGGTCAGGAATTCTGGAACAGCTTAGCTGGGTGGTCTCAGCTCAGAATCCCTCATGAGGCTGTAGTCAGCATGGTGGCTGGGGCTGCAGTCTCATCTGAGGGCTAAGCTGGGGCTGGAGGAGCCAATTTCCAAATGGTTCTCTCATGCTGTTGTGGCAAGAGGACTTCATTTCTTATCACATGGTCTCTCTATAGGACTATTTTATGATTCTCATGACAGGGCACCTGACTTTTCTCAAAGCACGTGCTCCAAGAAAGTGATAAGTGTACATTACTTATCGAAAGACTTAGTAATGGACGAAGTCTTTTTTCTAGTAATTACACTGTTGGTATTATCTTGAGGAAAAAATATTTATAATAATATCCAAAGCCTCTTTATAACTGCAAACAATGATAAATCATCTAATCTCCAAGAGTA
This sequence comes from Sapajus apella, assembly GCF_009761245.1. Taxonomy (NCBI): domain Eukaryota; kingdom Metazoa; phylum Chordata; class Mammalia; order Primates; family Cebidae; genus Sapajus; species Sapajus apella. The sequence goes on along the minus strand of NW_022436942.1, from coordinate 87,962,692 downwards.
GAGAGTGAACAAGGAGGAAGATATGGCACCTTTTATGTCTGGCCTTGGAAGTCATTCACTGTCACTTCTGCTGCATTCTATAGATTAGGAGTGAGTCATTGTGTTCAGCCTAAATGGGCTCAGAGGGGAATTATGTTTCACTGGGGAGCTGATGATCAAATATATTTTGGAAATATTTTGTAACTGCAACAATGGGTTGTTTTAGTTTTGCTTCTTGGTGTTTTATTGTATTTTTCAGATTTCCTATCATGATGGCATATTACCTTTGTAATCAGAAACAAAAATATTTAAAATATTTCGAGATTATTTTGGCACTGGATTGTGGTTGGTAATGGGGAAAGAAGTCATACTACATTCAGGTAAGTATTCCATTCCCATACCAGAGGAAGCTACCACCTCGTGATGATAGGAAGACTCACCATTGTCAACTAAAAATTGACAAAATATGTGGAAGGGCAGGAAAGTGGTGTGATGAACAATACATGCCTGAATTAGCTCACTGGGCTGACCTCATCATCTGGGAGAAGCCTAAAATAGTAGCTGTGACTTTTTGCTGGGCACCAGTTCTGTTCACTGAAGACTTGGAAGACTTCGCCCTTGGATAACTCATGGGCACCTCAGACTCACGTTCCGAACTGAGCATAGCATCTTCTCAGACATGACAGACAAATCTGGACTCCCCGGAGGCTTGCTTCCTACTCTTAATTTTGCAAAGAGTTGGCTCAGCCAGTCTGAAGCAGCTCAATAGAAAAACATGCTGACATCAGCTTCTGAGCCCTGGAGGTCTCTTATCAACAAAACCACTTCATTGTTACTGATCCCTTAGCTGCTCCTGCCTCTTTTCCTCTTTCTATTAAAAAAAATCAGAGCATGTCAGAGGTAGCATACACCTACTGGAGTACATCCCTGGTGTATCCAGTGCAGCAAAGATTATCCTAATCACTCCCCTTTCTGGGAAAATGAGAGCTCAGGGGATCACATACACTCCGTTATTTCTTTGCTTCTCAGTTTTCATCTATCAAGCTTCTTTTATATTTGTGCTGTCAATATTCTCAAAAGTAGAATAAATCAAGACTAAATAATTAATGATGTATTAATCCATTTAACATGCATTTATTAGGCAGCTGTTAGGTGACTCTTACCATGGAAAGTACTGAGGCTGCAGAGATGAGGAAGACATGTACCCTGCACACCGCATGTTTTCAGAAGAAGCATGGCAACATGACACAGGCACGAGAGAGGTGTCTCCAGAGCGTCTGAAAGCACAGGTGGTGAGTGTAGCTTCCTGGGAAGGCTTGTGGGGAAGGAGGGCATCTCATCTAAATCTCCAAGGGAGAGTGCACCCAGTAGACAGAGAAATGCTTTCTTTCAAAAAGAAAAAAATCATAGAAATTGTATATGTACAGGAGTGGAGTTAAGAAAGACCTCGGTAACTCCAAAGGGGTGTTTACTAGGAGAGCTTGAAAACCTGAATATGTGGAAGAGAGGTAGGGGTGAGGTTCAAGAAGAGACGGGGCTCATGTGACAAGTCCAGGCATTATCCAGAGGGCATCGCAAAGTCATGAAGGAGTTTAGGCAGGAAGACAACATGGCTATGTTTGTGTTTGCGTAACATTGTTTTGGTGATTGTGTGGAGGCTTCAGGAGAATGAGCAGAGCAAAAGGAACCAAGAGAATATTATCGCACCCTACATGAGAAATTGCAGTGGTCTGACAGAAGGCTGTGTGGTACAGACGCACTGGGAACTAACAGGGTTTGATGATTAATTATCCACAGCAGCAGGGGGGCGAACCCGTGGAGAAGGCATTCAAATGCAGTGAGCTGTGCGGAACATGTGAGACCATTTATAGATATAGGAAACAGAAAAATGGGAGGGAGAAAAATGGGAGGGAGGGCATATTTTTGGAGAGATGATAGAAAATCTAAGGTTTTCTTATCTAAAAAAGATATCCCATAGGCAGGTTGGAATTCAGTCCTGATCTCAGGAGCAACTTCCTGGATAGATACGGGGGCTACCTCTTCATGGCTTGTGTTTCAAGTTGTGGTGTCAAAAAGAGGCCAAGGAGAGAATGCAGAGCTGAAGAAAGAATATATTTCTAGAGGATACATAGGAAGCAGGTGGAGGAAAAGAAAACCACAAACTAATACTGGGGAGGAATCATAGAGAGAGAAAAAACGAGAAATATTGTTACAAAACTAGGAGATTACTGCCTCAGGAAGAAAGAAGTAGTGTTAATGTTACAGAAAATAAGACAAATGAGAAATTAAACACGTCCTTGAGATGTACAATTAGCAGGTCACTTACAATACTGTTGGAAAGGGTTTCCATAGACTAATGGGAAAAAGATAAATTGCACTGGGCTTCAGAGTGAAAAATCTATTTAGAATTGGCAGATGAAAGACATTTCCAACAGAAACCTTAGATCTGACAACGAAGGACAAATAATTATTTGTATTCTATGGTCAATTAATGAGTGAGGCTTCTACTCTTCAGAAGATTTAACATGAGCCAGACTTACAGATTAATGACAAAATTAATAATCAAAATTTGATATCCACTGTAGTTAGAACTGCAACTACAAAGCCAATGGAATATCAATGCCCTTTGAAAAAGGCCTATTACTGATGCAAAATGATACCACTTATGCATGTGATTAGTATAATGAAAGAGAGAGAAGATTCTTAAATAACTCTTAGGAGCCAGAAACTTTAGGATTGTCTCCAATTTAATTCATTCTTGTAGCTCCAGGCTGCACTGCTCCCCAAGAACAAATGAAAGCATAGACGTGAATACTCAAATTTCACTGCGTTTAGTTCTTCTCTTTCTGGTTGCTGTCTCTTTCCCTAGGATTCATCTCTTGGGTTGGCTTGGGGAAGACGCTGTACCGTTTGCCATCCCAAGATGGAGCCTTATTTCTAAGTGGCTTAAGCACGGTGGTAATTCATTGGCTCGCATTGCAAAACTGCTTAGAGAACAGGTGCAGACCTGGTGTCAAGAACAGGAATCAGGCCCTCAAATTCTCAGGGCTGGCTCCCTTTTGCACACTAAATGTTGACTGAATCTCTGGGATATGCATTTGATCAGGTGGGGACCTAGTTACTGGTGGCTCCAAACCTTACATCCTTTCAGCCTTTCAGCAGGGAGAAAGAAGGGCTTCTACCTCCATGTTCTAGTTTTAAATTTTTCAGGGAAGGACTCTGCTTGGCCCTTTGAGTTAAACCTCAACGCTGGGACCAGTCACTGTTGCCCAGGGCAGGTGGATGAGTTCATGGATAGGTCCAGGGAAGGCCCCATGCCCAATCCCATGGCAGGGGTGGACAGTTTTGGGAGGATTACCTGCCCAAATCCACCACAATCCACTCCCTACTTCTACCATCGGAGGCTGCACAGAAAACATTCCTGGCCAGCTTCACCTCACTGTGCAAATCAACCCGAGAATATAAATGCTTGTGTCTCATACACCCCATTAACCCCAAAATACCTCCTAACTAAAGGCTCAGGAGACACATTTCCACCCCCAAACTCTGCAGGTACAGAAACTGACGCTTAGATTGTCTCTCCTCTAAGTAAGACCGAGATTTGAACCGTCTGAATGAGTTAGGCACCTCTGCAAGGTTTGGGGGCCTTCAACATTTGAATTGGGGGAGGTAAAATTCAGCAAGGACTCGCAGAATTAGTTTCTGGTTTATTATCCCATTTATCTGAAGTTGGAGTCAATGGTCCTGAGTCTACATGTCCACTTGGGAATCAGCACTCAAGGTTGCGTCTGAAGTATGCAGAATAGACAGCCCAGGCAGAGCGGCAGGATGAGCTGGGCACTGGGGTCAGGACACCTGCATCCAGGCCTGGCTTTGCCACAATGCAACCTGCAGCCTTGACCTGTCATTAAAATGTTAGTGGCTTGGTTTCTTCATCTGCAAAATAAACAGGTGTCCCTAAGACTTTTCAGGGTTTCTGTCATGGGACGTGGTTGACTGCTCTTGGGCACACCAATACTCTCTTCCAGTAGCTCAGGCACATATAGGACTTTGCTACTGGATTCCCGTAACCATCTGTCTCCATAACCAGTCATGGTTTTTCTTGATGAAGCCACTCTCGCAAACCATGGTACATGTGGTGTGGTGGGTTAACACCCGTGGCTCAAATCCTATCCAACCAGATGATTCCAGAACTCTGGTCTCAGGGACTGATCAAGCATGGGACTATTGTCCTTCCTATTTGGGGTGAAGAGAGTCAGGCTGCTCTGACTTAATGGGATAAAAAAGCTTTTTTTAATGATCACATATTTTGTGGGTCAGAAATTCACAGTGTAGAGATGAGCTGTTTCTCCTCCACATTGAATGGGATCATGATTGGGAAGACTTGAAAGCAGGGCTGGCCAGTTGTCTGATGCCTGAGGTTTTGAAGGCTCAGGGACTCACCCATTTGGGGCTGCAGTGATGAATCATTTCTTACTCATTTCAGCATCAGTTCACTTGGCTCCCCTCGCCTAGCATGAAGGTAGAGCTACCTGGGAAAGCTTACTTTGGAGGAGTAAGTGAAGGGGCACCTTCACTAGCCTTGGAAGGAACAAAGGGGGGCCTCCATCTTTAGCTCCAGAGTCACTTGATCACAGGACAAGGCTGGCATCCAGCTGCTCAGGAAGGGGCACCATCTCCCTGCCCACGTGAGCTGCCATGTTTTCCTGCTGCTGCGTGTGTTACATAAACGCCCCCACAACACCGTGGAAAACGGTAAGTCTGACACTCAGCTTGAACTCAGAGGTGAAACAACTTAAGCACGAAACCTGCAACTGTTACACCACAGGCAGGTCTGTGTCCCAGCCAGCACCTCCCCAGCTGCGCGCCCTGCAGCGAAAAATCAACACGCAGGACTCAGACCTGCACACTCCTCATCATGGAAAATTCGCAGTTACTTGAAGGTGGTGCGTGCGTGCGTGCGTGCGTGCGTGTGTGTGTGTGTGTGTGTGTGTTAACTTTCCAAGCTTTGGAGGCTTTTATGCAGAATAGCAAAATTTTAACCAAAAGATTAAGGTTCTTATTTTCAAACTCCAGGATGAGTATAGTTGATTTATAGGATTTTTTCCTCTTCTTATTCATTGATGTTTTCAGAGATCTAAGGTCAGCATAAAACCAATAAGGCTTTCAATGAGGAGTTCGATCCCCATGGAGACAATTTAACATCATGCAGAGAGAATCTGTGCCTCGCCTGGACCCTGCAGGAGCCCAGTAGGCTGTGTGAGAGCCAAGCAGAAAACTGAACACATGCTTACTTCTGTAGGAAACAGTCACTATCAATGGCTTTCTTTTTGAAGGCTAACTATATGCCGGGTGCCATGTAGGTGTTTTCTATGATAGCTTCAGTTTATTGTACAACACCCAGCGATGTAGGTGAACGTAAAATCTACATTTTTTAAGATAAGGGAACTAAGGCTCAGAAAGGTGAAGTAATTCACAAAGTTACATAGCTGATAATTCCTCCCCGAGCAGGGGCTCCACTCCAACCGCCCTGCAGCACTGCCTCAACGTCGCATCGAGTGGGGAGGCCGAGGCAGGTGGGTCACCTGAGGACAGGAGTTCAAGACCAGCCTGGCCAACAGGGCAAAACCCCATCTCTACTAAAACTACAAAAATTAGCCAGGCCTGATGGCGCGTGCCTGTAATCCCAGCTACCCGGGAGGCCGAGGTGGGGTAACCGCTTTGGCCGGGGAGGTAGGTGGAAGTCGCAGTGAGCCGAGATCACGCCTCTGCACTCCAGCCTGGGCAACAAGAGTGAAACTCCGTCTCAAAAAAAAATTAAAAAGTAAAGAAAAAAAAAAAAAAGAGATGGGGATTGCCAAGCAAATGTCAGGTCCAGGGAAGGCATCTGTAATAAAGTGGTATAGGTCAGGCGTGGTGGCTCATATCTGTAATCCCAGCACTTTGGGAGGTTGAGGTAGGTAGATTACTTGAGGTCAGAAGTTTGAGAACAGCCTGGCCAACATGGCAAAACCCCATCTCTACAAAAATACAAAAATTAGCCGAGTGTGGTAGCACATGCCTGTCATCCCAGCTACGCCGAAGGCAGAGGCAGGAGACTCACTTGAACCCAGGAGGTGGAGATTGCAGTGAGCCGAGATAGCGACACTGCACTCCAGCATGGGCGACAGAGTGAGACTTCATCTCTAAATAAATAAATAAACAGTAATATTCAGCAGAGACCGGAATGAAGTGAGGGAGAGACTCTTACAGGCTTCTGATGGAAGGCCGTCCTCAGCAGAGGGAGCAAAAGAGTCTGTGCAAAGGCTGTCACCCAGGGACAGGGCAGGTGTGTGATGGAGCAGGAGGCTGGCTGAAGCTTAAGGCCACTCCATACAGCCCTGCAGGACACTGCAAGGACTTCAGCTTTGCACTGACGGCCTTTTGGACCTGGGGGATGGTTTTGAGCCACAGTGACAAGATCTGACTTATATTTCTCCAGAATTTCTTAAACCAGGATGGAAGCGGGAGCCCAGCTAGAAGGCTGAGTCAGAGGAGAGATGAAAGATGAGAGGTGATTTTTGGCAGTGACAGAATAACTCAATCCAGACCAGTTTAAGCAAAAAGTGGCATTTATGGGCTGGGCACGGTGGCTCACACCTGTAATCCTAGCACTTTGAGAGGCTGATGCAGATGGATTACTTGACGTCAGGAGTTTGGGACCAGCCTGGCCAACATGGTGAAACCCCGTCTCTACTAAAAATACAAAAATTAACTGGGCGCGGGGGTGGGCACCTGTAATCCCAGCTACTTGGGAGGCTGAGGCAGGAGAATTGCTTGAACCCAGGAGGTGGGGGTCTCAGTGAGCCCAGATCACACCACTGCACTCCAGCCTGGGTGACAGAATGAGACTTTATCTCAAAAACAACAAAAAAGTGGGTTTTATGTGGAAACTGAGGTGCTTCATGGAGCATAGTAACGATGAGAACAGGCCCTTACAATGGCAGCCAAATTTTCTGTCTCTCAAATGTCCTTCTGCACCTGTTACTCCCCTAGTTCTCCACCCCGGGGCAGGGAATGCGGGCGGCAGCGGCCCTGTTTTGCATCACGTGTTCCAGGTATCCAGACCGAGGCTGTCGCTCCCTCCGGGTTCACAGGTCCCGGACAGGGCTGCACTCCGTCCAGTCTGGGGCCCCCTCTAGACCAACCCTCAGCTGCTGCACCGTCTTGCATTTGAAACACAGCAGGTTTCAGCGAGGGCGAGAAGGGAGACAGATGATCTGAGCATCTGCCATTTATTAACAGGCATCAGTCAAGGTAGGCGCGATGTGATTAATGCTAGTTTTCCTAGCAAGCAATATTTAGCTAAATTGCAATTTTTGAGGGCTAATTTTAGAAAGCATTTTGAGATATTTGATAAATATGTTCATTTTAAGCACAGATTTCCCATAATGGGTTTTATAGAAGTTATTTCCAAAGTGGTCCCAGTGCAGGAATGCAAAATAAAAAGGAAAAGAAAAGAGAAAGACGACCCCAAACAGCTTGGATTTTAGTTCACTTGAAAGAGGCCCTGAAAAACAGCCACAGATACTCGTGAGTAGCCACTTTCAGATCAAACTGAAAATCATGATGAGGAGGGGTCAATTTCGCAGCGAGATGTGTTTCCTTGTTAGGTATTCTTTGAGACAGGGCCTCACTGTGTCACCCAGGATGGAGTGTGGTGGGTCACCGCCCACTGCCACCTCCAACTACTGGGCTCAGACAGTCCTCCTGCCTCAGCCTCTCGTAGCTAGGACTACAGCAAGGTACCACCACACCCAGCTAATTGTGCTTATTTTTATTTTATTTTATTTTTGTAGGGATGAGGTCTCACGATACTGCCCAGGCTGGTCTTGAACTCTTGGACTCAAGAGATCCTCCTGCCTCGGCCTCCAGAGTAGCTAGGACTATAGGCGTGTACTGCGCCACCCCACCCCCAGCTAATTTCCCTTACTTTTTTCGTGGAGATGGGATCTCACTACGTTGCCCAGGCTGGTCTTAAAATCCTGGACTCAAGCAATCCTCTCACCTTGGCCTGCCAAATTGTTGGGATTACAGATGTGGGCCACTGTGCCTGGCTGGATTTTTATTTCCTAAATTCTTGTATCCTTATGGCAGTGTTTTTAAAAGGCAACAATAACTGTGACTGTGACTTTCCTCCTTCTATTTATTTTTTTCTCAGATCTAATGTGAGAAGGTCGTGTTAGGTGATGGCTGGGATGCTCCGTTCTCCACAGCACTGGCCTGATTCCAACTTCCTACAAACCCTCTTGTCTGTAACCCACACGCAAAATCATGTTCTTCCAGTACAGGACACAGCGTGCTCCCCCTTCCTTCCCTCCCACTACCATCCTCCCTCCCTCCCTCCTCCCTCCCTCCCTCCCTCCCTCCTTCCTCCCTCCCTCCCTCCTTCCCTCCTTCCCTCCTTCCTTCCTTCCCTCCCTCCCTCCTTCCCTCCCTCCCTCCCTCCT
>NW_022436942.1:87953651-87954124 GCF_009761245.1 Sapajus apella | reverse complement strand
CCCTCCCTCCCTCCCTTCCTCCCTTCCTCCTTCTTTCCTCCCTTCCTCCCTTCCTTCCTTCCTTCCTCCCTTCCTCCTTCTTTCCTCCCTTCCTTCCTTCCTTCCTTCCTTCCTTCCTTCCCTCCCTCCCTCCCTCTTTTCCTCCCTCTGTCCTCCCCTCCTTCCTTCCTTCCTTCCTTCCTTCCTTCCTTCCTTTCTTCCCTCCTTCCTTCCCTCCCTCCCTCCCTCTTTTCCTCCCTCTGTCCTTCCTTCCTTCCTTCCTTCCCTCCCTCCCTTCCTCCCTTCCTCCTTCTTTCCTCCCTTCCTTCCTCCCTCCCTTCCTTCCTTCCTTCCTTCCCTCCTTCCTTCCCTCCCTCCCTCCCTCCCTCCCTCCCTCTTTTCCTCCCTCACTCCTTCCTTCCTTCCCTCCCTCCCTCCCTTCCTCCATTCCTCCTTCTTTCCTCCCTTCCTTCCTCCCTTCCTCCCTCCCTCCC
>NW_022436942.1:87948715-87953551 GCF_009761245.1 Sapajus apella | reverse complement strand
TCCCTCCCTCCCTCCCTCCCTCCCTCCCTCCCTCCCTCCTCCCTCTTTTCCTCCCTCCCTCCCTCCCTCCCTCCTTCCTTCCTTCCTTCCTTCCTTCCTCCTCTCTCTTTCTCTCTCTTTTTCTTTTTTCTTTTGCCACACCAAAGGAATTGGCATTTCTGTTTTCCTTTGAGTGACTCATTTTATCTTGGAGAGCAATTGCTATAAACTATGTACCCCTAAGATCCATATGTGGGAATCTTAATTCCCCGTGTGACGGTGTTGGGAGGTGGGAGCTTTGGGAGGTGGCTGGATTATGAAAGCAGAGGTCTGGGGAGCTCCCTGGTCTCTCCTCTCCCACCATGTGAGGTTACGGCAGGAGAAGGTCCCCTCCACGGGCCAGAACACAGGTCCTCTCCAGACGCTGCATCTTCTGGCACTTTGACCCTGGACTTCTAGGCTCCAGAAGTGAGAAATTAACTGTTTTTTAAAAGGCACCCAGCCATGGTATTTTTGTTATAGAAGCCTGAGCACCTAAGACAATAGGGTGGGGATGGAGGACAAGGAATTAGGGGAGGATACTGCCGGCAACCTCTTGTTTGGAAACAATTCACTTGAACAGCCAGCGTTATAAAACCTCAGGGCTGGGCAGCTACACCTATCGGAAAATGACCCGTTGTTTGGCAGATTTTAAAGAACGACTAAAGCTCAACTCAAGTAAGAATGCGTGTAATATAAATTCTCATGTTTCAATTTTCACGGCAATTCCAAGATAATTTAATCTATATTTTAGGCAGCACAGAGGGTGCAGGGTAGCAGCTTTGGACACCAAATTGCAGAATTTCCTGAATGAAAGCGCATGAGCTTGGCCATGTTATTCACTAACTTGGGATGATAAGAATCATTGCCAGTTTTTAAAAATACAACCTGACTCGTGATAACATGACGGCGCGTGTACATTGGGCACGAAGGAAGATGTCAACGCGTTTGTTCTTGGAGGAAGAAGCGTTGTCCTGAACTGCCGCCTCTGGAGCACTAGGGGTCACTGCAGGTCCACCGATGTCACAAGCTGGGCGCCCGCGTGCTCCGCACCTGCCTGCACCTGTATGTGGGTCCCACCGCCAGGCACGGCCGCTCTCCCTGGCTGAGCACAGAAAAATGTTCTAGGCTCCAATCTCCAAAAGCTCCTTCTCAACCTTTCGGAGCTGTTAAAATAATAATCTAGTGTCAAATAGCATCAGTCTGGTGTCACAGATTCCACTGTTTTGCGTAAAGTTGTCTTGCAAGCCAAACACGAGAGTGCCCTCCTGCTGCTGCGTTTCTTTCCAGACCCCGAGAGCTCACTATTGTCCTCGGTCACTTTTTTCAAGACTGGAATCTCTCCTGTGATGAGTCGAACATTTGTTGACAAAGAACTGGTCATATTTCATCACAAGGAAAGAATGTCAAATGGACCTATTTCAACGCCAAGCCAGCACAGGCTTTCTGACAAAATCAAACACTGGCACGTAAGAATTGTTAGACGTAGGCCGTGAGCGGCGGCTCATGCCTGTAATCCCAGGCCGAGGTGGGCAGATCATTTGAGGTCAGGAGTTTGAGACCAGCCTGACCAACTGGTGAAATCCTGTCTCTACTAAAAATACAAAAATCTGCTGGGCGTGGTAGTGGGCATTTGTAATCCCAGCTACTCAGGAGGCTGAGGCAGGAGCATCACTTGAACCCAGGAGGTGGAGGTTGCAGTGAGCCGAGATCAGGCCATTGCACTCACAGAGGGAGACTCCATCTCAAAAAAAACCAAAACCAAAACCAACATCAAAACCAAAAAAAGAACTGTTAGAAGTAGTCTTTTTAAAGACGTTTGAGCTATGTGGAGGTGGGTCTCTCCGTTCTGACGTGGACAGACTCATCCGTGGGCAGGGAAGGGGACAAAAGTGGCCCTTTACCCTTCCACCATGGAAATCCCACACAAACAAAGGCACACTGCTCAGCAAAGCTGGTTTTCACAAAGAAATTGGAGTGAACATGGAGTTAATTACTTGATGGACTTAGGGAGCTTTTGTTAAGAGACGAAATTGAGTTCTTCTAAACCAGAAGTATCCACAACCCTGTGTTTCAATTCATGTACTCCCCAAAGCACCCTTCAATAACATCTAAATTGGGCCATTGACAGCATCCTAGACTTCAGCTTAGAAGCTGGTGTATAAATTGACAAGCAACATCTTGCATGTTTACGTTCTCTTTGATGTTGGCAAACTCAACAAATTGCGGGATAAGCCCTTTCCCTTGTTGGCCACTAAGAGCTCCTCCAGGGCAGGACTAACTGCCTGGGATTCCATTTCACAGACGCGTTTTAATTTTCCTCTTTGGTGCAGTAGCCAAGGAGCTATTTTCTTCAATAACAATTGTGGGATGCGTTTGTCTGATCTGAAGATCTCTGCAATGGGTTAATTGATTCCCTGACAAAGGCCTCTGTCATCTAAGAAGCCAGCCCTTCAAGTCCATTAGACTCATTGATTTTAAGCGGACAAAAGAAATCAAATCATTTGGATGCTTACCTCTGAGAAGTAAATTGATCTTTTTGATGCAGGCTCGTGCGGCGGGCCACGTCAATGCCCATTTTCTCTTTCGTCTGAGGTCAAGCCGTCTTGGAGGGAGGGACAGGGACGGTGTCTGTTCCTGGGTGGGGCCAATCTCTGGTGGGGCACACCCTCTTCCTTCTTACTGTGTGCTGATAGCCGCCCCCGCCCCGCAAGTGGGCCACAGAGTGCCAGCTCTCAGCCATCACAGAGGGAGGTACCCCACACAGAGCTCACAGCTGCTCACACAAACCACGTGTGGCAGATGAACTTCCAAGTCCAGCCCTCAGTGTCATTCAACCCCACCACCTCACTTTCTCCACCATAGAAAACAACACCGGCCCGGAACAGGGCATGTTCAGAAACCACAGGTTCGGGACTTGTCAGATGGGAAATTAATTCAGGTATTCTTGGAAAAGAAGGGAGTGACAAAAAATTGGAGTGGAAAGCAGACACAGGCTGGGCACTCTGGGGCCAGTGCACACTCACAGCTCTGAACGCCGGCAGGCTGCCGCAGCGTATGGCACTGTATCTGAGCTGTGTGGGTTTTGTCCAGCCTGCCTCCCTGCACCAGTCGTGCGATTCTTCCTGCTGCCACCTGCCTGGCACAGGCAGAGGCCTCTGGATTTGCCCCAGTGGGAGGCAGAACAGGGGCCCTGTTGAGCAGATGGGAGTGTGGCCTGCTACATTTACCAGACACATGCGTGCCTAGCCCCTGCCTCAGTGGCACTATTGGAGCAAAGACAGCTTCCGAAAATGTGAATGGACTCCTACGCCTCCCTGCTTGAAGCTTCACTCCGGCCTCCTGAGTCCCGATGAGGCCCCTGCATCCTGTCTCCTGCCAATCCCCTGCGCCTCACCTCCCACCATCCTCTCCCTGGCTCACCAAGCTTCAGCCACGTGGGGCTTTCTGCTCCTCCACCCTTTGTGATGTGTCATGGCCTTTGCACCTGCTGTTCCCACCGCCAGGCACGTGGATGACCCGGATCTGCACTCCAAGGGGCCTTCTCATTAGAGAGACCGCGCTACTCCCTGAAGCCTTTCCTGATCTCTCCAAAGGGAAAGTCATGAAGCTGTTTGAGTTCTTCACAGGTTCTTTCTGAAAGGATCTTGTTCTTTGGTTTGCTTGTTTCCTGTCTGTCCCCATGGGAATAAAATTTCATGATGGGCTTGTTCACTGTGAAACCTTCAGGGCCAGGCCAGCGGTTAGCCCTGAATAAATTCATATGGAATGGAAGGAGGAATCCATATAAATCCCGCTCCTCAGAGTGCCCCAGCCCAGGAAGACCCTCTCTTGGAACCAATGCTACTTTTCTCTGCAATATACCTTAAGACCCCAAGCGATTGAGTCCCAGCTCCCAAGGGCATCCGTTGCATCCTCGCCGGTGCCTGGTAGAGGGGACACAGCACCTCACGCGTTTGTTAGGGGTGGCGGTCGGTGGTTCCTCCCTCCTTCAGACTCTCTCGATACTGTGAAATGAGCCAAAGCTTAGCCACAGTTTCGGGTGCTGATAGAGGTGTGTGCTTGTATCCCACTCCTGCCTCTGTTGGCAGTGATGAGCTCAATATACCCTGAACTGCGAGGAATGGTTCATTCTAACAAACAAACCCCCAGACCTCCATATCTTAACACCGTGCCGTCTTATCTCTTGATCACCCAAAATTCCATGCAAAAAAAAAGTGGCCTTCCACATTTCAGGAAACAGAATCATTCCATCTTGCAACTCTGCCTTTGCTGGAGGCTTGGGGATTCTCCCTTGAATTTTTACTTGAATTCAGCTTGAAAATGTGGGAAGGGAGTTTGTGGGTTTCACAGACGCCTAAACTCTCTCCCTGAAAGTGAGGCGCCTCCCTCCCACCCACACTCTTTTTGACATAACCATAACCACAGTTAAGTGTAGGAAGGCCAGGCTGTGTGGTCTGGCTGTGTCTCCGGCAGGTGGAGGGATCTGGGGTGAAGGAGCATGCAGTGGTTCGGATCACGGGCTCCAGTGCATAGACGCACGCACAATCCAAGGGGTCTTACGGACAATCCAGGGGGGTCTTACGCACAATCCAGGGTGTCTTCCGCACAATCCAGGGGTCTTATGCACAATCCAAGGGGTCTTACGCACAATCGAGGGGTCTTACGCACAATCCAGAGGGTCTTACACACAATCCAGGGGGTCTTACACACAATCCAAGGGGTCTTATGCACAATCCAAGGGGTCTTATGCACAATCCAGGGGTCTTACGCACAATCCAGGGGTCTTACGCACAATCCAGGGGGTCTTACGCACAA
>NW_022436942.1:87804271-87948705 GCF_009761245.1 Sapajus apella | reverse complement strand
TCTTACGCACAATCCAGGGGGTCTTACGCACAATCCAGGGGGTCTTATGCACAATCCAGGGGGTCTTACGCACAATCCAGGGGGCTTCTTAACAAAGGTTTGCTGCACAGGTAGCCTTGCAGCTTCTCCTTGGCCTCTCCCCCGATGGAGGACCACTCAGGCACTCATCAAGCTAGAGGTACAAAAAGACACCATGTGTGCCAAGAAGCTCACCACGTGACTTCAAAGAAGACTATTCAAGGCCTGCTGACGTTTCCATATTGATCCATAAATCAGTGACTTAAGGGGAACGCAGCACCATCCTATTTGTCTTTGCAGAAGAGGCTACTCTGCTGGGTTCACCTAGGAGTTGCCTGGAGATGCCACAGGTCACCTGGGAGATCTCGAATATTCCGACTTGTTAACATCTGCTTGGGGAGCTTTCTTGGGGAAAAGACAAGAAAGGCAGAAGGACGGAGAGCGGAGAGTAAAAGCAGGTCTGGGTTTTAGTACGGTAACCTGGAAGAACCCAGGAGTTTGACGATTCAACACAATAAAAATTAATTCCTCCTACTATCCTTCTTAATGTGGGCTTGGCGGGAGGCTTTGCTCTCCCATCGACTTGCTGGGCTGCCAGTGAGGGGGAGGGGCCCAGCCTGTAGCAGCTGCACCATTTCCAACATGGGGTCCACTCTGCTCCCAGGGCAGGGCAGGTACAGAGTGAGGAGTCACAGCTGAGCTCTTCACCGCCCCACCAGAGAAATGACCTCGTGACTTCTGCTCACATTTAGTTGGTCAACTGCAAGGGGCTGAGAAGTGAAGTCATCCATGTGCTGGGAAGGAGAAAATGGCAGGCCTTGGTGAACATGTCACCGTCCTCAAAGGCACAGCATGGATTCCGCAGAGGTGCTCCTTCGAGAAGGATGATCTCCTGCTGGCCTTACCACAAAGGGTGTGCAACGCCCGCAGTACTTACAGTGACCTCAAAATCAGAAGGCTTTCCCCACCCTTGAAAGAGACAACTGATTCAACCAGACCTTTCTCCCAGCCATTTCATGAATTTTGGAAAATTGGGAAGTAAGGGACTTTTAAAAAGTCTCTTCTGCGTCTTCAGGAAGGGTTGATCTGGTAGGTCTCATTTCATGCTAAGGTTTCCCAAGCTTCATTTCTCACCATCTTCCCGAGTATTGTCATGGAGAGAAGATGGTGCCTGCCCCTGTATCAGTAGTGATTGCGAAATCCATTGCTAATTCCCCATCTTCATAAACATATAATTTGATGTTTTTTAAACAAAATGTATTACTAAAGTAAAAGGAGAGAAAACAAAATAATAATAATAAAAATAAAAACAAACCGACGTTAACGACTTGAGCCAGGTGTTGTCACTGTGTAGAAAGGGTTTCCCTTTGATTTAAACAACATGGGCATTTGCAATTACTAAAAGGTTGTTCCAGAGTAGCTCAGGCCCGAGCCTTTCTCTTGGATGCAATCAGAAGGATTGGAAGGGAATGGCTTTAGTTTTACAGGATGCCCCGTCTTTAGAGGACTCGAAAGCAGCCTGTCATCCACCAATGGCACAAGCCCCTTCGGTACTTGTATTGCAGCTCCTTTCTGCCTTTACCAGCTCTCAAACAAAGCTGCATTTCTTAAAAACTGCTACAGGGAATGTTTTTGTTTTATTGAAAAACAACAAAAACTGCTTAGTGTAAAAGCCTCATCCACACAGCATGAACAATTAGTGCTATTTAATTACAGACAAAATTAGGCTTACAAATTGATTTATGGCCCCGCAGATGAAACACATATTCTTGAAGGAAAGCAGATTTCGTCTCACAATTAACTTGAGAGGGACAAGGAAGGCGGTTCTGACGGGAAGTTGTCCCGGGGCCTGGCTGGAGTTAGGGACCTAGAGCCTTCAGCATCCATCTCCAAGTCTTTCTAAGTTTTGCTTCCCCACAATTAGCTGTCCTAATTACCCAAAGAAGATTAGATGTACCAGGGAGAACGGCACACTGGAGAGAGAAAAAGTAAGAAGCCATTCTTGTATCTTATTTTAGCCACTGATTAGGTATCTGGAGTTGCAGCTTTCCAAAAACAGCTTCATACCAAAGAGTCAAAAAACCTTTTGTTTAGCCAAATATGCAGAATGAAGAAACCGTTTAACATTTTAGGCAGCAGCTGGGACTTGACAGTCACCTTTTGTCTTCACACCACAGATAGAGAAACCTTTTGCAATCGCAAAAAGAGAAGTTATTTGATGACTGTAATTCAGGAAAAAAAAGTCAGTTTGATTTAGAAAAACATGAAATGATTGTTTTTAATAAAGAACAGGGACCACTTGTTTCTAGTCAATACATTTGAGAAATGTTTTACAAATAGACTCATTGTCACAAATAGATGATTCACAAATAGACTCTGAGGCACTGTAGCGTTGATGGAACCTGGCTTATGCATTTGGTGCGGGCATCAATTCAGACACTCAGACATCAGGTGAAGGTGTCCAACAGATGAACACCCAGAACACTCTCATCACTCAGGTGGAGGAGAAAGGAGACCAGTGGTCCCGGCAGGTGTTCCGCAGGCAGGCAGCATCAGCATCACCTGGAACTTGTTAGAACTGGAGATGGAAGTCCCACCTTGACCTGCTGCGTTAGTTCTGGGGTGGGCCCAGCAACCCAGGTCCAGCAAGTTTTCCCCGTGACACTCCTCCTGGCTCAAACTTCAGAAACAGTGTAAGTGACAATCTCTTAGGCTCTTTGCTGCATCAACTCTTTGTAATTTTATAGGAGAGCAATATAAAGAGAAAAGGTCACAAGTTTAAGAAATAAACAAAAAAACACATAGACATACTCAGGTAAGCAGATGTAGAATAGAAGAGTCGGGTACACCTCAAGGGGCACGAACCCAGAAAGACAATCCTCTATAGAACAGCAGTTGCTTTTCTGATCTTCCCTGACAC
Source organism: Sapajus apella (assembly GCF_009761245.1). Lineage (NCBI taxonomy): Eukaryota > Metazoa > Chordata > Mammalia > Primates > Cebidae > Sapajus > Sapajus apella. The sequence goes on along the minus strand of NW_022436942.1, from coordinate 87,945,767 downwards.
TTTAAAAGCTAAAAATTCTTAAAGCATTGGTATATTTCTGCAACTACAGGCATACAGGATAAAAAAAAGTCCATTGCCCCTCAGCCAGATGATAACGACCCATTTTTATCTACTGAGGTGAATTCACCTCATTTCATTCAGTGCTTGTTGGTTTACAGTATTCCTTAAAAATTGTGGATGCTTTTCCTCTGAGTTTTGATGGGGTTAATTTAAAGGCTGTGGTGGAGCAAAGCAGTCCTTGGACTGAAAATCACAGGACGGTGCTTAGGGAGCTCGGTGTGGGGATGTCTTAGTCGGAGATTCGGGAAGGAGTGAGAACCGTGTCCTTTACCCTCTCTAAGGAATGTTGTCCCCTAAAGGATCCGTTTCCTGTTCCCAGTGGGCCCTGGGAAGTACACGTGCATGAAATGTTTTTAGGGACACTAACTTGGGGAATCCTTCTGGGACGGAGCTTGGGGCCTGCATGACCTCAGCGTGGCGTGTCATTGGCTTCCTCGCTCCGATGCCCGGGAGATGCCCGGGGCGGGGCGGGGGCCCCTCTCCAGCCTTCCATGTGCGCCCTCCCTGGCGAAGAGCCTCAGGTGCCCCCGGGCTGGAGGACCGCCCCTGGGCCTGAGGCTTCGCTGACTAGGGGAGGCCGGTGGCCTGGACACCTGTTGGGAGAGTGGGTGGCTCCGTCCCCGGGGCGCCCCCGCGCTGCGAGCCCTCGCCCGCCGCGCGTCCGTACTCGCAGGGAGGGTGGGGGGAGGTTGGGCGTGGGGCGGCCAGGGAGGTGGGATGTACTCTGCGGATTGGGGCTCACAGCTGTCACTCCGAAAGGGTGGGGCTTTTTAAAAACAGACAAATCTTTAAGGCGAAAGCCCGAGCCCGCTCCGGGCAGGGTGGCAATCGCCTGCGTTCTGGATGAGGTCCCTGCGGCGCGGAGCCCCCGCGCAGGCTGGCAGGCGGCAGCGGCGGCGCTCGGCAGCGTCCCCTCGCAGGCGGGCCCTCCTCCGCGCACCTCTGGCCCGCCTCCCCCGGGCGCAGGGGGGAGCCCCGCGTCTCCGGAGCCGGCTGTGCGCTCGGCGAGCGTAGAGCCCCGCGAGCCCCAGCCGGGCCCGGGGCCTGGCGGGCCGAGGCGGCGGCCGGGGAGCAGCTGCACCCGCCAAACTTTGGGTGCCGGAGCGCGCGCGCGCCCGAGCCCGGAGGCGCAGCGGCCGGCCCGGGATGGGGGCTGCGTGCCAGGGCGCCCCGGGCCGCCCCGCGCGCCCGGCCACCCGCCCGGGGGGTTCCGCGCCGCCTCTGCCCGAGCCTTGGGCGCCGCAGCCCCGCCACCCCGGCGCCGCCCGCTAGCCAGCCCCGGAGCCGCTGGAGCCCTGCGCTGGAGGCACCTCTGCCTGGGCCTCCCGGGCCACTCTTCGCTTGGGTGAAGAGGAAAGGAATTACCCCTTGTGGATTAAAAAAAATCCTGCTGGGGGCGAAGGAGGGAGGTGGGGTTTGCCTGCGCTCGTGGTGGACTCCGGAGAGCAACTCAGGAGCCCGTGCACGGTCGTCGCCTCTCGGCCCAGCCATGGACTGGCGGAAGGAGGGCGCAGGGCGCCCGGGATGCTCTGGCCCCTAGCCGGGCGCTCCCTGGCCGCCGGCCCCGCTCCCAGCCTCTAGGGACTGAGACGGTCTCTTCTTCGCCTGGACGGTGCCGGGCAGCGGAGGATCTGCGCTCCGGGTCTCAGGATGTGCCCGTCTGAGATGGGGACGCTGTGGCACCACTGGTCGCCTGTGCTCATCAGCCTGGCCGCCCTGTTCTCCAAAGGTGAGGACGCCGCGGCCACCGGGGCTGGGGGACTAACTTCGCCTGGAGTGAGTGTGTGGGAGTGTGTGGAGGATGGGGGCGGCCGGGAGCAAGGGTGTGTGTGTGTGCGTGTGCGCGCGCGCGTGTGAACCTGTGCGCGTGCAGCAGCCAAGCTCCTCCGCCGCCCCTTGGCGGAAGGTGCGTGTCCTGAAGCCCTTGGGAGGGAGGCAGTAGGGGAGATTGCCCAGGAGCCCAAAGGAACGGAAGGTTGTTTCCTGAAAGCCTTTTCTGCACAGGGAGGGGACCCGGGGACCCTTGAAAGGAAAGGTGGCCTCTGGAGGGCTGAGCCTGCTGTCAGGGGAAGGGATCGGGATCACCAGGAAGATTTCTGGAATTTGGGATTGACTTTCCCTGCTGGCACTGACCTACTTGGAAATAATTTTGGAGCGCTCCTGTTGTATGGGAATACTGCTTAGTGTATTACAGGCTGCCAAAAGTATAGCCCGGGGGGGGCTCTGAAGAAGGGGCCTGGGTTTCTCCAGGTCAGCTGCTGTGAAGGTTTTGGCCCAGGGTCTGGCGCTCACCCTTCCGTAGGGTGCTGGGAGCAGCGGCCCCGCTGCGGAGTTTCAGCTGCAACTTGTGACCCGAGTTATCCCAGCGAGTCTCTGACTTGAAGCCATGTGTAAAGGCAGGAATTCCTCAAAGCTTTCTCTTCCCTTCTGCCAGCATCCCTGTCTGTCATGGAAAGAGCAAGTTTGGAAGCTCTGGGCAGTCATTCTTCCTTGAAGAGAATTTGTGTGATTTGTGCAGGAGATTCTTTCTCATGATTGCCCTGGGCTGTTTGTGTGTGGTTCCCCCACCCCGCGCCCCTTTCCTGCAGAGGAACATGCTGGGAGGAAAGCGAAGCATCTCCGCAGTCTCTAATATGCGCTGCAAGAGCCCCGTACCCATATTTTTCTGCAAAGATTTTTGAGATGAGATCTCTTTCAGAAACTTCAAAGCCAATTATCATGCACAAAGTCTTTTAATGACATGAATTGTGTGTTCTTTGAGTTCTTCCAGAATCACTGAGGTTATGTTGCTTTGGGTCTGATAATAGATGAAGACAGTTCACTTGCCGGGTGTCTATGCTGGTTCGATTTAGAAAGAGGAATTTACGTTCGCTCTGCTTTGCTCTCTTTGAAGTGTGGTTGAAATGGGCTCATGTCTTCTAATTATGAGTTAGAACAATCCCTGGGATCAGAGCTTTCTGGATTTATAATGTGCACAGGAAACCAAAGAAAATGTTGCTGAATTCAGTGAATCTAACTTAGGCAGATGTGAGGTTAAAAAAGCCAAATCCACAGCGACAGCAGCCAGGCATTTAGTTCCTGCTGGTTGTCACCTGGTGTCATAATAGGGATAGACTTCTTGTGTTTATGCTGCAATAGCCTAATAAAATAAGGTTTTATTAAGAAAGGTACAGCATAGCTTTGGAAATAAGATCTAACCATTGTGTTTTCTCACTTATGTACATAGGTCTGTTACGTTTCTTTATTAGACTGAGCCGTGTTGGAGAGAATTGTATTTCCCCTGACGCCTGTGAACTTTTCCAACTAGGAACTCTGAACATGTCCTTAAATGAGGTACTCTGTGATGTGGGAGCCTCTTGACTAGGTGGTCAAAAATTAGCACGTGAAATGATACGATGAGCCTAGCATGTGATACTGTTTGTGTGTTGAACTTAGAACTCAGCCAGACAGTTCAAAAGTGAATCGGTTTTGTGCGGAGACTTCGTACAGCAATTAGCAGAGTACTGAGCCCATGGTAGATGACTCAGGGGTTAGTCACGCTATGTCAAAGAATGAGAAAAACTTAACACCCCTATTATCAAATTGTATAAAATGGAATTTTATGATGCAGATATGATTTATAAATTCAGGGCCAGGGCCGTTCTTTTCCGAAAGTATCCATGTCACCTCCCTCTAATAGTCTTTGAATCACTTGAAAGTTCTAACCCAGTTTGAAATCAAGTATAGACTATATTTAAAAGGATTTTAATGGGAAGTAAACACACACACACATACATACACACACACACACACTCAAAGTCCCTCATTTGAGCTGATTGAAAAAGAATATTATCAAGTATTAAGTATCTGTTTCCATATGTTATCATTTTGCTGTATTGTCTTTCAAATAGGAATTTTTGAACAAAACAAAATGCACATTTGAATACCAGGTTCATATGCTTGAACCTTACATGTTTACATTTTACGAGCAGAAAATGATTAGTCATAGAACAAACCCACCCTCTTATGGATAATTTTAAAAAACAAATAAAAATAAAATGTTATTGCTTGTACTTCTATGCCCCTCAGACCTAGGAAGTAAGGCATGACACACAGAGTTCCCCAGTGGCCTTGTCCTGTGGCCCCTAACTTTCCTGGAGAATGGCCTTTAATGTTTAAGGTCTAGCTTTGCCGGTAGCTTGATGTAGTTGGCAATGGTGCCAGCCTGCAGATGAGTTTTGATGCGTTACTGTGAACTTTGTGGGAGGAGCAGGTGTATGAGGGTGGGCTGAGAAGAAAAATTAGTGAGGAGATGGGCAGAGAGCAAGGTGATTTTTAAATACAAAGTCAAGAGGGTTGCTGCATTTAGGTTGCTCGTTACAACCCTCGGCTGGGTGCATCCCTCCCAGTTATGTTTCCTTGCACATGCTAGTAAGAAATAAGCAGATGCTGGGAGACCTGTGACATTGCGAGCAGACTGTGGCAGTGTCCTGGTCCCCGTTTCTAGGGTGGTGCTGGGCACATGCTCTGCCTGCTTCCAGCTAAGTGCAGCCAGTGGCCCGGGCAGTGGGTTTCTTAGATCGCCTTCCTGAAGATGCTTCCATATGCAGAGCTTCTGACCTCTAATAATATGCTGCAGCGGATGTTTAATACTTGATCATATTCTTTTTCGATCAGCCCCAGACAAATTAGGGACTTTGCATTGTGTGTGTGTGTGTGTCTGTGTCTGTGTGTGTCTGTTTACTTCCAATTAGAATCCTGTTAAATATAATCCATACTTGATTTCCAGCTGGGTGAGAACTTTCAGGTGATCAGAGAATCTTAGAGGAGAGGTGATATGAATACATTGGGAAATGAACTGAACTGTCCCTGAGCTTATAAATCATATCTGCATCATGAAATTCCATTTGACACAATTTGATGACACTGGGGTGTTAACTGGGTCAGAGTGAAGCTTCTGGATAGGAGAACACCACCCTTTATCTGAGGAAACTGCAAACCAAAAAGAGCTTCAAAGTACAGTGATAACTTCTTTAGGGGTCAAGGACTTTTTGGGAGAAGAAAGAATATCAGGAGGGAACCAGTTACTGGGGAAGGAGAGGAGAGAGAGAGAGTGACTTTTTGCTTCTATTCAAATTTTGTCAAATTAAAAGTCTGAAGAATGAAGAGCCCACTAAGTTTTGTTTTGTCTGAATTAAAGAGTTAAAATATGATTTTATTAAAAATTCATGCATAGAGTTTGAGGATCTGTTTAACTTAGTTCTAACAGCCAAGAAAAAATGAATAAACGACAAAAAATTCAAAAAATATCTTATAAAAGCTATGTTACCCAATATTTTGAATTTATCTATCAATATTTCTGTTAATCCAGGCATTGTCTATCTGTCCACCTATGCATTTACCCATCATTCCATCTACCTTTCCATTTACCAGTCCATCTATTCATCCATCATCCACCCATCCATCCATCCATCATCCACCCATTCACCTACCAGTCAATCCATCCATCCGTCATCCACCCATCCATCCACCAGTCCATCCATCCATCTATCCATCCATCCATCCATCCATCCATCCATCCATCCATCCACCCACCCATCCATTATCCATCATTCATCATCCACCCATCTATCTATGAGTCTGTCCATCCATCCATGCATCCATCTGTCCATCCACCTACCTGTCCATCCATGCATCCATCCATCAATCCATCCATTCATCCATCCATCCATTATCCACCCATCCATCTACCAGTCCATCCATCCACCCATCCCCCATCCATCTGTTCCTCCATCTATTAATTGATCCCTCATCCATCCTTCTATCTACCCATCCTTCCATCTATTCATCTATCATTTCATTCATCCATTCATCGTTCCATCCATCTGTGTATTCATTCAACAAATATCAAAGGCCACGTGCCTTCAGTGAACACAGAGCTTAGATGTCAAAGTGCCTCACACCTTGCTCCATTGCTGTAAACTGTAAGCTCAGACCTGAGCAGCTGCATATTCCTCAGTCCTCTCTTTCTTTGTTGCCTCTCCTTGACTATTTCATAACAGTAACTGCCTTCTGAGCACCAGCGATACCTTGCTGGGCACAGGGAGTGCAGTAGTGAGGAAAAACCCAGGTTTTATAGTTACCATTCCCAGAGAACTTGCCGTGTATAGGAGAGATTGAGAAACATTTGAATTACAGAGAAAAAACGCAAACTTAGCACTGTGGCCTGTACTTTGGAGGATGGAGCCAGTGTCTCTGGATGCATATACTTTGGCAGTTGACTGAGAGCAGCTGGGAAGACTTCCCTTGTCTGAAGGGTGGGCTGGCGTTACTGGGTGGGCTGGGTGGAAGTGTGCAGAGAGCCTGGGAGAATGGACACTGGGGACTCACGTGGCCAGTGTGGCCAGGAAGGTTGGGGAGAGAGCCCTGCAGATTTTGGGACTGCGTGAAGGGAGAGGAGAGAATGTGCTGGGTAGAGCTGGGGGTGGGCAGAGGTCAGCACCCTCTTTCATTCCCCAAATTCTCCAGGTGGATGACAGATCCCATAGTCACGGTTTCATAGGCCATGTTGACGGGTTCGTCATTCTTTAAAGGTAGAGGGATGACAGGATGGATTTTAACTTCGACACCAAGTATGTATACACTCCCAGTGGCTGCTGTAACAAGTTGCCACAAACATGTGACTTAACAGAAGCGCATTCCCTGCAGTTCTGGAAGTCGGAAGTCCAAAGTCAGCCTCCCTGGGCTGAAATCGAGGCGTCTGCATGAGGCGCTGGGGGGCCCTTCCTTGCCTCTCCCAGCTTCCGGCGGCGGCTGCGGTCCTTGACTTGGGTCTGCCTCACTCCTCCATCAAAGCAGTGGCTTCAGGTCTCTGCCTGCCTCTCCTCAGGCTACCTTCTCTTCTGTGTGTCTGTAGAAAACCTCCCAGTGCCTCTGTCTTAGGAGAATGCTTGTCATTGCATTTCAGGGCCACCCAGGTAATCTACATAATCTCTCATCTTGATTTAGTCACGTCCCCTTTTAAAATTTCCAAGTAAGGTAACGAGCAGTTCCAGATTTCAGGGATTTGGATGTGAGTATCTTTCGTGAGTATCTTTCTGCCTTTCTCAAGCTTGCCATTCTAAAACTATTCTCTGTCTCCTCTCCTAAATTTTAATTTCCTCTAGGAGCAAAACAAAAACAAAAACACAGTATTTTTCTATCTCTGATTTCTCTCCAGTATTTTTAGCTTAGTGCTTTGGACATTGCAGGGCCTCAGTACAATTTTTAACTGTGCTTACAAAAATGTGAAATATTGCTAGAGAACATTTACCTGACAGTGCAATGGTTCGATGCTGTCTTTTCCAGTAATTCAGAGTGCTGCAGGAAATACTTTGGTCAATAATACCAGCTAATTTTTTGAGTAATTGCGGTATGGTTGGCACTGTGTGGAGTGACTGCTGAAGATAATTTTTGTGAATTTGCAGATAAACTCATTGGGGTAGATATGTACTAGACCAGATGTTCAAGTTCAAAGACGTTAAGTAACTTCTCCAAGTCACAGCAACATAAAAGGCAGGCAGAGTCTTAATTCTGATGGCACAGCCCACACCCTTGGCCATTCTGCTGACTTCTCATAATTATATGGAATAACTAAAAACCAAGCTGTTTGTCAGGCAAGATAGATACGTGGTGCCATGCTTGCTAGGGGTTGGGTGCAGAGAGGTCTTAAGACCATTTTAGTTCTTAGCTCAGAGCCTGGTATACTGTTGACCCTTGATATTTGTTGAGCAAATGAATAAATGGACATCATGTTATTTAGTTTTCATAGCCTTAATTTTTCCAGCAGCATTCAGAAATAACACCTGAAAGGGATTAAAATAGAGATTTGCTTCCAAGACCACCAGGGAGGTTGAAGAGACTGATGGTGTGGAATGGTTTGGTTATCTCCTAGGAGGTTGAAGCATCTCTGATGGTGTGGGATGGTGTGGTTATCTCCTAGGAGGTTGAAGAGTCTCTGATGGTGTGGAATGGTTTGGTTGTCTCCTAGGAGGTTGAAGACTCTCTGATGGTGTGGAATGGTTTGGTTATCTCCTAGGATGTTGAAGAGTCTCTGATGGTGTGGGATGGTTTGGTTATCTCCTAGGAGGTTGAAGACTCTCTGATGGTGTGGAATGGTTTGGTTATCTCCTAGGAGGTTGAAGACTCTCTGATGTTGTGGAATGGTTTGGTTATCTCCTAGGTCAAGCTTCTTTTTTGCTTTGTTTTCCTTCTCCCCCATCTTCCTGGTTCAAGCTTCTTAAAGAACTTGCAGACATGCCCAGTGGACCGTCTTCATGATCTATTCATCCATCCATGTCACTAACGTGTAGGGTCCTGGACAGGGAAGACTAAGGCATGGCCTCTGGTCTTCCAGGACTGAGAGAGTAGGTGACACATTGGTGGTCTCTGGGACATTGTAAAGAGTGAGGAAGAAGCACAGGGAATGGAGACACAGATTCTTCCTGTTTGCAGAAGGAGGATGCCTGATGCTGTGAACATATGCATTATTGATTTTGATATTTGATACCAGATAGCAAGATTGAATGAATTGTGGAAATGATACGGTGGGGCCTCTCACAAAAGGAAGAGGAAACCAGCATGGATTTGTTGTGACGTGGGGCCAAAGACTCAGAACTTTTTAGGTGGCTTTGTCATTTATTAAAAAAAAAAAAAACCTGCTGTAGCAAGAATTAAGGGGTGCATACAACAGTCAGAGGCCAGGTGCTTCCCTTAAACATTGGTTTCAGGAGTCACCCCAGGTGTACCCCCTCCAGAAATTAAGAACTGATAGAGAAGGAAGACTCTTGAACTTAAAAGTAAACAAAGCTGTGCATGCATCTGGAAAGCAATTGAAGCACATAATTTTCAAACAGACCAGCCAACAGTTATAAAGATGAAAAAAACATGCATTTGAAAGAGAATCCAAATAGCCACTTCTCCTCCCTCAGGATGTAAGTGAAGTGTATAAATAAAGGGAGATTCAGATGTACATTTGAAAAGACAAGAGGTTCCAAAAAAGCGTTTAACTTTCAGTGACATTAAGTTCCTCTTTTCAGACAGTGACAGTAAATGTTTATGTTTACGGGAATCTCCCTCTACAGATTCACTAAGGAGTTGTCTGTCAGATTTCATTGTTGTTGTTTGTTTGTTTGTGTTTTGGTCAGGAAAGCTGTGTTGGTAGATGGGAGGATGCTTCAGTGACAAAGTAGCTTGCCGAGACTCCAGAGGGTGTTTGGCATCCCTCGGGATATTGTGGCATTAAAGTATTTTGATATCAAAACAGAAGTGGACATTGCCCAGCCGCTCATGTTCCCTGCTGCCCTGGCCTCTCCTCTCCTGTGCAGATGAACACCTGGTAGCCACTGCCTCTTGGTACAGCAGAGGGCATGAGACAGAAAAGTCAAGGCCGAGCACAGTGGCTCATATCTGTAATCCCAGCTCTTTGGGAGGCCCAGGTGGGAGGATCACTTGAGGAGTCCAGGAGTTCAAGACCAGCCTGGGCAACAAAGCAAGACTCCATCTCTACCAAAAAAAAAAAAAAAAAAAAAAAAAAAAAAAAAAAAAAAAAAAAAAGCCAGGTATAGTGGTGTGTGCCTATGGTCCCGGCTACTCTGGAGGCTAAGGTGGGAGGATTTTTTGAGCCTGGATGGTGGAGGTTGCAGTGAGCTGTGATCACATAATACACTCTAGCCTGAGTGACAGAGTGAGACCCTGTCTCCAGTGGAATAAAAGCAGAAAGGACGAATTCCTGACTTTTGATTTCAAAAGCTGGTATCCAGCAATAGAGAAAAGATTTGGAAGAACTGCTCTTCCCAGGCCTGTGGTTTCTCAGCCTCTCTCTTCTTCCTTCACTCAGTAATTTTTTTTTTTTTTTTACTGGGGGAAAGGGCAGGATAATTTGGAGGGTTGCTTAGATGCTGGCGGGCTTTTGAGCTGCTCTGTGCCACGTCACTCCAATGATAAATTAAAAAGATACTAGATTGACTTCATGGATATATTTGTAGATCCGCAAATGAAGACACTCTATCCCAAATCTCCCGGAGAGGAAGCAGAAGGAATGTTTGTATGAGGTGACCAGGCAGCATGCCTGAGCATGGCTCTAGCAGCAGAATCTTTTCCTGGCAGCCAGGGCTGTGCAGACATGGCTGAGGAAGCCCAGCTGGCCCAGGAGGCTTTGTGGTCAAGACCAGGGAGGTATAGCCCATACTCTGTGTGGACTGACCACAGGAGACCCGATGCCATTTGTATCAGTCCCAAAGCCCTCATGGCTGTTGTGGTCACTCTGAAGCTCTCAAGACTTAGAAATGATCCCTGAAATCACTGGGTGAGGTGGGAAGAGGGCAGTATCTACAGAGCTTTGTTTTGCTGCTGCATGGAATGTGGAATGAAGATAGAGATTTAGTAATGTTACAAGCTAGTAAAGAGGTCTGCATTCAGTGCTTCCTGGGACTAGCGCTCACCCCAGCACTGTTGTCCACAAGGTGGGAATGTGTACCTAGTTGGCGCTATGCTTTGGTGGATTCACAGCAGCTTAGATGGTAGCAGATGGCATGGTGTCAACCTTGAGCATGTTCCAAGGAGATCCCAGGACTCTTTCCCCAGCCCTTCCCAGGTGGAAATTTCTATCAGAGGCTGGCTGTGCAAACAGTTGGGGTCCCTCATGCAAACCTCGGAAGAGCAGCTACATAGAAGGAGTGGCGTGGTAAGGACTACGTGGCAGAATTGTGACCAAAAGCTCCCCTGAGATGAGGACAATCTAACATGGGAGACAAAGGGAATATTGCAACATGCTGAACTTAGGTCACACCCGCCGCCTTGGGAGGTGCGAGAGAGGGGAGTTTAAGAGGAACACGTGTAAAAAGATCCCAGGTTTTGTATGAAAATAAGCTTAATAAGAGCTGGCACTCATGAAGCTGCCAGAGAAGAAAAACGAGAAACCACACCAGCACGGAAGGCGCGAGCTCTGTGGGGTATCTTGACACTGTATCTTATGGAGGCTGAAGTCTGAAAAGCCAGGAGCACCCGTGAATAATCGTAGTTTTATCATTATGGATGTGGAATATCCTCGTGCATTATCTTGACTCTGCACCACCAGAACTCTATGTTACGTGAAACTTAAAGTTGTCTTAAGAGACGTGGAGTCCAGGGTGGTGCTGATTCTAGGTGAGGCTGACCCAGGGGCTTTATTGACCTCACCAGAACCTGCTTCATTTCTCTCCACCTTTCAGCCCTGGTCTGTTTCTGCTCCACTCACGGATAGGCCTGGATATGGTTTGCCCATGTCCCACCCAAATTTCACCTTGAATTGTAATAATCCCCACATGTCAAGGGTTGTACCAGGTGGAAATAATTGAATCATGGGCGTGGTTTCCCCCATATTGTTCTCATGGAGTGAATGAGACCTGTTATAAGTGGGAATTCCCCTGCACAAGCTCTCTTGTCTGCCGTGTAAGATGTGCCTTTGCTTCTTTTTTTGCCTTCTGCCATGGCTGTGAGGCTTCCTAGCCATGCGGAACTGTGAGTCCATTAAACCTCTTTCCCTTTATAAATTACCCAGTCTTGGGTAGGTCTCTATGGGCAGCATGAGAACAGACTAATACAGACCTGGACTTTGTGACAGACAAATGACTGCCTGCCCAGCCTACCTGCCATTGATGGGGATTCGAGAAGGCTTCCTCCCCATTGCTGTGGGTGAGCCTCAGAATTAGCTCTGAAGGGCCTGGAAATCGTGCTTCCCTTCCATCTATCCTCCGAGGAGTGGGAAGGTCTGGAGCAAGGGTCAAGTGCCCCATGGCGGGAGGGCTGGACCCAGGGTGTGGTCCAGGTGTGGTTTCCAGATATGTAAGTGAAAGCTGAACAGAAAATAGGGCCACTATCTCAGCTGGATCAGTTTACACAATTATAATTTATGGGACAAAAATCATTATTACCATATTGCATTGGCAATGGACGAATGATATCAAATGCAGAGAACTGTGCTACGTTGGTCTACTTCTTATGCTAAAGGGGAGAAATTGAAAATTTTAACTCATTCAGTAAATGAGAAACCTAGACCCCTTATCATAGCAAGAAATATTGAAGAAACTCCATGCATTTGACTTGGAAAAGGGATGTCTTCTTTCAACTCCAGAGATGCCTGTCATTTTAAAGAAGTATATGCCTGTCTCTGTGGCTTCAGATGGCAGAAGCAGATCAAGCCAGAAGAGCAGGGAAGGCTTCTAAATGTACTTTCATTCACTCACGGAAGCCTCACCACCATCCTTTGAGTGGCAGCATCTCCATTTCACAGAGGCAAAAATTGAGGCATAGAAATCTGAAATAACTAGCCCAAGTCTACAAAAAGGAGTCCTTAGGCCAGGCTTGGAGGCACACGCCTATAATCCCAGCCTTTTGGGAGGCCAAGGAGGGTGGATCACAAAGTCAGGAATTCGAGACCAGCCTGGCCAACATGATAAAACCCCATCTCTACTAAAAGTACAAACATTAGCTGGGTGTGGTGCCACATGGCTGTAGACCCAGCTCAGTCCCTTAGAAGGCTGAGGAAGGAAAACCACTTGAACCCGGGAGGTGGAGGTTGCAGTGAGCCGAGATCGTGCCACAGCACTCCAGCCTGGGTGACGGAGTGAGACTCTGTCACAAAGAAACAAAGTCCTTAAAACAGACACGGTTATATGAACATAAATCAGACCACTTCGTGAGTGTGTCAGATTTGAATGTCTCCAAACAAAGACTACGAATGCACGGATGATCCAGGGTTCTGGGCTCCTAGTAACAAAGTGTAGCATCCAGAACAGCTGCCTGTAGCCATAAACGAGGGGGAGATGCTGTGGCCTGCATGCATAGAGATTTCGTTTTAATTAAATCATTCCTATGGTCAGGGGAAAAAATGTCAAAATTGTACAGTTATGCAAGTGCATTTATGAAAGGTATAGAATGTCTATAAAGGTAGTAAGAAAATATGAGGAGGAGGAGAGGGAGGAGAAGGGAAGAGGGGAGGAGAAAAAGAAGAAGAAATATCCTTCGGCCCATCTGTTCACTCAGATCAAGCCAGAAAAGCAGAAAGCTAGGCAATTTGACTCTCAAAATTCTTCAAATTGAATTATGCTTTGGTATTAGGTTAGTAGACAGTATCGAGCAATAGTCAAGAAAGATTGGTAGAGATGTTTTAAGAACATTATCTATTAAACACAGATTTTTCCTCTTCTAGGACACATTGGAGAAAATTTTCCTGGGCCTTAGTATCAGGAGAAAAACAGCTGCATTTATTGTGGGAAATCGTTTATACTTTATGCATTGAGTGCTGTGAATTTTACTAGTGATCGCATGTCTGGCCTTGCTTTAACTTCTAGGACCCTCAGAGGTAACTTTGCTGTTTGTAAATATGGGCATTGAAGCCATGCCTCCTGTGGATAAGTTCTTTCCCTGGCTTTATTTTATGTTTCTATCCTTGTTCTGTTTTCTTGCCTACTTAATTTATGCCATTGCATTTATTTTTTGTGAGCTACTTCAAATTAGTTTTGAAATGAGAAGTAAAAAGAAACAATTTCAGTACCTGAAGATGACTGCTTCACATTTTAATATATTTCATTCTAGTTGTTTTCTATGAATTTTTAAACCAGTTTTGTTCACTCTATATATGGTACCTGCAATTTGTTTTCAACTTTTTCAGGTTCATGTGTTTATATAAGCATTTCCCCTTGTTTCAAAATGTATCGTGAATATAAATTTAATGCCTGTATCATGGCTTTCAAAGTTTCTATGTTTGCTGGACAATTACATAATTTTACTTTTCTACTATTATAAGAATTAATTATCTTTGTGCATAATTTAAGTTTTGAGTTACTTCCTTAGATAGACTCACAGTTACTTAATCTCCAGGCCAAAAAAAGTATGAGGAGAGCTTTTGCTGCCAAGTTCTTTTCTGCCAGGGCTGCAGCATTTTGCACAGGTGTTAGCCGGAGATGGAAGGGTCCAGTCTGCTGAACTGGATGCTCTTAGCAATGGCGAGCACCAGTTTCTGCTGCATCAGCATTCACTCACTGCTTCCGCATGCCTAGAAAACCGTTCCAAAGCCTTCATGAACAGAGTTCTTGCTCTTTGATGATGTCGCTTCCATGGCCCCAGAACTCTGTTTTGGTCAACATGTGGTCCTTTGGCCCAAGACGAGTTGGCTCTTGAGGGGTGAGGGATTGGAGTGGACGAGGGAACTGAGTCTGATCCGCGAGGAGGACCCAGAATTGTAGCAGCACTTTCTCCCAGCTGTGCTTTCTGAAGCACGTGGATGTAGAGAGACTGGCGTCAAGGTTATGAGGAAGAAGAAAATACATTTAAAGATGGAATGGCAAGGGTGCCATCAATTCACCTGGGAAAAGGAAACTCCTCCAGGACCCGCTGTTTGGGCATCACTGTTACCAAGTGGAGTCAGAGCAACAGGTCTCTCTGTATTTTCGTCTGAAATGAGAATTCCCTGATTCTGTGACCTCCATGGAATTCGGGAGGCCCCTCCTGCCTTAATGCCTACATGAAACATTTAAGTTCAGTTCTAGGATCTATTTAGTTCAAGCATTTTCTCTTCTACAGGAAACATCAGAGGTATGGGGAGCCAAGAGGATGAATCTATGTATTCAATCATTTTTGAGGGCGAATTACAAATGTGATAGGCTTTGAGGATACAGATATGAATATGAGATTAACTCTGCCCTCGTGAGATTACAGTCAAGTGGGGGAAACTGAGGCATGGGCAGTGATAAATATCTCTGGCAAGCTGTATAATACAGCTACAGAAGAATTTGTTGATTGCCTGCTGCGAGGAAGGACTGGCATTTCTGGCTTTCATGTAACTCTTTAGAAATCTCTTTCCCACGATTGTGCTCCTTCTGTGTTGGCCAGGGTCTTCACTGCTGACAACAGATCCCACTCTGGTAGAGACAGATTTATCAGAGCGCAGGAGATGGCAGCCAGACTCCTTGTGTGCCAGGAAGCCAGGGTTGGGTGCCACCAACACCAGCAGCCAATAGGAACTCCCAGCCAAGTGCATTCCATTCTGGCCCCAATCCCAACAGTAACACTGCCTTCCTTTCAGCACCTATGGTAGTAGGGCCTGGCGGGACTACCCATAAATAATCAAAGGGCTGATCCCCTGTGAGACTGTGGCCACATGTCACTCGCAGCCTTGCTCCAAGTTCCAGATGGATGCACCTGCTCATAGGACCTAGGCCAGCCCAAGAACCCAAGCTCCCAGAGATCCCTGCACATGCGATGTATAGGACTGGTGCTTATTTAATTCAAGGAGTCACTCCAGAAGGGACCTAGAAGTGGTGTTCTGTGTGCCAGTCTTCATACTCACGGAAATTTTCATCTTGTGAAGGCTGATGTTTGATACTGTTGACCTTGCAAAAAGCCACGTTAGAGTATCTTGTACATGTCATTTTTCTCTTTTCATGAGGCTTCTAGGAAACGATGCAAGGACCCTTATTTTGTGTTTCTTGCGTTCCCTTTCATGGTATTGACAAATGCGTACTTGATACATGGCTGATTTGGTTTTGATTTTTTCTAGATAGTTCTCACTTTTTTAGCAGTTCAAAGTATTCCTTGTGTTTCTTTGAACTGGAGGCCCTCAAGAGGAAGAACTCTTCCTTTTTCGTCATCCCAGTGGCCTCTGGACTAATGTCCTGGTCAGCATTGAATAGATGCTACAAAGAAAAAAAATCAAAGCAGATCTTCCCTTATAAGGATCTTTCTTTAGAATCTGAAGCAAACTGTAATATAATGTCCAAGAAACTGTGGATTCAATGGAAGAGTTCTAACTCATTTCATGGATTTAAGGAAACCTTTTCTAATAATGATATTCTAGTCGCAGGTAAAAATACAGTGCTTATACGGCCTAAGGGGTACATTAGGTAGGCCAGGTTGGCTGTGCTGCAGGAACAGGTAATGCCTGAGTCTCAGTGGCTTCGCGTGAGAAAGGTTCGTTTGTTGCTCACTCAGAGTCTGGGGCAGTGCAACTGGGGAAGGGAGGGTTAGAGGAGCATGTACGATGCATTTAATGTCCAGATCTGGAAATGACTTTGTTACTTCTGCCCGTGTCTCATTGGTTGGCACTTGGAAACATGGCTTCCCTCCAACTGCAGAGAGGATGCAGAAGAACACGTAGGCATTTGGTCAACATTAACAATCAAAAGGAAATGTATTTGTTCACGTAACTAAGATTCTGGGGACAAAAATGGCATCAGGCAAGGCTTGATCCAGGTGCTCAAGTGAGGCCCTACAGACCTAGAATCTCTTAGCTCTCCTTCCTGTGTTCTGTTCAGACACTCCCTCACTTAGGCAAAATGGCTTCCTAGCTCAGAATTAACATCCTCTCCTAACTTTAGTAAAAAGAAACAGTGTTTCTCTTACTTCCATCCAAGCTCTCAGCCTGCCTCCTATAGGACCACAGTGATCCTTGGGACCTCCCTGAATCAGGCTCTGTGTCCAGAAGGATGAGCAGGCTACAATGATTGGCCCAAGTATAGGCAATAAATTAATAGAACCCGGAGGCTTTAGAGCCTGGAGAGAGAACCTACCTGAATCACGTGGTATGAAAGTGGGGGAAGGGTTATATTACACAAAACGAGTTGGAGCACTGTTGCAAAAGAGAGGGCAATGGATGCCGGGTGGTTAACAGAACAGCAACAGTCTGATCTTTGGGCTGTTACAATTTTTTTGAGACAGAGTCTCCCTCTGTTACCCAGGCTGGAGAGCAATGGCGCAATCTTGGCTCACTGCAACCTCCACCTCTTGGGTTCAAGTGATTCTTCTGCCTCAGCCTCTTGAGTAGCTGGGACTACAGGTGCACAGCCCCATGCCTGGCTAATTATTATTATTATTATTAGTTTTAGTAGAGGCGGGGTTTCACCATTTTGGCCAGGCTGGTCTTGAACTCCTGACCTCAGGTGATCCTCCCACCTCAGCTTCCCAAAGTGCTGGGATTAAAGGCATGAGCCACCATGCCTGGCCAGGGCTGTTATAATTTTTAACCTAAGATTCAAATATTCAAATTTTTCTTTAATATTTAACAAAAAAGAGGGCGTTACATTGCTGTCTCGATGGTGACTTGAGTAGAATTTTACCCTCCTGGAGAAGTTCTTCTGTTCTTTGGGTGTTTGTGTAAATGTAATGTAAGCTTTTGTTGTCAATGATTGTAATTTTTCAGAGTCCTTAATTAGATGTAAAAACTATGCACAATGGAAATTACTGTTGTGATTAAATATTTGCATTATGTGCTGTTAAAAGCAAGCATCAAAACACACAATTGCTTGTTTTACAAGCATTCAATATTTTGAAATGTGAGATCAGTAAAACTACTGAGAATTCTATTGAAAGAGACAGAACAGCTCAAATAATATTATTTACATTTTCAGGAGAAAAGTGTCAACAATAGGAGGGAAAATAGTGATTTTGAGTACAGCTATGTTAAAAAAAAAACCCCAGCTTACAAATGAGTTCTGCCTTATCTTGTTAGGTTATGCATATCTGGTTCCAATAAAGAGTTTTGCTTGATTTCCTTAATTAGTAAGCACACATTAGGGAGTTGTTTTTTGCCTATAGTTTGGATAAATGCAACCCTAAAACAATGAGAAAAAATGATGTCCGAGATATTCTGATATTATAGATAGCCTGATATTTAAACTTTGGACAGGACAAACCTTGCAGCTTGCATTTGAACCAAATGTCATTTTTTTAAAAAGTAATTTTTGCCATTTTAAAGTAATTTTCCCAGAATTGTTTTGGATGTGTTAAAGAGGTTTTTGATAGGAAAAGGAAACTATTAATTATTCTTTTACAATGTAAAATTAAAATGGTACCATGTGAATCAAAAGTGTATGAACCGAAGCTTTGCAGCAATGGAGGCTATGGGGCAATAGGTCTTCAACAAATAGAGAAGGAAAATTGTATTTTGTCATCCGGTGGTTTGTGATTGACAGACAATGTCAGGTGTTTTACTGCGGCTTGCAAATGTGTGGAATGTGGCTGCCCTGTGAATGGCTTGTAAATATTTTGAAACCAGGGGATTTTCATAAAAGTGGCTTTTCCTGCTTCTCTTGAGGTAGAGGCAGCACTAGCTGGGATTTCCACATATGAGTAATTCACTCCAGCTGAGCAGCTGCCTCCAGCGTAGACAGGGAAGGGTGGACGGTCCGCACAGGCTCCACCCTTCCTGCCAAGGCTGCTTTTATGTTTTCCCCTGGTGACTGATCACTGGGTTTTAACTCATGTGTTTCTTAGAGTGGAGAAATAGTTCTCTATACTCAGATCTCTTCCCAAAGTAGAGAAATGAAATACGAGAGTGTATTAGTCTGTTCTCATACTGCTATAAGGACATACCTGAGACTGGGTAGTTTATAAAGGAAAGGGGTTTAATTGAGTTACAGCTCAGCATGACTGGGGATGCCTCAGGAAACTTACAATCATGGCAGAAGGGGAAGGAAACACCTTCATTGTATGATAGCAGCAAGGAGAAGTGCCCAGCAAAAGGGGGAACAGCCTCTATAAAACCATCAGATCTGTGAGAGTCACTCACTGTCAGGAGAACAGCCGCATGGGGTAGCCGCCCACATGTTCCCATTACCTCCCACCGGGTCCCTCCCACTGCACGTGGGAAATATGTGAACTACCATGCAAGCTGAGATGTGGGTGGGGACGCAGCCAAACCATATCAGAGCGCCCTGTGTTTCTGGACTCCCAAGAGCCTCACTCATTTGTGTGGTCTCCCTGGCCTGGTGATGCATGATAATAGGAAGTTATTTACCTTTAGTTTGAAGGAACGGCCTTGATTTTGTTCCATGATTTGTTGTTATGTTATTTATGTAGATTAGTGCTGTTTAAACTACATTGTATGAATGGAGGGGTGATGCAAAGACCTTCCAAGGGGGTTGGGAATGAGAATGTTTTCAAGGGAATTTGTTTTACATCCTTAACTTCTGTATATTTTCTGTTATTCTATTAATTTTATTATCTGCCCAGGTTACTTCAAAATTACCTGTTTTCTCTCTCTCTCTCTCTCTCTCTCTCTCTCTCTCTCTCTCTCTCTCTCCCCCCTCTCCCCCTCCCTCCCTCCCTCTCTCCCCCCTCTCTCCCCACTTCTTTAATTTTACAATAGGAAGATACTTCTCTCCCATCTCATGTCTTACTATGATTCATTCCCCTCAGATGTAAAAGCCTCCACAGCTCCAAAAGTACAATTAGTTCCTTTAATCCCATAGCCCATTAAGAGCTACATTTGCAATAAAAAATAATTTTTATCTGAAAAGGTATTTATTAAAATGTGTTATATATGTATTTGCCTTTTATTGTTTTGATTGTGCAACAATCATAATTGTAATGACACCAATTCAAAGAAATTTTTGAATAAGGAGAATCTTACAGTGAGAAGAAACTTTAAAAAGTTTAAGTTCAATATATAATCATACGTTTTTGTTGTAAGAAGACATGATAAGGTAATGAACACATTACTTTCAAGGTTGTTACATCAGGTTAAAATTCTGTGAAAGGACTGGAATGGAAATATGAATTCAAAGAGAAAATGGAAAAAAGTAACATTTCTTATTAGTGAAGAGTTTTTCCTGGGTTGTATAAGTAGATGGTGGTGGGTGTCAAGCCATTCTGTTATTTATATTCCAATGGATACATTTAAAAGAGTGATGTAACAGTTTCATTTTAAAATGTCAAGTTTTACAATACACTAGAAACTTCATCCTTAGCAACTATTGAAACTGGATGAAAAATATTAGATACCACTTTTGAAATGTGGGTACATAGTTTAGAAAGTTTTCTGAGCAGTAATGTGGGAAGACCATTCTTTTTAGAAGAGTGGGTCTCAGCCTTGGGTACATATTAGAATCACTTGTAGAGCTTTGCAATGATCCAGTGCGTGAGCCACAGTGTAGACTAATGAAATCAGAATATGCCAGGATCAGATCCAAGCATTGGTATTTTTCAAAGCTCCCAAAGTGATTGTGATATGCAATCAAGGTTGAGAACCCTGGAACAGATCCTTCAAGGGAAGCCATCTGTCTGTGTGTACAAGGGTTGAAGCAGTGATTCTGAACTCTGGTTACACGTTAGACTCACATAAGAAGATCTGATCAGTGGTGAGAGCCAGGCTAATTGAAGTATAATTTGCATAGAGTAAAATTCCCCCTGCTAGCGAACACTTCTATGAATTTTGACAAATACATGTAGTCTGGTAACCATTGCCATAATCAAGATACAGAACATTTCTGTAAGCCCCCCCAAAATTTCCTCTTGCCCCTTGAAAATGGGCCTCTGTCTTCTTCCTCATCCCTTGGGAACCACTAATCTGATTCTGTCCTGATAGTTTTGCTTTTTCCAGAACGTTATATAAACTGTGTCATACAGTATGTAGCCTTTTGGGTTAGGCTTATTTCACATTGCCAAATGCATTTAATATTCTTACAGATTCTTTGCTGTAAGACTATTAAATGCATTAGGCAATGTGAGATTATCTGCTGGTATGCCATGGTATGGTTGTACCAGCTTTTGTTTATCCATCAGCTATGTGAAAGATACCAGAGTTGTTAGTATTGGTTGCTATGAATGGAACCACTATAAGCATTTGTGTGCAGGTTTTGGTGTAAACATATGCTTTCATTTCTTTGTACGTAAATACCCAGGGATGACACTGATTGGGTCATATGAGATGTGAGTGTTTAACATTGTAAGAAACTGCCAGACTATTTTGCAAAATGGTTGAATCATTTGGCATTTCTACCAGCAATGCGTAAGGTTCCAGCTGTTCCACATTCTTGCCAACACTTGATATTTTCATATTGTAATTTTATTTTAGCCATTCTAATACATGTGTAATGGCACTTCATTGTGTTTTTAATTTGCATTTCCCTAATTACTAATGATGTTGAGCAGCTTTTAGTGTGATTATTTGCCATCTGTAGATCTTTTTGGTAAAATATCTATTCAAATCTTTTGCTATTTTAAAGTGGGCAAATAATTTGGGTCATTTTACTATTCAGTTTTGAGAATTGTTTATTTTATAAACAATTATATACAAGATTTAAAATATTTTTTTCTCAGCCTATAGCATGTTGTTTATTTCAACACATCTTTTGCAGAGAAGACTTTGTTTGTTTGATAGAAAGTGATTTATTTAAAGATAGAGAAAAACAGGAGAAGGAGAGTGAAAGAAAGCAGCTTCCACACTAAGTGGAAGGGAATAGAGAGTGATGGAGTTTAGGAGGGGAAGGCAGGCTTCCACGAGAGAGTGTGGAAGGGGACTCCAGAGGGGAAATCTAGGAGAGAGAAAGATGGCTTCCACAAAGGGAGTGTTCATGGAAGGGAACCCAAACGTGGAGTCCCTCAGAGAAGAGTTTTTATTCAAAAGAAATCCAGCTTGTCTTTTCTATTATGTAACTGATATTGCCATATCTTAAATGTCTTTACTAAAACAAACGTCATAAAGCATTTCTTTTATGTGCTTTTTAAGTTTAATAGTTGTGTCAGTTTGGGCAACGTAATGAGACCCCAACTTCTACAAAAAATTAAAAAGCCAGGCATTATGGCGTATGCCTATAGTCCTAGCTACTTGGGAGACTGAGTTGGGAGGATCACTTGAACACTAGAGATTGCAGTGAGCTACGATTGAGCCACCCACTCTAGCCTGGGTGACAGAGTGAGACCCTGTATCTAATTTTATAAACATCATTGTACATTTTATTGCATTGAGGTCTATAATCCAATCTTGGTTAATTTTTGTATATGGTGCAATATATGGGTCAATATTCACTTTTATTGCATAAGAATAACCAGCTAACTGCTCTGGCATAATTTATTGTAAAGTTTGTTATTTCTCTTTTAAATTGACTTTACATTTTTGTCAAGGTTGCCTGACCATATATATGGTAGATATACTATGAACTCTCTTTTGTTCCCCTGATGTATGATTCTCTTTCACCAATACAACATTATCATGGTTAATGTTCTTTATAATAAATCTTGAAATCAGATATGTGAAGCTTTTAACTTTATTCTTATTCAGATATGTTTTGTCTATTCTAAATCTTTTGATTTGAAATGAAATTTTGGAGCTAGCTTGTGAATTTCTAAAGCAAATAAACAAAAATATCTTGCTGAGATTTTGATTGGAATTGTATTGAACCTGCAGAAAATACACATTAATGATGATGAGAACTGCCATCTTAATAATGAGTTCTGTAGTTCATGAACATGGTATATCTGACCATTTATTTAGGTTTTCTTTGATTTTTATCAGAACTGTTTTCGTTTCAGCCTACAGATACTGCACATATTGTTTAGATTTATACTGGTCTTCCAGACTTTTGGGTGCTTTTGGGAATAATATTCTTTAAAAAATTTGAATTTATAATTCTTCATTGCAATTTTGTAGATATGCAATTGAATTTTGTATGTTGACCTTATATGTTAAACTCGCTTGTTTTAGTAATTTTTTTTGGAGACATCTGTTAATGTTGTGCATGTATGACCATGTCATTTTTGAATATAGTTTTGTTTCTTGCTTCTCAGTCTTTATGCTTGTCCATACCTCTTCATTTTCCCTTTTCTCTGTCCCTTGTGTATTGCACTGGCCAGGGTCCCCAGAATGATAAGAGTAGTGAGAGCACACATCTTTTCCCCATTCCCAAATTTAGGGGAAATGCATCACATTTTACAACATTAGGTATGATGTTAGTTATAGGTTTCTTGTATATGCTTTTTGTGAAAATGAAGAAGTTCTGCTCTGTTCCTAATTTGCTGAGCATTTTTTTTTTTTCATAAACATTCATTGAACATTGTCAGATACTTCTATTGCACCAATTGCCATGATCTCTGACTTTTCTTCTTAAAAACAATACTATGTGTTTTTTTCAATTGACATATAGTAATTGTACATATTTATGGCATACATAGCAATGATTAAATGCATATAATGTATAGTGAACAGATCAAGATAATTAGCATTTTATCATTCACATATTCATAATTATTTTTGTGTTGGGAGCATTTAATGTCCTCCTTCTAGCTATTTTAAACTCTATATTATTGTTAACTAGTCATCTTACAGTGGTTTAGACCACCAGAACCTATTCCTTTTCTTAGTTAGCTGGATGATGTGGATTATATTGACTTACTTTCAAATATTGTGCTATCCTTGTTTTCCTTGTCAAACCAAATTTAGTGATGGCATATAATTATTTTTATATATTGATGTATTTGATTTGCTAATATTTTGTTGAGAGTTTTCCTGTCTAAATTCATGAAGGAAATTTCCTATAGTTTTCTTTTATATACTGTCTTTGTCTACTTTTGGCATCAGGGTAATGCGGGCTTCATAAAAGAGGTGAGAAGTATTCCCTTCTATTTTCTGGAAGAGACTACACATTTGAAGCTAGAGCCTCTTTAAATGTTTGGTTTAAGATGTCTGGTGAAACCATCTGGGTCTGACTTCTTTTTTCCAGAAGGTATTAAACTGTAAATTCAATTTCTTGGATAGTTTCAGGATTATTCAAATTGTCTACTTCATAGTGGCTGAATTTTGTTAGTTTGTTCTTTTTAATGAATTGGTTCATTTAATCTAAATTGTCAAATACATACAAATAATGTTGTTCATAATATTGCTTTATTAGTCTTTTTGTACTTTTAGATCTGTAGTGAAAATTCCCTGTTTCATTCCTGTTATTAGCAGTATGTTTTTTTTTTCTCAGTCAATCTGGCTAGAGATTTATGAATTTTGTCTGTCAATTCTAAGAAGCAGCTTTTGATTTTCATTGATTTTTCTTTATTATTTTATTGTTTTATTGATTTCTGCTCTAATATTATTTTTTCTTTTGTGGCTTTGGGTTTAATTTCTCCGCTTTATCTAGTTCCTTTATATGGAAGATTAGATCAGTTTTTGAGACTTTTCTACTGACCTAAGTGTCTGATATTATAAATTTTTCTCTAGGAGCTTTTAATCTGTGTCCTAATGTCCCTTATGGCTTCCTTCTGATTCATACGTTATTTAGGTATTTGTTGTTAATTTTCAGATGTTTGGGGGATTTTCTAGATACCTTTCTGATATCAACTTTTTTGTTAAATCAGTTTGGTCAAAGACCATACTCTGTAGGATGTTAATGCATTTACATTTTTTGAGTATTTTTCGGTGTTCCAGGATACGATCTACCTTGCTCAATGCTTGTTGTGCTTTTGAAGAGAATATTATTTTGCTGCTGTTGTGAGGAGTGCTCTGTGTCAATTAGATGAGTTGGTTCATACCGTTGCCCAATAAGCCATATTCTTATGAATTTAGTTTATGTATAGTTTCTATTACTGGGAGGAGTACCTCTTCAACATGTCTTTAATAATTATGGATTTTTTCGTTTCTCTTTACAGCTCTGTGAGTTGTGGCTGAATGTATTTTGAAGTTCCTATACATGAACTTGTTAGTTGCATATACATTTTGGATTATTATGCATTCTAAATGAATTGACTCCTTTATAAATATGTAATATCCTTTTCCTCCTGGTGTTATTAGTTATTTGGAAGTTTATTTTTTCCATATTACTAATATAACTACTTCAGTTGTTTTTGAATTGATGTTCACTTGGTATATTTTCCCTATTCTTTTATTTTTAACTGGTTAAGGTCTTTCTGTTCAAAATGTGTTCCTATAGACAGTGTATAAGTGGGTGTTACTTTATACTCATCCTGACAACCTATATATTTTTAATCAGTGTGATTAAACAATTTGTATTTTATGTAATTTTATATATGTTTGGATTTACATCTGCCATCTTCCTAGCTATCTTTTGTGTGTTCTGTCTGTTCTTTGTGGTCTTCTGGCATCCCCCTTTTCTCTGCATGCTTCTTAGAATCTGGTTAAACTCTATTTTATATCTACTATCGGGTTGTTATTTATATTTTATAGAATTCTATAGTGGTTCCCTCGGGTGTTCAATACAAGCCTTTAATTTATCGCAATCTAATTTCCAAACAATATTAGTACTTCGTTTGTGGTGTAATCACCTGCCAACTGCGTATTCCAATTCCTCTTTCCCACTTTTGGTTTTACTGATGTCGTTTATTTTATTTTTGTGCATGCTATAAAACTACAATACATTGCTCTTATTTTGGCTTCATACCAGCTGACATGAAGCCTTGGGATGTAACTTGCGGGAGTCAGTGAACCCACAGCACAGAATAGGACAGAGAAGTCAAGGAGATGCTTTGAGGTGGCAGCTGTCCACCTCCCAATCACCATAGTGTAACTTCTTTATTAAGCAAAGCTAATTTCATTACCCACTACAATAACATCAAGCAATGACTGAGAATCTCAGTAGGATTTCAGGAAGGGAAGGTCAAAAATAAATATTTAAAGAGATTTAGGGTTCGAGCCCAAGTAGGTCAAGGTAGATTCTTCAGTAGAGGAGACACAGCAGAACGAGGGGCGTGAAGTGGGTCTCGATGCACAGCCCTTTCATAAGGGAGCTTTTAGCCAGATGAGCCATTGATTGTTTAAATAAATCAGTTTTCAAAATTTCCTGAAGCACACACTGAGATCATGTATTATCTCACAGTCCTGTATTCCTGGGCAGGAATTTCCTGGAACAGTCAGTAATGGCATTTTGATATAGGAAATAGCTGGTCTTCATTCTCAGTCCTATTCATTAAGCTTTGTGGATGCAGCTGGTCTCAGTTCTCAGGGCAAAATCGCCACAAACTGACCCCAGTCTATCATATAGATTCTATGCTTTAGGAATCACTCCAGGCTTGAAGATCATTTCATGCAGCCTTACAAGTGTATGTCAGGGGGAGTGGTTAACATGAAGACGTTAGAATAACTGATCCTGGCGTGACTGGAAGGGAAGCAGCTACCTCTGTGCCAGTATGCAGACACCCAGGAGTCAGCTTTGCGAAACACGTTGTCCTCACTGCCTAAGAGCTCTCAGGAGAGCCTGCAAGATGGGCTGTAGCTTATAGCTCTGCGCTGTGTGAGCACAGGCATGCGTGTGTGTGTTGTGTGTGTGTTTGGTTAACAGGTATTTAGCTGCTGTTGTCAAATGGCTGTCCCTGCTGTTCTGACCCGTGTCTATTTGCAGGCTGACTGTGGGAAGCCAGATGAATGAGATCCTCTGTGACCTTATCTGTTTTACGCATTTAAGGATGTTTCTCAGCTGAACAAATAGGAATGAGTGCTTCCTTCTGCTAGCTAAGGGCCCTTAGAGTCGGCTGTGGATCAGATGGATTCTTGGTCTGACATGTGTACATGAAATGCTTGAGATTGAAGAAAGGTCACAGAAATTCTTTGAAGTTCTTCTTACACATAGTATGTGTTTCTCTGAATGTGTTTGCCCCACAGCCATGGGAACTTGCTCCTTCATTCTGTCTCAGCTCTGGAATAATGTTAATAGTTTTAATATAATATTAATTATACTATAATATTACATAATTATGATAATTATAATTATTCATATAATATAAATAGAATAATATTAATGGTTTCCTTTTCTTCATAACATCGGAAGGAGGTTGTTTCTTTGTAAAAATGTGTCTTGTTTTGGGCTGGAGAGGGAATCTAGTCTCCTCTTCACAGATAGAAATTGCATTTGCAGGCTGGGCACAGTGGATCATGCCTGTAATCCCAGTACATTGGGAGGCCCGGGTGGGTGGATGACAATGTCAGGAGTTTGAGACCAGCCTGGCTAACAAGGTAAAACCCTGTCTCTACTAAGAAAAATACAAAAATTAGCCAGGCCTGGTGATGGGCGCCTGTAGCGCCTGTGGTTACCCGGGACGCTGAGGCAGGAGAATCGCTTGAACCCGGGAGGCGGAGGTTGTAGTGAGCCAAGATCGTGTCACTGCACTCCAGCCTGGGCGACAGAGCGAGGCTCCATCAAAAATAAACAAAAAGAAACTGCATGCCATGCTCCATATCCATTCCCACCCTGCCAACAGCATCCTGTGTCCTTTTGGGGATCCATCCCTTCCTCTGTGTCAGTTCATATAGTGAAGTTGGGCTCAACCCATCTCTGTTTCCAGAGGCTGAGAACCAGGAAAGGGGCAGTCAACAGGGTGACTTGACTACAGTGATTGAGTCAGGGATTAGTGCCTGACCTAATTCCAGTAAAGGAGAGAGAGCTTCGTGACTTTTGGTGGAAATCTTGGAAGAAATAAAGTCCCATTTTGTGGACACTAGTAGCCGTAAGGATGAGGGCAAGCTGACTCTGCTAGAAGCCACACCACAGAGCTTGAGAATGAAGCCAACACAAAGACACAGAGAGAAGACAAACATGATGGCATTGTTGAGGCTGGATCCAGCCATACCTGAATCCATAAGCTGTACCTCCAGAGCTGTTCAGTTACATGAGCCAACAAATTCTCTTTTATTTTTTAAGCAAGTTTGTCTTAGGTTTATGCTCTTTGTTGCTGAAAAGGTCCTGACAACTGTGCTCATGAAAGAGGCTGAGTAATACCCATGGAGATAACCATAGAGAAGTCACAGACACCCACAAGCTCCTTAGCCGTCATTCCCACTGCATCTCAAAACCAGCTTCCAGGTGTGGAAGGATTGTTGAGTTGGAAATAACGGTTTGCCTTTTCTTTCTTGTAGACTTTGTTAGGATCACCAAAACAATGGCAGTCCTTCCAGATGGTAGAATTGAGTGGTGAGGATGCTAAGGCCTGAGTGTAGATCACCAGATAATCGGATTGGAATGTAACTGACATTTCTTGGCTCACTTCTTGCTGCTTTAGTAGTGAGAATCCACACACAGACTAAGGGGCCTCCATTCTGTCGACTTCCTTGGGTATTTTTTTTTCTAATGTCCTGTTTCTGGAACTAGGTAGTAAGCTATTGGAGACCCAGCCCTGTGCTTTAGGTCTCTCGAATGAAGTCTTGGCATTTTAACAATGCTGAAAACACAGCCTGAGAATACACCGACGCTCTTGGAAATAATGGGTGGATGGCTGGCTGGATGGGCACCACCATGTTGACTAAATTGAAAATCTCAGAGTTAACAAAATGGAAGCTGGTCAGCCACTCCCTGCTGATGGACATGTTGTGTTTGATCAGTAGAATGTTGTTGGTGGTGTTTTCTTAATTGAGTTGTCAACATTTTTTAAATCAAGAATATTAAGATAAATTTGGATTCTTGCTGTCTCTTGAACATCGGATGCCCGGGCCGGGCCGGCGTTCCCCCTGCCTCCCTTGGATGAGGCGCATGCTCTTCTGTTTGCCCCCCTGCCAAACCCCCAAGCAGCCTCCCTTGTTCTGTGACTTGAATGGCAGCTCCAGGCCACAGAGCCGTCACAGAGGCCACGCCTCTCCTCCCCACGTGTCTGCTGGACGCCCATCATCTCCCTTTAACATTTGTTAATGGCTGGGTGTGGTGGCTCATGCCTGTAATCCCAGCACTCTGGAAGGCCGAGGTGAGTGGATCACCCTAGGTCAGGAGTTCAAGACCAGCCTGACTAATGGGGTGAAATCCTGTCTCTACTAAAAACACAAAAATTAGCCGGGCCTGGTGGTGCACGCCTGTAATCTCAGCAACTCCGGAGGGTGAGGCAGGGGAATCACTTCAACCTGGGAGGCGGAGGTTGCAGTGAGCTGCGATCGCATCGTTGCACTCCAGCCTGGGCAATGAGAGCGAAAATCCATCTCAACAACAACAAAACAACAACAACAGCAACAAAAGAAAAACATTTAAAAACAATTGTTAATTTGAACATACAAAGCCTCTCTAAATAGGAGTCAGGATGGCACCAGCTCCATTACTTTGGGGGAATACCGCGGCGGTCAGCCGTCTGCAACCCAGAGCCAGGCCAGGAACTAACCACACTGGCACCATGGTCTCGGCCTCCAGAACACTGAGAAATAAATGTCTGTTGTTTATAAGCCGCCCGTCTCTGGCGGTTTATTAAGGTAGCCCAAACAGGCTAACACAGCGCCCGAGGTGCGTGAGGACATCTGACGCCAGCGCTTTTTAGGGCCAGCGTGAGGGCCCTGCAGAGTGACCAGATGTAGCTTCTAAGCCATGGCCTTGTGCCCTCTCTGTGCTCAGGGCCAGCCAGCATGCCCTTGCAGCTTTGCAGGCAGGCCACACGGCCTGTGTCACGCCTCAGTCCTGTCACCGCAGCGTGAAAGCCGCCAGGCAACATGTGAGCCCATGTCCGTGCCTCTGCTCGAATCAGTAAGTACTTCAGTGAGTCGTTAAAACAGCTTGATTTACTTCTTGAAATTACATATACTTTTTATATGTGATACAATATCATTCTTCTTTTAATTGTTTCTTAGCCATTAAAAAATGTGGACAACATGTTTACTCTCTGGGCCATACGGAAACAAGTGGCAGTTTGGATTTTGCCGAGGGGCTGTAGCTTCTGATCTCTGTTCTTTTTTTTCTTTTTTGAACCCAGCTTTATTGAGGTATAACTGTCAAATAAAATTATGTATATTTAAAGAGGATGGCATGCTGATTTGATACATGTATACACTGTGAAATGATCACCACAGTGTATGAACACATTCATCACCTCACATACTTTTAAAAGAATTTGTTTATATATTTTGGCTGGGTATGGTGGCCTGGCCAAAATATATAAATAATCTCAGCACTTTTTGGCTGAGGTGAGTGGATCACAAGGTCAGGAGTTCAAGACCAGCCTGGTCAAGATGGTAAAATCCTGTCTCTACTAAAAATACAAAAATTAGTTGGGCATAGTGGTGTGCGCCTGTAGTCCCAGCTACTCGGGAGGTTGAGGCAGAAGAATTGCTTGAATCCGGGACGTGGAGGTTGCACTGAGCCGAGATCACACCACTGCATTCCAGCCTGGGGGACAGAGCAAGACTCCATCTCAAAAAAAAAAAAAAAGAATTTATTTATTTACGTATCTTATTTTTTAATTTTTGAGACAGTCTCACTCTGTTATCCAGGCTGAAGTCTAATGGCGTGATCTCGGCTCACTGCAACCTCAGCCTTGAGGGTTCAAGTGATTCTCCTGCCTCAGCCTCCCAATTTATTTTTAAATTAAGTTAAAATTGTATGGATTTATGGTGTACCTCATCATGTGTTGCTGTATGTGTACATTGTGGAGAGGATAAGTCAAGCTGTTTAACATATGCAGCGTCTCACATATTTATCATATTTGTGGCGAGAACCCTTACTATTTACTTTCTTAGTAAGTTTCAAGTCTTGTTACCTACAGTCACAGCGCTGCACATTGTGCCTCAGAATCTTTTCATCTTACAGTGGAAAGTTTGCACCCTTCAGTTGTCACCTGTCTGAGTGTGGCTTGAAGGTTACCCTGCAAGGGGAAGAATGGTAGATCACGGAATCAAAGATGGGTGGAGACCAGTCTCTTAGAGCAAATACATGGGGAGTCAGTGGAAGGTTTTTTAAAAAGTTGCCTGATTCAATTTACATTTTTAAAATTCACCGTCTCATTAATTCTCAGTTCAGCCTAGAATACTTTTCTCTCCCAAATTATATAAAATCTATCCTTAAGAAAGAGCCTCTTTATTTCTCTCTCTCTCTTTTTAACCACAAAAATGAAAACAAAGGACATGGTTTTGCTTTTGTGAAGTCTGGCCTTTGTGAGTTTCACTTCTAGTGCATTGATCCCATGTGGCTGATCACTCATTCAGTCTCTTTGTGAAAGAGGTAATTTGAAACAAGGTAGTAAAGATTCTCAACAAGGCAGATCTATTCTTTGTGGCCAGGTTCACGCTGCTTCAGTGGCTAGCCATTGAAATGGTTCTGCAAAGCGCTGGGATTTAAAAAATTCTGCTGCTGAAATTTCCTGCTGCTTTTGACGAATCAGCCTACATTCCTATTGTTTGTTTTTAGAATAATGTAGGCGACGGCAGTCTGGTTCCCTTTTAATTGTCTTCATTTCTGCCCTTATTTGAGTTGCAGCAAATCAGAGAAATGGTGTGATAATGACAATCGCAACAGCTTCCCCCCTTGGCACACATTCTTCCTTTCCATTTTGTTAACCACACTGAGAAGAATGCATCTATTCAGAGGCCCCCTCTTCTGTCAGATCTTAGAGCCTGAAGATAGTACTGCATGTGTCTGATGTGATGCATTCAAAGAAAAATGCCTGTCTGAGCGACTCAATCAAAACGGTGTCCCCTCTGCAACAGTTGGGGCACAAGAATTTCATAGCGTCTCCCCCACTTTCTCTATGTAATAGAACTATCAGTGTCCGGGCACGTGACTTGCTCAGGGTCTTTCAACAAGAAGAAGAGTGAGGCATTCGTACAAGAGCTGCCTTCTTCGCTCCGAATGAGGGATCGTTTTCCACAATGGAATCATGCTTTCTGATTTTTACCGAGAGGCATGTAGGCCTCTCTTTCTTTATCCGCCTTGTGTAAAATACGAACTGCATAATTTCTAAGCTCTTGCTCGGCTCTAACATACTCGAATCTTGTATGAAGTACATGTTGTATTATCGGGTCTGTGGATGTCGTAGAAATGACCTGACTCATTCGTGCATGGACGGTCAACATCCAGTTCAGCATTTAGCCCAGAACCTTTGAGGCTGTGTCCGGTCCATACAGAGGTACCTGAAAACGGTGCAGGGATTGCCGCCTGCTGCCGTTCGCTCCAAAGGTTTAACCACATTGGTGGCTTTCAGACAGACACAGACCCAACAACATCCCCTTGGAAAGAGCATCCTTGTATTTGTCTTCTTCCTCGGTGAAGCAAGTGTGATCTTTACAGCTTTTAGACATGGTGCAAGATTAGTTCTTAATGTTATTCTGCAGCTAGATGAAAAGTCTTTGTGAACAGGGAAGGCTGAGGAGATAATACCACAGCTGGGGACCCCAGGCAGGGGGTGCAAGGCAGGTGATTGTGATGTTTAATCTGGAGAGCAGGGGAGCTGTTCCATCAGGAAGTTCACGTCCTTGATGCTGTAAATGTCCCCTCCTTGTCCACCCCCTGTGTAAACTGGATTAGGAGTTCTGTGCCTCAGAACGCCCACTTTGTCTCGGGGAGATTTACCCCATCAGGTAAAGGAGATTGGGTATTAGAAGATGCTTTGCTGCCTGTCTCTTTAGCAACACAGTAAAGGAATTTAATCCTATTTGTGTCACCCGCTGTTGACACTGAGACGCCACTACACTGGAAAGTGATCTTGTATTGGTCTGTGACTGAGGTTGATGAAAGGGACTTGGCAGGGCATGTCCCCGAAGCATAGAAGAGTTGATGGCCTTTAGGAGCTGTCTCTTTGCCTGAGTCAAGCTGTAAATGCAGGGAAGCAGCTCACTGGGGAATATGGACCCACACACGCCTTCCTGGAGACGTCTGTGTTCCATCCCTTTCTTCTTCCTTTCCTGTGGGTGTGGCCTGTGGAGGCTGCCTATGGGAAGGCCACATCTAAGCTGGAAGGGACAGGAGAGATTTTCAGTGGGGTTCAGAGACTGGCTTTGAATATCGCCTCCGAAGATAGGTTCTTGACCCAAGAGCTGGAGCCCATGGCGTGCTGATAGATGTTTAATAAAAATTGGTTCTCACACCCACATGGCTAATTTCGAACTACCAAGAGCTTAGCAGCCGACTTGCTAAATTCTTGAAGATTTTACAGTTGGCTTTTGCAAGCCAGTGTGAACTAGTTCCAGCATAACACAGAATAGAACCAATACTGAGACACTTCCGAAGTGGCTTCTGTTTGCTCGAAACATGTAAGTGGATTTTGACTTGGCGTATTTTTCAGAAATCATTCGGATGCAAGTGACAGAAAACACAACTCAAACTATCTGAAACAAAAACGGGGATTCGTTGCCTTTTAGCTATCAGGCCGAGGTGCTCTGCCTTCTGGCTCAGCAGGACACACGCAGTATGGAACATGTCATCCACGCACCCTCTTTCCACAGCTTGCCTTATTTTATTTCGTGTTGATTTCACTCTTGGGCAGACTTGCCCTCACGATACCAAGATGACAGTTAGCTTAAGGACAGCCTGTTATTCTC
The DNA here is from genome assembly GCF_009761245.1 of Sapajus apella. Classification (NCBI taxonomy): domain Eukaryota; kingdom Metazoa; phylum Chordata; class Mammalia; order Primates; family Cebidae; genus Sapajus; species Sapajus apella. The sequence continues at coordinate 87,912,721 of NW_022436942.1, read as the reverse complement.
CCAGCAATTGCAGCAGAAAAGGAAGAGAGTGTTTCTTTCCCCAGAGGGTTTCCGAAGAGTTTCTGACTTTACTCTCACTGGATTGGAAAAGGAGTGTGGACTCACTCACCTGGAGCGAATCACTGTTTAGTTCCATGATTAATTTTCTCTGGCTTAAGGCTCACACTGAAATTGCAGATGGGGTGGACAACAGAGTTCTGCTAGCCCTCGGCCAGCAGGCTAATTCCAAAGGGAGATGGCACATTTCACATGACCAGGATTTCTGGGACGGAAACTTTGTTGGCAGCTGAGCGGTTCCGCCTGCTGTCTGTGTGTCTCCCTCCACAGGTGTTCTAACGTCAGCTCTGTTACCGATGGTGTGTCCTGTGATTCAATGAAATTCAGACACTGACCACCCAGAGTTAGTGCAGACCCCGTGGGTTAATGGCTGGGTCCCCAACAAGACTGCCTTCATTCCAGATGCCAGCTGCAGGGGGCAGGGGACTTTGTCCACTGATTCTATTTTAAGGTTATACGCCCAGCCAAACCTGAGCCAAATACCAAAGGTACCTGCACTTCTGTTTGACATGCTTACAAATTTTGGGGTTCCTACAGCTTCTCTTTAGGTTCAATAAAGCAGCTCACAGAACCCACCAAAAGCATGCTGTGCTTATGATTACAGTTTTATTATAAAGGGTCTAATCAGGGACCGCCAGATGGAGGCGACACTAGGGCAAGTTCTGGGGTGGGGACAGGGTGGGGATGCAGGGCTTTTGGGCCTCTCCTCGTGGAATCCAGGGCCTCTCTGTCTCCACACATTACTTTGCTGACCAAGAGGACGCTCTGCAGTCCAGAGTGTCACGTGGGATTTCATTATGTAAGGGCAACTGACTAAGCCACTGTCCCCTTCCCCTCCTCAGGGTTTGGGGAGTGGGGCTGAAAGGTGTAGTCCTGTGAACCCATGCCTGGCCTTTGCGGTGCTGTCACCCCCCTCCCTTGAAGTCATCCAGGGGTTCACCCGTGAGTCACCCCCTTAGGATATGCTTAGTCATGCTAATGAGCATCACTGCCAGTTCAGCATAAGCTGGCTGGCCTGGTGGCTCGTGCCTGTAATCTTGGCTCCTTGAGACGCTGACATGGGAGGATCTTTTGAGCCCAGGGGTTCTAGACCAACCTGGGCGTTATGGCAAAACTATGTCTCTACAAACAGTACAAAAATTAGCTGGGCATGGTGCATGCACCTGTAGTCCCAGCTACTCGGGAGGCTGAGGTGGGAGGGAGGATCACTTGAAGCACGGGAGTTCAAGGCTGCACTGAGTCATGATCACACCACTACCCTCCAGCCTGGGTGAAAAAACCAGCCAACCAAGCAAGCAAACAAAACCCAGGTGTGAAGGAATGGGGCTCCTCATGGATAAGAACCCATCACTTGGGAGGTGCCAGGGGGTTCTAAAGCTCTATGCTAGAACAGCGGCAAAGAGCTGACCTGTTCTTCATTATGTCCGTCATCAAGTGGGTGTGGCTATGGAAATGTCTAGATAGAGAGAGACACATATTCATGTGTATTAATACTGTGCGATGACCCATTGGCAGAACGATTAATCATTAAACATCCAAATCTCCTCTTACATAAATCTCCACTCGGCGCTGTAGAGCTGGAGAAGTGCTGTCAGGATAATTGCTCCTAACTCAGACAAAAAAGGATTTTTATGAGTCCTTAGGAAAATACTTGTTCAGTTTCCAGTCAGTGCTCTGTATCCGTGGGTTCTGCATCTGCAGATTCAACCAACTTCCGACTGAAAATATTCAGGAAATAACCCAAAGTGATAAAAATGACCATAGAACCATCAAAAATGCAGATATGAAAGCGATGCAGCGTGACGGCGACTTAAATGGCATTACATTGTGTTTCGTGTCATCAGTAACCTAGAGATGATTTAAAGTATTTGAGAAGAGGTGCGTAGGTTACATGCAGATTCTATCTCATTTTATATCAGGAATTGAGCATCTGAGGATTTTGATCTATCCATGGAGTTCCTAAAGCCAATGCCCTGAGGATACCAGGGGGGTTAAGCTGAAAATGCAGGTGATTTCACAACTCATTGCTCATTTTCACCGGGTGTCTGGTGGCTTTGATGCCTGTGCCCCAAGAAGAACATACTTAGTCTAAACCAAAGCTGAAAAACCGAAAGATCATTAGGCACCAGGAATGCAGCTTAAGACGGGAATCAGCTGAGCATAAGACAATGTATAATGGGGTGCAGTGGGAACCTCAGGTTTCTGTGCTGCCTGAAGACATTCACATAAAAAAAACACCCACAAATCAAAATAAAAACACTGGTGGCTGAGGAACCAGTTCTAAGGGTCAGATATGAAGAAAACCCAGCCAATTTGCAACCCACAGAGGCTAAGTGGAGTTCAGATTCTTAGAAGCCTGCGGCTGGGGTTGAGTCTGTTATGTGAAGCTAGTTTTCTTTTCTCTGGGTGTCTGTTTTCCTGACCTGTTCCCTGCCTGGTGATTGCCAGATGAGGCACCTCTGAACCTGGCTTCTTCTGCGGTGTGAGAGCCAAAACACCTGTGGGCAGGATGGGAAGAGAGGAGCCATTCCTTGCATCACAAGTGGCTGGACAGTGAACTTCTAGAACAACAGCTTGCCCTGCCCTAGAAAGCCAGCTTTGCAGTCCCATACTTTTGAAACACCTGCCCCATTTGACTTGAAACACCTGAGTGTGCAGATGGCACCTGCTTACCGGGGTGCAGGGCATAGAGATGGAATGGGTTAGATCAACTCAGGAGCCGCTGCTTCCTGAAATGTGCAGAGGTGGGTTTCACCTCACCACAGCGGCTGACACGTGATATGTCTTCGCGGTGGTCCAGCTGGAGGCTGGAAGATGACTTGTCATTGTGCTTGGCAGATATACTTGAGCAAATCCAGATATGTTATTTACTACAAGCTAATATTGATTTAGAAAAAATTTAAATCAATTTTGTTAAGGTATAATTCGCATATCATAAAATGTACCAGTTTTAAGGGTATAGTCATTGGCTTTTTGGGCAGATGTATGTAGCATATAAACACTGTCTCAACAGAGATACAGACATTGCTATTGCCCCAGAAGTTTCTTATGCCCCTTTTCAGGTGACCCCAACCCCTCTCTGGCCCCTGTCCACTGTTGTTTGTCACTAGGTTAGCTTTGGCTTAAATATATATCTTTTAAAATTTATTTTAGCTGGGTGCGGTGGCTCACTCCTGTAATCCCTGCACTGTGGGAGGCTGAGGCAGGTGGATTACCTGATGTCAGGAGTTTGAGACCAGCCTGGGCAACATAGCAAAAAGCCATCTCTACAAAAAAATACAAAAAATTAACCGGTCATGGGAGCACGCGCCTGTAGTCCCAGCTACACAGGAGCCGAGGGAGGAGAATCACTTGAACCCAGAAGGTGGAGGTTGCAGTGAGCCAAGATCTCACCATTGCACCCCAGCCTAGGCAACAGATCGAGACTCCATCTCAAAAAAAAAAAAATTTCGTTTTTAAACTTTATTGAGGTAAAATTTGACAAAAAATTGTATATATTTAAGATGTACACTTTGATGATTTGTTCTATGTATGCATTGTGAAATGGCCACCACAGTCAAGCTAGTTAACATATCTATCACTTTATACAGTGGCTGTTTTCTTTGTTTTATGATGAAAACACTGAAAATCTATCCTCAGTAAATTTCAAGGACACAATATGAAATTATTAACTATAGTCCTCCTGTGGTTCATTCGAATTCTCGAACTTGCTCATCTGGCATAAGGGAAACTTTGTCCTTTTTTCTGAGATGGAGTCTTGCTCTGTAGCCAGGCTGGAGTTCAGTGGCGTGATCTTGGCTCACTGCAACCTCCGCCTCCCTGATCTGGTTCAAGCAGTTCTCCTACCTCAGCCTCCCAAGTAACTGAGATTACAGGCATGTGCCACCATGCCCAGCTAATTTTTGCATTTTTTAGTAGAGACAGGGTTTCACCATGTTGGCCAGTCTGGTCTTGAACTACTGACCTCGTGATCTACCTGCCTAGGTCTCCCAAAGTGCCGGGATTACAGGTGTGAGCCACCGGGCCCGGCTGGAAACTGGACTTTTTCATCCACCTCTCCGTTCTTTCACCAGCGTTGCTGAGCCCTGGCAGCCACCGTTTTGCTGTCTGCTCCTCTGAGTTTCGCTTTTTTAGATTCTGCATGTGAGTGAGATCATGTGGTATTTGTGTTTCTGTGCCTGGCTTATTTCACTTAGCTTCATGTCCTTCGGCGTCATGTATATATTACTGCAAATGGCAGGATTTTTTCCTTTTTCTTTCTCTGAGACAGGGACTGGCTCTGTCACTCAGACTGGAGTGCAAGTGGCGTGATCTCAGCTCACTGTGACTTCTGTCTCCCCGGTTCAAGCCATCCTCCTGCCTCAGCCTCCCCAGTAGCTAGGACTACAGGCACACACCACCATGTCCAGATAATTTTTGTATTTTTTTTGTACAGACAGGGTTTTGGGGCTTCTCCATGTTGCCCAGGCTGGTCTCCAAGTCCTGAGCTCAGGCCATCTGCCTGCCTTGGCTTCCCAAGATGCTGAGGCTTCCCAAGATGCTGAGGCTTCCAAGATGCCGAGGCTTCCCAACATGCTGAGGTATGAGCCTATGAGCCACTGTGCCTGGCTGGATTTCTTTCTTTTTTAAGGCCAAGTAATATTCCATGTATATATACACCCCACATTTTCTGTATCCACTTATTCCTTAATGGACACATAGGCTGACTCATCTTGGCTATTGTGAATATCGCTGCAGTGAACATGGGGGTTCAGATGTCTCTGCAAGGCGCTGATTCATTTTCTCTGGATATATACCCAGAGTGGGATCGCTGGATCATATGGTAGTTCTGTTTTTAACATCTCGAAGAGCCTACGTACTGTTTGCCATAACGGCTTTACCCATTTACATTCCCGCCCACAGTGTGCAAGGATTCTCTCTTTTCTGCATCTTTTCCAACACTTATTTTTCATCTTTTTGATAATAGCCGTCCGAACAGGTGTGGGTAATATCTCACTGTGGTCTCGGTTTGCATTTCCCTGCTGAGTAGTGATGTCTAACCCTTTTCATATACTTCTCGGCCATTTGTTTGCCAACTTTGGAGAGTAAACATGCATTTTAAAACGCAGGGTGTGTTGAGTAAAACCACAGCAGTGTGAGAGGAAAACAATGTCTCAGTTGTTAGGCACACGATCTGAGACAGCCAGACCGCCCCAGTCCTACAGCACTACAAAGAGAGCGCCACACCACCGTGTAGCTCTGCAGCCTGACCTCTGGTTCAAATCCAGGCTTCTCAACCAACTAGTCCCGTGACCACTGTCTACACTGAATCCCTGTTCCCTTGCCTGCTGAATGCAAATTATAAAATGCCTCCCTCATGGGACTGTAAGAATTAAATGAGATCATATCCACCAAGCATGCAGATCAGTGCCTGGCACAGAGGATGCCCAGACAGTCATCAGTTGTGATGCATTCAGCGTGTTCTATGTGTCAGACTGAATACTCCTGCTCCTCATAGTTCATTCTTCGCACACAGCCAGGATGCCTAAAATACACAAGTCAGACCACTGCACTCACAATGAAACCCAGACGCCCGCACGGCTGCTCCTTGCAAGATGTTTTCACTCCTGCTTCTTGGAGTGTTCACAGATGAGCAGAAGTCCTATGATTGCAGGCTCCATGCTGAGCTCACAGAGTGTGGATGGAACTCACTTCTGTGGACCCATCTTGCACGACCAAGCCTTTGTGTAATTGGTTGTGAACATAGTCGCAAGATTGTTTTTGCTAATATTCTCCTGGTATTCTCCCCTCTGCTCTCTATGCTCCAGCCACACAGGACATTCTGTTCATGGAAACCCTGCCCCCAAGTTCATCTCCTTCTCTGCAGTTCCCTCTGCCTGGAACTTCCCCACAGACTTCTGCACCATTGCAGGGCTGCCCCTGGCACTCCAGTGCCAGCAGGCTGTCACCGATGAGAGAGGTCGCCCTGCCCGGCCTGTGCACGGTGGGTCTCACAGTGCACTTTTACGGCACCTACCTCCGCCTCAGCTCATCCTGAGTGTTTGTGTGTCTGCTTATTATCTGGATTTCCAGCTTTTCCCACTAGAGCATAAGTTCTGCCATGGGAGGCTCCATGATGAGCAGGTGTTCTATGATTAGAGGCTTCAGGATGAGCTCACACAGAGTTTGGATGGAGCTCAATTCTGTGGACCCACCTTGCATGACCAGACCTTTGTCTAATTGGTTGTGGCCACAGTAGCAGAACTGTTTTTGCTCCGAACTTTAAGACCAAGCCATCGTACTCAGAGGACGTAGTCTATCCCATGGACTATCCAGAGTACTATGTGGGAGACAGTGCAGGGCATGCCGGCTGTACAGTGTCAGGGGTCGTTGAATACCTAATGACGGACATCCAACCCAAACTTACTTAAGGTAACAATGCAAGTGGCAAGGGGATTAATTGGCCCAAACAACTAAAAATGTCAGAATAACCTTCAGGCATAGCTTGATCCAGGAACTCAACATCGGTGCCACTAGTCTCTCCCCATCTCTTGTCTCTGCTGCCTTGGGAATGGCTTACTTCTCAGGCAGTCTCTGTATGTGGTGGCCTCCAGCAGCATCCCAATTACATCCTCCAAGCTTTAGGTTCAGCAGGAAAAACACCTTCTCTTTTCCAATGGATGAAATGAATGGCCACTCATTGAGTCTTACGGGTCTGCCTATGGGTAGGTGTATTAATCAATTGCTGTATAACAGACTACCGTAGAACTCTGATAGTGACTTAAAGCAGGTTAGTTATTTATGATTTGCAGTTTCTATAGGAGAGAAATTCAGACACAGCCCTGGGGGCTGGTTTGTCTTTGTTTCATGATGTCTGGGGCCTCAGCTGAGAGATTCCAAGGCTGACGTCTGGAATCATCTTAAGGCTTGACTGGGGCTGGAGAATCCAGTTCTAAGGTGTTCACCCAAATGGCTGATGAATTGGTTTTAGTTCTCTCCACCTGGACCACTCTGCAGGGCTGCTTGAGTCTCCTCACAAGATGGCGCTGGCTTCCCCCAGAGAGCAAGATAGGACTGCAAGTGCTTTTATGCCCCAGCTCGGGAACTCACACTCTGTCATCTCAACTACATGCTGTTCATTAGACGTGAACTAGCAGGTCCAGCCCTCGCTGGTGCTGATGGTAGTACAACTGGGCTCACACTTTAAAGGGATGAGTGGTAAAAAGTTTTTCAGACTTATTTCAAAACCACCACGGCCCTAAACTTGTCATTGTTATTAGAGGGATAAACTCTGCTGACTGATGAGGCTGCACCGCTTCGTGTGGGCAGTTACCAGAAATGACAGAGCAGATTCCTGGTACATTTTCTTAACCACCCCCACCCCCAAAAACAAAAAAAAGAAACAGACAATACCTAGGTGTTCTGACGCTAGCATTTCATGTATTAAAATATTGTGGGGATATAAAACTACACGTAAATCGTTTTTTCTGGGGAGGACAACTCATTTTACACAGATCCCAATGTTTTGAATTCTCATTTTCTATCAGCTCTTAGGACACAAGCTTTACACAGAGGGTAATACTAGCAAGGCTCCTGAACATTTTGCTTGAATGGGAGTTTTTACAACTGGCTTTAGCAAAGTTGATATTTTTAAAAAGCATCATTATGAACTAGAAAAATGAAGGGTGTAAAAAAACAGAATTCTTTATTTTACAAAATAACTGACCAACAGTTTACTTAAAATACGGGAGTCCCGATGTGAATGTGAGATGCTGTACGCTTCGCACCCTCATCTCTGCAGCCGTAACTCTGCAGGAAGCAGGCGTGCTCCTCCATTCCCTTGGGAAGAACATGGTTTTGCATCTGGAAAAACTATTAGTTTCCATCGGGGGTTGGGGGTGGGGGTGGCTGGCTAGCTGATTCCTTAGCGGCTGTCCAAAAATCCATGCCTCCCTGTTCTGTAACGGCTTCACAGTGCTCTAAGACAGACACAAAGGTCTGTCATTTATACTTTGCCCAAGCTAAAAATTATAGTGACTGTCATGTGGTACAGCCCACATTTGTCTGATAACCAGCCTGTTCCCAATTCCAAGCCCAAGCTCCTCCGCAATTTTCAGTGCCTCCGTTCTCTGAATGAACTGATGAATGGCCTTAAGTCCCCATTACATCTGCCCTGGAATCCCTCCCTCACTGAGGAGGGCGGAACTGTCCCAGCCAGCGCTGTTCAGCGCCATCAAGATGCAAAGCATGTTGTGATGTGTTTCTGTTCTGTGGCAGGGCTGCTATGGCCTTTTTTTTTTTTTTTTTTTTTTTGACTCATCTTGCTGCTTCTTAAACATCAAGCTTTTAGCCTAGGCTGTGTCAACCTTCAGTGGTGTTTTTATTTTATTGCAGTGGAATGGTTTTGTCCAACATGGGGGCGAATGGCTTGGCTAAGTGATTTCGAAGCCCAGACTCAGTCTCTGCTTACACTTGCGTCCGCTGGTAATGGAATTCGAATAAACAGTTCTCCGGCATGAAAGGTGCTCTATTAGATTTGTTTTTAAATTATTTTAAGGATGTCAACATGCAGCCTCGAGATGTGATGGGAGAGGCATAGCCGATCAACCCCTAAGGCTGCTGTGAATTAGTCTGAACCCACTGGAAACGGGAAGTTCAGAGAGCACAGATGGAAAAGACTGAGCTAGTGGCTCAGTGAATTGAAAGGGCAGTTTGCTCTGTGCAGAGAGACACCTGTGCAGTGGCGTGTCAGCAAACACACAGCCCCTTGGAGAATGCCTGGGCTCTTGGCTCCTGAAGGCTGGGTCTGTTTTCAGCATGGAAATTCCCAGCAGGCCCCAGCAAGGATTAATTTTCCCAGGTTGGCTGGTTTGAGGTTTCCACCTGACTGGAGGCTTGAAATTGAGAGTTGAGAGCATCTGTGTTCTGTGGCTTCCTAAACTCGCCTTCAAAAACATTCTGTAACTGGCCAACAGGTTTGTTTTGCCCACTTCCCAGACAGACCTGATTTATCAGCACAGGGGAATTGCAAAGGAGAGAGCATGACACATGTCAAGCCAGATAAACAGGAGACTGCAGCTTTGTTATTACTCAGACCAGCTTCTCTGAGAGAATTCGGAGGCCGGGGATTTTCAAGGATCCTTGGTGGTCAGGGGGCTAAGGAGGGGATGCTGCTGATTGGTTGTGGATGCAGTCGTAGGGGTGTGGCCCTTGTGTGCTGGGTGTGGCTGGAGGAGCAGTTAAGTCAAGAGTCTTGGGTCTGGGTGGGGCCATCTGGTCTTCAGAAGTGCAAATGCCTGAAAGGACACATCAAAAGGCCCATCTTAGGTTCTACAATAGTGATGTTATTTGCCAGTAATTGGAGAAGTTGCAAATCTTATAACCTCCGGAATAATTACTGGTAATCCTTGTTTTTTTTTTTTTCTTGTTTGAGGCAGAGTTTCACTCTGTGGCTCAGTCTGGAGTGCAGTGGCCTGATCTCAGCTCGCTGCAGACTTCGCCTCGTGAGTTAAGGGATTCTCCTCCCTCAGCCTCCTGAGTAGCTAGGATTACAGGAGCATAGCACCATGCCTGGCTAATTTTTCTATTTGTAGTAGAGATGGGATTTCGCTGTGTTGGCCAGGCTGGTCTCAAATTCCTGACCTCAGGTAATTCACCCACCTTGGCTTCCCAAAGTGGTGGGATTACAGGTGTGAGCCGCTGTGTCCAGCCTGATAATTGTTTACGTAAACCTACATCTTAGCGGAATTCAGGCTCCTCTCATTTTCCTAACCTGGTGGCTTTTCATTGGTTTTACCAAGGAGGCTTAGTTTTGGGGAAGAGCTATTACCTTTTCAACTAAAAACTAAATTTCTCTCAAAGTTAGATTGATCCAAGCCCAGGAATGACCGAGGGCAGTTTGGAAGTTAAAGGGAAGATGGGGGTTGGTTAGAGCACATCCTCTATGTCTCTTGTAATTTTCTCACTGTTATAAATTTCTAACTGTTAAAATGTTTGCAAAAGTGGTTTCACCTCTATAAGGCAGAACATTTTTCATTTCATTCCACTAGAACAGTCACAGATTTCTCAAAGTATAATTTTACAAAAATTAAGATTTTCAGAAAGTTAGAGCTTCAAAAGGTTAAAAACATAACATAGTGAAAGGGGGTTCCAATACTTGCTTCATTTGTTGATAAGGAAGCTGACATGGTGTGTCTGTGTCCCCACGCAAATCTCATCTTGGACTACAGTTCCCATAATCCCTGTGTGTTGTGGGAGGGACCAGGTGTATATAATTGAATCATGGGAGTGGTTTTCCCCATCCTGTTCTCCTGATAGTAAGTTCTCATGAGAGCTAATGGTTTTATAAGGGGCTTCCCTCTTTGCTCAGCTCTTATTCTTCTTTTCCTGCTGACTTATGAAGAAGGGCATGTTTGCTTCCCCTTCCATCACGATTGTAAGTTTCCTGAGGCTTCCCTAGCCCTGCAGAACTTTGAGTCTATTAAATCTCTTTCTTTTATGTAAATTACCCAGTCTTAGGTATGTTTTTAGAGCAGAGTGAGAATGGACTAATACAGAAGCCAACAAGATGACATAGCTAGATAAAATTAGGTTATGAGAAGTTATATCTATATATGCACACACACATATGTATGTATATTTATGCGTTCATATACATACAGGGAAAAAGAATGCTTCAAGAGATTGAAAAGTTTGATGCTGCACAGTTTAATGCCGTAGGACAATAAAACAATCACCCTGGAGGCTTTCTTTTCTAGAAGACAGAAATTATTCTAGTCCCTACTGGACGAAAGTCATTTGTAACGTATCAATCTACTGCAAGTTAACATCTAAATTTACAAAGTTTGGGTCCTGATGAATAGTAAATAATGTATCAGATAACGTTCTCTTTCCCTAGGGTCTCCTGTGACATTTCAGTGGATTTGTGGAATGTTCTAGCATGATTTTGAAAGGGCATGGAGTGATCGTGTTGCCTTATTTCCAAGCTTTGCATAGTTTTTCTTAGCAAGTTGCATTCTGAAATGTCCACAGAGGCAGAATGGGGCCATGTTAGTCTAGGGTGTGCTTGCCCTGTCTAGGGGCAGCTGCTTCTCAGTGCCAAGGGTTTGTTCCCAAGGGCCGTGTGAGGCCCCTGTGACCAGAACCGCAGAATTTTCATGAGAAAGTATAAATGCACATTTGTATGTGAAATGTTCTGTAGCAGTCAGGGTTCTCCAGGGGGACAGAACTCATAGGGGAGATGTATACATGGAATGCAGTTTATTAGGGAGAATTGACTCACGTGATCCAAGGCAAAGTCCCATGATAGGCCGTCTGCAAGCTGAGGAGCAAGGGAGCCAGTAGTGGCTCAGTCTGATCACAAAACCTCAAAAGTAGGGAGGCCAACAGTGCAGCCACCCATCAGCCTGTGGCCAAAGGCCCCAGAGCCCCCAGCAAATCACTGGTGTAAATCCAAGAGTCCAAAGGCTGAAGAACCTGGAGTCTGATGTCCAAGGGCAGGAAGCATCCAGCATGGGAGAGAGATGAAGGCCGGAAGACTCAGCAAGCCGGCTTATCCCAGCTTCTAGCCGTGCTGGCAGCTGACTGGATGGTGCCCACCCACACTGAGGGTGGGTCTTTCTCTCCCAGTCCACTGACTCAATTGTTAATCTCCTCTGGCAACACCGTCACAGACACACCCAGAAATAATACTTTACCAACTGTGTAGGCATCCTTCAATCAAGTTGACATCTAATATTAACTATCACATGTTCTAATTTTAAAATAGTGGCAATTAATTCAGTGGAAAGAAAAGACAATATTGTCTTCATCATTTTGAGCTGTGTATGTTGGTGCAAAAGTAATTGGGTTTTTTGCTATTACTTTTATTGGCAAAGCTGCAATTACTTCTGCACCAGCCTAATAAAATTCCATAGACTGGTGGCTTATAAACAATAGGAATCTATTTCTACAGTTCTCGAGTTTGAGACTCCAGGATCAAGGTGTCTGTGGATTCAGTGTCTGCTGGGGACCTGCTTCCTGGCTCATAGATAGCACCATGTTGTCACCGTGTCCTCACATGGTGGAAGGAAGGAACAAACTTCCCAGGGTCTCTTTCGTAAGGGCACTGATCCCATTCTTCTGGGCTCTGGTCCCTGATCTTCTTTCACAGGGCTCACCGTTAATATCATCGCCTTGGTTAAGATCTCAGCATTAATTTGAGGGGGGCATAAACATCCAGTGCTTTGCAAACACCGTGCCGGCAAACAAGCAGGTCCAAGGTTTATGGATGCGGCCTTTTGAGAAGTCATCTGGTAGACCCGTGGCTGTTTCAGTAAAGCAGTGCAGTCAGCAGGGAGGGCGCCTCCAGCCAGATGGCTCGGCTCAGATCCCAGCTCTGGTGCTTGCTAGCTGTGTGAAGATGAGCGGGGATTTTATCTGAGTCTCATTTCCATATCTTTAAAATGGGCACTAGCATAACACCTACCTCATCCACTGAGGAGGAGCTGATGAGCATCATCCTTGGGCGGGAGAGCTGCTGGCCCGCAGCTGGCACGCGGTCCATGTCACTGTCAGACAGCGGGGAGAAGAGTGTTTGGCATTCTCCTGCCGGGCCGTTCTCACTGCAGTGTTGCTTTTGTTACACGAGGTCAGTTTTTTCTCACTCTTTCATAAGACCATCCTTAAAAAACTCAATCCATGTCAGCACTTTTCCTGAGGACTGTGGGGAGTGGCGGGGATGACTTGCTCGCCCCACTTGGCGAGCAGGGCTTGGCATCCCACCGTGAGCACTGACCGCGTGCCGAGTTCCCGGGCTGAGTCCTGCTCCTCTGAGTTCCTCCTCCTGTGACATTGGCCCCCGTGTCTCATTTCCTTTTCTGTAAAATGAGGTGCTGGTCAAGCCTGCCTCAGAGGTCAGGGTGAGGATTTCAAGAGGTGAAATTTGGAGAGCGCTTAGGACAGTGTGTGGGGTGTCGTCAAGGCTCAGTGACAGCTGAATGTTTTGCGTTCCCCGGGACTGCTGTTTAAGCCTTAACCACCTCCTGCTTTATTCCCCGCATGAAGCGTTGTGCACTCAGAACAGCCATTGACGTAGCATGGAAACGGGGGTGAAAGTGACAAGGACTTCCATGGCCTTACTAGTATGCCCGCCTCCTGTTACAGATGAGGAAACGGAGGCCCATCCCCCAGAGGTGGCTTTCCTTTACCTTGAGTTATTGCATTGCTTTGCCACCTGCCCACACAGTCAGCTGCTGTCCTGCCGGGGCTCTGATCCAGTACTCTCTTATCTGGAAAGTTCTGTGTGTTTCTTGACCCCCAGTAGGTTCAGTCCTCTTGCAAGCGGAGGGATGGAGTGAGTTCCATGGCGAGTGTATTGCACTAAACTGCAAACCAAACCTAAGACTCCCCTCTCCCCCAGAACACATCTGCCACTCCCTGGAAGATGCAACTCATAAGGAAACTGAGGCCAGTGATCAAAGGCCTTGGCATTAAGAGGGGACCCAGTGATAACTGCCACCTGCACAGGAGCTCTCCTCCACAACTCCTCAGAGAGTACGTGGACCCCTACAAATGCAAATCCAGCACTCAACCAGGACCTCCCATGTGCCACATGTCATGGGATTTGTGCTTTCAAACAATTGGTTCCGGTTAAGACTCATAATGGAACAGATGGGTTAACATGATTTTAGGTTAGATTAGAGCAGAGTGAGGTAACCTTACAGGCAAGCAGGAAGGCTGAGTGTTCTTGGAGTCCACTGGCTGGGTGCAGGCTGACCTTAGGTGAGAGCCCTAGCTCACTGCCCCACGGTGCTGTCCTTCCTGCGCGTTCAAACAGTATCCTGTTTGTTCCTGGTCAATATTCTCTGAGCTTCTCTTTGGGGATTTATGACACCATGCATTGTCCTCGTTGTCCAAGGAAATCATTCTGTCTCATCTAGAAACCTTGTTGATTTCTGAAGTTAAATTGAGAACAGAGTGGATTCTGCCAATGGGTCTTTCCCTTTTTCCTCGGCCACTGTGGACTCTGGGAGGATTGGAGGGAGGTGGTGCCAATGTCAAAGACGTGCTCAAATGGGGTGGCTTCTCCACAGGCCTTTCTTAGGCTCTGACCGGGTCTCAGATCTCTCTTCAGACCTGAGAGGTGTTCAGAGTAGAGGACGTTTTCATCCATCTGTCTTCCATCGTGTTACACTGGAGTTTCATAGCAGTGGCGTGAATTAAAGAGGAGTATTTTAGATTTGATATTTTATTGCTGCATAACTTATTGTAATTTTTAGTGGTCAATCTCAGCATCCTGATGCAGCTTCAGAAAAGTCTGGAGAATGTCCCAAAGATTAAAGAAGGATTTGCCTACCGTAGAATCTTCTTTTGGATGCACAGTGGAAAGTGCCTACAACACAAATGACAGTTTAGGACTTATTAGAAAGCCTTCCCTGTACAAGCACGATGCAGGGTCATGGATGGAACCTGCCATCACCCCCAGGTGGGCTGCTTCCTCCACACTGCTCCTTCCCATCTCCAGAGATCACCCCGATCCGACTGCCGTGGGACCCACTTCCCCCTACATACACAATAGGCTTGAGACCCATCTCGTTTTTAGAGTCTTTACAAAGAATTGGTTGTGCATTGTGTTTTATTTTTCTTTCTGTTTGTTTGTTTTTGAGACGGAGTCTCACTCTGTCCCCTAGGATGAAGTGAAATGGTGCAGTCTCCACTCACTGTAACCTCTGCCTCCTGGGTTCAAGTGATTCTCCTGCCTCAATCTCCCAAGTAGCTGGGACTACAGGCACGTGCCACCATGCCCAGCTAATTTTTTGTATTTTTAGTAGAGATGGGGTTTCACCTTATTAGCCAGGATGGTCTTGATCTCCTGACCTCATGAACTGCCTGCCTAGGTGTCCCAAAGTGCTGGGATTACAGGTGTGAGCCACCACGCCCAGCCCAGCCTGGTTTTCCTTTACTTGTTTTTAGCCAGGGTCTTGGTCTTTCACCCAGGCTGGAGTGCAGTGGTGCGATCTTGGCTCACTGCAGCCTCCACCTCCTGGGTTCAAGCAATTCTCCCACTTCAACCCTTATGAGCAGCTGTGACTACAAGCATACATCACCACTCCCAGCTAATTTCTGCATGCTTTGTAGAGACAAGGTTTCACCATGTTGCCCAGACTGGTCTCAAACTCCTGGGCTCAAGCGATCTGCCTGCCTTGGCCTCTAAGTGCTGGTATTATAGGTGTGAGCCACTGTCCCTGGCCTTGGTTGTGGATTTCTATGGATAAAAATATATACACTCAGCACATAAAATACAAATAGTACACTCTGCACCCTCTTTTCCCCTCCTCAGACCCTAGACATAACAGCTATCAGGAATTGGACGCAGTGTTTTCAGACTTTACACATTTGCACAAGGCTTTCGTGTGAGGTTGTGCAGGTTGTGAATGTAACAACTTCAGTTGATGGCATTCGCATGAACCAGGGGCTGGAATTGGCGGCTGGAGGGTCAAGCCCAACCTGCCACCTGTTCTTGCATGTTCTGTGAGTTAAAAAGTCTTGACATTTTTTAAACAGTGAAAAATTCAAAATAGGCTTTTACAATGTGAAAATTGCATGCAATTCCAATTTTGGTAGCCAGACACAAAGTTTTATTAAAATATAGCCACCCTCATACATTGGTGGCAGAGTTGAGTAGATGTGGCAAAGACCCTATGGCTCATAAAGCCTAGCATATCAACTCTCTGGCCCTTGATGGGAAGTCTGGGGGCCCCTGACATAGACTGTGGTGCAGGCGTCTCCCCTGGAGTTTTGCTTTGCGTAGCATGCACCACTGTAGGGAAGCAGTGCTGGGAACATAGGCACACACACAGCCCCAGCTACCTGGGAAGCTGAGGCAGGAGAATCGCTTGACCCCAGGAGGTGGAGGTTGTAGTGAGCCGAGATTGCGCCCCTGCACTCCAGCCTGAGTGACAGAGTGAGACTCTGCCTCAAAAAAATAAAATAAAATGAAAAAATAAAAATGATAACACGGGAATGTACTGTAATTCATTTTATTAACGATAACGTGTTGGTTGTCTTGAATTTTTCACTATTACAAATAATGCTGCAGTAAACGTTGTACTTTTTTTTATGCAGCCCTTTGCATGTCACTAAAGTTCCAATTATCTCCAGCCAAGAGCAGTGTTAATGCTGGTGTGTGTACAGTTTAATCGACAATGTGGTGACTTGTGGGTAAATGAACAATTTTTCAATTTAATACTTATTATAGTAGCCTAGGACAAGGAAATCCATTCTGACTGGTTTAAAAAAGTCTCTATAATGAGTTAGGAGATTTTAAAATTCTAAATGTGTAAAGCAAATCAACTAATTTCCAAATAATTGGGAAACTGTTCAGCATAAAGAAAATGTAGATTTTCATGCGCTGGGATTAGCTGTATATGCAAATGCGATGCTGATTAGCTTTCTGGAAGCAGGTCCCTATGGACAGCAGCATCTACCTGGCTGCATCTGTGCTGGATATTTGGAGAGAAGCATTCAGAATGAAAGCCATGCTTTCCCAGCTAATATTTGCATGGATATTGATATGTCGTTCCCTTTGAAGTCAATATTGACCTCAGTTTAACCTTTGTTTCTGCGCTCTGATCAACACACACCAGTAACGCCAGTGACTGGGTTTTCATCCTGGTGGAATCTGCTAGAACCCATAAAAAATGTCTGGCTGCTGTTTTTGGTGAGCTTTTCTTTCAAAAGAATCTAATTAAGAAAAGTATTTATTTTGTGTCTTCACATGGAAAAGTCCACAGTGTGTGTGGCATTGCATAAATATTAATAAATCATTGTTGGTAACAATTAAAAGCATTTGTGCTCAACATGTAGCCTCAGCCTGTCCTTTCGCCGGAAGGTGCGGATGAAAGGTTCCTGATTGAATGACACCAATTTCTCACCTGTCAGGCTCTTTGGGAAGTATTTTAGAAAACGTCCTGATTTCTATGAAGACATATGTATGAAATATCCTGCACATGCCTAGATTCCTGCTAGCAAACAACCAAAGCAAGATAATGTTCACAAGGACAGGAGCCAGCCCTCCCCCACTCTGGGGCCCTGGAAGTGCGCATTGAATATTTATGGGAATCTAGATGGTCGCCTTTGCTGACATTTTTGCCCCACCCACATCCCCATCACATGTTTGGTCTTTGCATGGCCAAGTTTCCCGTGAGCTTGGAAATAGCGCCTGGGGCACATCCTTCATGGCGGCAGGCCTGGCCCCCGTAAAAGACAAATTTATTAAAGGGCTCAGGGTTGAGTGATGACTTGGGGTCCTGTGGAGTGTTCTCCACCCAGAACTGGAAAGAAGCCCCCTAGCTCCTTCCTCTTGTCTGTGAGTCATGTGTTCCTCATCCTTCCAGATTGGAGGTTTGCAAAAATCAACATGAGCACAGGAGACAGAGAGGGGAGAGTGAGAGTGAGAGTGAGAGAGAGGAAGAAGAAGAAGAAGAAGAAGGGGAGGAAGAGGAGGAGGAGGAGAAGGAGGAGGTGGAGGAGAAGGAGGATGAGGAGGAGGAGAAGGAGGAAGAGGAGGAGGAGGAGGAGGAAGAGGAGGAGGAGAAGGAGGATGAGGAGGAGGAGAAGGAGAAGAAGGACGAGGAGGAGGAGAAGGAGGAGGAGGAGGAGGAGGAGGAGGAGGAGAAAGAGGAGGAAGAGGAGGAGGAGGAGGAGGAAGAGGGGAAGAGGAGGAGGAGGAAGAGGGGGAGGAGGCGGAGGGGAGGAGAGGAGAGATTCAGACTTGGGCTTTTCAATTCCTTAGCTCTCACACAAAATACCTTCAGAAACCAAGTGTAGGATCATAGTTTTCAAATCTACAAATATATGGGAATTCCACATTTCAGTGGAAGCTCTTACCAAATAAGAGACCATTGCTGTATGCCTGAGCATTTTTCTCTTGCTGTTAAGACATCATACAAATGTGCCCATCCATTTGACAAGACAGGCGGGGTGAGGTGCTGTGGAATAGCGGGAAGTTGCTAGGTTTATTCAGCAGACAGGCAGCACCAGGAGAAAACCCTGGCTCTGGTATTTATTATTGTTTGATCTGAACATTCTCAGATTCAACTCCCTTATCTGTGTAACTGCAGATCCTAATATCATAATTTATAGGACTGTTGCAAGATGAAGAGGAACGACTGTGTGGGCACCGCCAGCTGCTGTGCCTGGCAGGGAGCTGGCCTCAGTAAACCCGGTTCCCTCCCTGTGGCTCCACTCCTCCACTTCCCTCACCAGCAACTGTCAGGGTGACCAGTTAGCTTTCATAAATGATGAAGCCATATGCTTTTTTGGTGGGCGTGTCAATGGTATTGTAATTTAATAATTATGTGGGAAAAATAGTCATCACCTATAGCTGTGTTCACCTAACTGGAATAGATTCAAATTCAATTATTATGTATAAAGGAATTCGATTTTTGTGAGGTCAGAGCAAACTGCATCTCAAGGCTTTTGCTTTTATTTTCAGTTTTGGATTGATGACTCAAACTAAAGGAAGAGATTTGCTTTTTCCCATGGAAAAACAGAAATAGGGTTTCATGCTTGTATTTTTTGGTATTCATGTTTTTTAGAAAAGCTTGTTTATGTTTTTAAAAAGGTTTTTAAAAGCAGCATATTTATACAGAGATATATCAAAATGGAATACACTTGGGTTCAGGAATTGACAGTTCATTAAACATGACCAGACCACCACCAAAGCTCTGAGGTGTCCCTTTGTAAAAGTGGAGGCGGGAAAAGCAGAGATCCTTAAGGTCTAACTGGTTGCATTATCCGCTCCTGTCCATGGCCACGTAGAACATGTTTTTCTCTGGAATATTTCTCTCTTAATTACTGAGCCCCTACTCCAGCCTGGGGAGTGAATGAATACACCAGTCTTAAAATGAGAACTGGCAATTATACGAGAGGCAGGAGGGGAAGTGAACTTGTCTGGGATATAGCAAGAGGATGTTGACCGGAACAGTGGGATGAAGTTGAGGGAAGCGTAGAGGAAGATGAGCAGGAGAGTTGGGGTGACAGAAGAATTCGCTTCTTCACTTGGACATCCCTCCCACTTCAGGGATGTGTTGACTCACATGTGCTGATGGGACCTTAACATCTCACTGATTTCAACTCAAGATACTCTAAAGAATCACTCTTTGGGAGTAATTAAAATGACCCCTCAAAGTTATTTTTAATTTTCATGATTCATAAAGTTGAGAAACAGGAGAAATTAAAGTAACTAATGAAAAAAGACAAACCTAGTGAAAACATGAAAGTGCCCAAATTTTCCTAAACGGAAAATATCTAATTTGTGAATGACTGTTGTATACCTCCGCTCAGCACAGGATAGTCCTCGCGAAGAGTCATGTGGACTACCTTACCTTCTTGATATACTTTTCTACTTTTTCCCCATTGGAAAAAGAGTCTTTTGGATGTTGAGATTTTTTTTAAGTGCTAGGACCAACTTACCCAAACAAGACATTTTTATCTCAAGTCTAAGCTGAAGTGTTCGTGTACCAGGAGACAGTCCTCGTTATCTATCAAAGAACAAAAAATTGTCACTTCTGTGTCCCAGTTCCTCCATGCTTCATTTTAGGACAGATCCTTCAGGGACCATATGCAATTGAAATCTTTACAGAATCGCTGTGATGATTTCTAAAGGAACCGTTAGGAAATGATGTTTGAGTATTTTATTGGCAAAAAACACAATTACTTCTGCATCAACCTAATAGACGTCGGATATGAAGGACGCACCCATGGTTCAGGGAGGAATGCTGCTGGAGTCAGTTGCAATGTTCGCTGTCCAGAAGGGAATCAACTCTCACTTATTTGAGTTAATGTCAATCAACACAACATGCAAAGTTATTGCAAAGCCACGACTTACATAGAATGCTTTTAATTTGAGCAGACACATCACTATTTCAGGTTCTTGGAGCTGATGAGTTCAGCTGCATCATTCTGCTTCGATTCCCTACACGACTGCAGGCAGGTGGTGGCTGTGGCTGGAGCCTCTGAAGGCCACCCCATCCATGTCTGCTAGCTTCTCCACTGACTATCCTGGGATTCCTCACTGCATGATACTTGAGGGTTGTCAGACTTCCTGCATGACATCTTTTTTTTTTTCCCCCAGGGCAAGTATTCCAAAAGACAGGGAATGGAAGCTGCCAGTCTCGAAGGCTCGAGCCAAGAGACTCGCAGAGCATCACTTCAGCCCTGTTCTGTAGGGTGGTCAAAGCGGTCATAGAGCAAGGACATAGATGTCACCCCTCGATTAGAGGAGTGTCAGGTGTCTGTACTCCACTACAGAAGATAAACGCTTGGGGTGTTCTTAATATTTGGAACCACCTTTTGAGCTGATACCTCTGCTGATTTTAAGTCATGGCCAAGGGGAACAGAGCTGACCAGAGCTGTTGGAAGCCCCTCAGACCTGGGAAGACTGAAATTGAAGTTCAAGGTTACCACAGTAGCCAGGACTGAGGGTAAGAGCCTGGAGAAAAGGAATCAGCCTTGGAGTGACCCCGATGTTTTGCACCACTGTTTCTCTGAAAGCATTTCCAATTAATCACAGCAGACGAAAGGCTGGGGAATTGAACAGAAAGTGCCAGCTAAGAGGCTGAGGAGGTAAGTGAGAAGTCATAATAATCTTGTCGTAGAGAGACGAAAAAGAAGTTCAGGACCTGCCCAGGAGAATGGGCCCATCAACATCCAGGCTCCTGGTTGCAGTTCCCAAAAAGACAGAAGCCAGGAACACGAGTGAACCAGAATAGATTAATCTTCACCAAAACCCAACATCGACTTTCAAATAGTTCAAGCACAGGCTGGATTCAGAGCCTCTCCTCTTACTCTAATTGCCTGCTTGCAACAAAATAAATTCTCTCTGGGGTAAATTAGTATCATCCACAGTATTTATAATTTTTTGTATACATTGTCTGGCGTTCAGTGAAAAATTTCCCAGGCATACCAGAAACTAAGACCAAAGGAGAAGGGGCAGAAATAGACTCGTGGATGATCCAGATACTAGAATTTGTGTAGTGGGTTTAAAAATAACTGCAATAAATCTATAAGAGAAAACGTGACAGGATTATCAGGAAATTAAAATCTATACAAAGAATCAAATAAAAAATTCTAGAACTGAATAACAGAATAACCAAAATTAAAAATATAATCCTTTGGCATAAAAGAATATTAGAATTAGTGAACTGGAATACAGGTCAGGAGAAAATATCCTGAAGAGCAAGAAAGAAAGAGAGAAAAAGAGAATTTTCCAAAGCTAGTGAGCAACATCAAGCCACAGATTCAAGAAGTGATATACGTCCAACCAGAAATAAATACAAAGGAAATCTCACCTGGATATATCATAATGAATTTGCTAAAAAGAGGAAAATGACAATTAACTTAGAAGAAGCAACAATAAGATTAAAGTTGACTTTTAAACAGAAATAATGACATTGAGAAAACAATGGATTGATGTGTGTAAGATGAAGAGAACCCAAACACCTAGAATTCTATATATAGAAAATGTATTCATCATAAATGGAGACTAAATAATAGTATTTTTGAAAAACCAAATCAAAAACACCTTGTCATAGCCAGCCTTTAGTGAAAGACATGCTAAAGGCATTTGGGAGCCTGAGGCAGGAGAATTGCTACAACCCTGGCGGCAGAGGCTGCAGTGAGCCGAGATCACGCCACTATACTCCACCCTGGTGACAGAGCAAGACTCCATCTTAGAGAAAAAAAAAAAAAAAAAAAGAAAGCATGCAAATGCAGGAATGAATGAAAGGCCATGATAAGTACATGGGTAATTAAATGAAATTGATCACACAGGGTGATAATCACATAAACTTAGGGTCATTTTGAGGTAGGAAGTGAGACTTGACCCCAGAGGTGAGCTTGGGCTCTGAACCAGATTGAAGACTACCTGAAACAGGGATAAGGCAAAAGCACCTCCCCATAAGAAATGCCCACCAGTCCATGTCCACTTATCATTGCCACGGCAACACCCAGAAGTTGCCCCCCCTTTCCATGGCAATGACTCAATGACCTGCAAGTTACCACTCTATTTCTAGAAATTTCTGCATAATCTGCCTCTTAATTTGCATGTAATTAAAAGTGGGTATCAATATGACTGCAGAGCTGCCTCTGAACTGCTCTCTGGGTTCACGGCCTATGGAGCAGCCCAGCCCTTCCAGGAGCAGGACCTCTGCTGCTGGTCACTGCCACTTCAGTCAAAGCTACCACCGGCTCACCCTTGAATTATTCCCTGGGCAACGCCAAGAATACTCCTGGGTTAAGCCCCAATTTGGGGGCTCACCTGTCCTGTGTCAATTTGATTTGGATTTTACTAAATACTTTTATAATACGGTGATTTTGCTTTGAGAATCACTTTAATTTGGATTAAATCTAATAGGAACTTGTCATGGAATTTTGAGACAGACCTTACCAGTGGAGCAGCTGAGAGGCTTTTGTGGGATAATATTTAAACACAGTATCTCTTAATTTCCATGTAGTGAGAAAAAGAGCAAGTATAGTGATTGCAAGCGTGACCCTTCTCACCTTAGATGTGTTTCATTCCCCAAAAAGGTTGTGAATGGTTTTGTTGTTATGTATTTTTGACTAATGTAAAACATGTTGCTCTTGATACCTCTAAAACAGCAGCAAAAGAAAGACATTGAAGTTTTCTCTGCCTTTAGAAATTCCTCTTAGGCTGTGATGTTTCTCAGGAACATAAACCTACATTTAAACCTTCTTATAGGGAAGTGATGTTTTGATTATTAGTTATCTGGGTTATTAGCTACACAACAGATTTACCTGATATGCTTATTTTAAATATATGCATCCATACATATACTAATTTCATGTTTTTTCCCTTGAGTACGTATATTTTCTTCTAGTTACAGAAATAAAATAAGTGAAGTACCTCATCTCGCTAGTTCTCTGTACACCAAAAGGTAAACTTCTTGTTTTGAAAAAACAGGGAAAGGTAGCACTTTAATTATTTCACCAGCTGGTTCCATGGGAGTTGGTTTTATCTCACTGCACTTGCATCAGAGGTAAAGGAAGTAAAAATGTCAGCTGATTATAGAGCATAAGCATCACCGCATTTTAAAATCACCGTGTTTTAAAATCTCTCCTGTCTCGTGAATTACATGATTCTTTTCTTTCTTCAGTGGATGGTGCTTAGTGTGACTTTCACCACTCAAAGCCAAAATGGAAAGTAGATTTTATGACTGAAAATCCTATTGTTATTAGTTCCTTAAGAACTGTGATTCAGCCCCTTGATGATCCAAAAGATGAGTTCTTCTGGGACAGTGGAAGGGAAAGGTTATGATTCTGTTGGAACTGAAAGCGTTGATTTCACTCCTGTGGCCTTAAGGCACCTGCTTATACTGAAGACATTCTCAAAGTGCGGTGTTGTTCTCATTATCCAGAGGGGCATAAGGGCTCACATGCTTTGCTCAGGAAGTCCAGCACTGAGAGGTTTTCTTTTAAACCTGATGAGCTTTGCCTGTTCAGATGAACATCAGTGAAATTGTTGGACTCTTTAACAGTGATAAAAAATCTCCCTAAACATTGGGATTACAGCCATTCAAGATACATTATGAGAGATATCTGGGATCTGAAGAGTCTAGCGGGGAGGCATGCGATCTCATCTCTCACACACTCTGGGTTAAATGCCCGCCTGGCAGTGACTTGCAGGCTCACCTGCTTCTTCAAATTATATTCCTCTCATGCAGTCTCTCTCTTCCCCCTTTCCTCAGTGTTGTCAAGCATGTAAAATTGAATTGGCACAAGTTACTGTATTTTTCATTAAAAATAAGATGTCATAAGATTTATGCAGTCTTCAGATGTGTTGAAATATGCATGCTAGTATTGACCCAATGTAAGAATGCCTGTTTTGTGGCACTTCATAAGTTCTTTTTATTTGTTTGTTTCCAAGACAGAGTCTCACTCTGTCACCCAGGCTGGAGTGCAGTGAGTGAGTAATCATGGCTCACTGCAGCCTCGATCTCCTGGCCTCAGGTGATCTTCCTGTCTCAGCCTTTCATGTAGGTGTGACTACAGGCATGCCCCACCACGCCCAGCTAATTAATTTTTTTTAAATATATTTTTGTAGAGACAGGGTCTCACTATATTGCCCAGGCTGGTCCTGAACTCCTGGGCTGAAGCAATCCTCCCATCTTGGCCTCTCAAGGGGCTGAGATTACAAGCATAAGCCACCATGCCCAGCCACTTGATATGTTCTAATAGGTTCAGGGAAACGTCAGTTAGATGGCAGTGAAAGTGTTTCTCTTTCTTTTTTCTTTTTGTTTTTTTTGAGACAGAGCTTTGCTCTTGTTGCCCAGGCTGGAGTGCAATGGCGCGACGTCGGCTCACTGTAACCTCTGCCTTCCGGTTCAAGTAATTCTCCTGCCTCAACCTCCTGAGTAGCTGGGATTACAGGCACACACCAACATGCCTGGCTAATTTTTTGTATTTTTAGTAGAAACCGTGTTTCACCAAGTTAGCCAGGCTGGTCTGGAACTCCTGACCTCAGGTGATCGCCTACCTTGGCCTCCCAAAGTGCTGGGATTTACAGGCATGAGCCACCACACCTGGCCATGAAAGTTTTTCAATATCAATTTGTTAGCCTATCAGTAGTAATTTTTTTGTGTAACGGGTATTTTTTTGTTACAAATGTGAGATATTTGTATTGTAGATTCTAATGATGTGAGAGTCCCTTCCTGCCTGTGTGCCTGATTCCTCTCATACGATGTCAGCACCTCTTGACATTATTTCCTCATTTTAGCTTCTGTGGGTAATTTTGATGCTATTCCATTTTGACTGTATAAATAATCTGTCAATATCATTTAGCATGTAGTGGTTTTCAATGAATCATTTGTGCGTTCTACGTTCCATGTGTTTGATTTATGTCTTGTAATTCCAATGCAATTATGATCACTTAGAGGTTGGAATCCTGTCATAAATTTGACATGTTTCATGTGACTAAAAATATAGTAAATATTTGACAACGTATTTATAGACTCTAGTATTTTAGACAGATTTAGCTTCTTTTTCTTGGAGACCAAGTCCCCCTCTGACATCCAGGCTGGAGTGCAATGGCGCAATCTTGGCTCACTACAATCTCCACCTCCCAGGTTTAAGAGATTCTCCTGCTTCAGCCTCCCAAGTAGCTGGGACAACAGGTGCATGCTACCACGCCTGGCTAATTTTTTGTATTTTTAGTAGAGACATGGTTTCACATGTTAGCCAGGATGGTCTCCATCTCCTGACCTCGTGATGTGCCCGCCTTGGCCTCCAAAAGTGCTGGGATTACAGGTGTGAGCCACCATGCCCTGCCAATAGATTTAGCTTCTAATAGAAGCTTTCTGAATATTCTTAATCTATTATTTGGTCATAATTCTTTTTTTATTAAAGTGTTTTTTTATTTTGGAAAGAAGCAGTCTTATGATTAAGTAGAGACACTGTTTGGAGATTCTCCCTTCAAAAAGTGGGTTCTATGGGCAAGTACATTGAAGAAATAGTGTTAAACAACGTCTTAGAGGCAGTTCTATTTAGATAATACACTATGTTCATAATATTGTCAGAGATTTTTCAAACTTAACTCATTTGTGTTTTATATTTTTTTGCCATATCTGGAACCAACGGTACTATCATTTGCTCAATGAACATTCTTTCGTAATGTATTCTTTTTCAATAATAAAATATTTTATCATAACATTTTTCATAACTAATGTTAAGTGGAAAGCCAGGATTATTTATGAAAAATAGAGGCTAAAAATTGAACACAACAAAAGTAAACAGGATGACTCGTCTCTTAGTAGATACAGTGTCCTGCTGTGTCTCCACTAAAAGGGGAGATCAACAATGCTGGGGAAATTAGACATGTACCAGCAGGAGGGAGAAACGTCTCCCTAACCTGTAATCCCAGCTTTTTGGGAGGTTAAGGCTGGAGGATCCCTTGATCCCAGGAGTTCTAGACCCACCTGGGCAACATAGCGAGACCCCATCTCTGCAGAAAATTTTAAAAATCAGCTGGACGTGGTGTCATGCGCCTGTAGTCCCAGCTACTCAGGGGTCTGAGGTGGGAGGACCGCTTGAGCCCAGGAGGTTGAGGCTGCAGTGAGAAAAGAGCACACTATTGCATTCTAGCCTGGGAAACAGCAGGACTCTATTCCAAAACAAAACACAAAACAAAGCAAAACAAACAAAAGAGAAATATTTCTGCCTCAATGTCATCAATGGGATTGGCAAGACATGGGAAATAAACGAATTTCTTCACAGAATGACTCAGTCCTATTTAATGCCAGTTTTTAAACCACCTAAAATCCCTATGTCTGTCCACAGGGGTTCTCTGTCCCTGTGGAAAAATGAGACGTTGCTTTTGCGGAGTCAAACGTGCAGGTTAAAGCACATCAGTGCTTAGAGCAGGGCTGGTTCTTAGAGGCACTTAACAAAGATCAGCCATTATTATTACTTAATTTTCTTACAGTTTTATTTTTATTAAAGGGACTAGAACCCATTTATTCAGTAGAATATTCCTGAGTTGATTGCTTTGGTATTTTGGGGAAAAGGGAGGACATTCTCATTTAAATACAATTAACATTTTAGCAGTGACGCATTCACCTTCACTGCCTCATCTTCGATTTCTCCATCTGTGCCTCTCACTTTGCAAAACATCACTTTGCTTATTAAAGAAAAGAGAACTTGGGGTTAAAGTTTAAGAGTTTAAATGAACATCCCAAGTAATATTAACATTTCAGTGCCCCTCATTACTGTTACAGAGGGAAGAAGGAAATACAGAAGCTAAAATTAACACACTCTTGGCAGAAGTTCATGGCTTTGAGAAAAAGTTTTTTTCTGAGCAGCCCTGGGACCAAGGGTTGATTAAACTGGGATTTCATCATCTCTCAGCCCTGAATGAATGAAATAAAAGTCGTTCAATCTAATTAGACAATCTACGAGGGCGTGGAAGCGACCACCTATGGCAATTTCTTTTTCTTTTTTAAATCTTAGAAATAGATTTTCAGAATTACGTGAATCTTTTCTTTCTTCCTTTTGAGATTTGATGCTCTCCAAGGGGGAAAAGGATAGCATGGAGCACGTTGAAAAATTTGGTAACTACATTGTTGAGACTTTAAAAAATTAGAATTACGTGTCCACATGTGTGTGCATATGTCACACATACTATGTAATATGTAAGGCGCTAACTCTGTATGTTTGTACATCCACAGTGGCCAACTTTGATTCTGTTTACATTTCATTGTGATGAACTTGAATACGCTTCATCTATCCTCTGCTAGAGGCTTCCCCATTCTGTAGCCAGACAGCCCACTCAACCAATGATTGTTCTTAAATTTGGTCACGACTGACAATAACAATTCTAGGGGAGAATTATGAAGCATTTAATGCTTTCCTTTTTTAAGCATTTATACTGTATTTATTAAGCATTAGGCAGCCATTGCTCTCGAGTGTCTTATTTAATTGTTACAAGTTCCATGAGGCGGGGTCCTTGTTGGATGTGTGAGGATGAGGAACTGAGGCACTCCTGGCTTCAAGAGCTCACGCAGGCTGCGCAGGCTGCCCAGGCTGCCAGGGTGGGGTTGGAACACGGCCTGGAGTTGGCCTGGGAAGCAGGGGCTGCCCTGGGAGCCGCCTTGCTGGAGGAAGGCCTGAGAGCAGGCTGCCCGGCCACTGCAGTGGGCTTTTTACTTTCCCTGTGTGCATTCTCCAAGGGCTCAATCACCCAGAGAAATAAAAAATATGTAAATACGTATTTTTTTAAATTATAGAAAATTAAAACTAACACATATTTTATTTTTCTCTAATTATGATTCATTTCATGGATTGAAGTTGGAGAATTTTTGTAGTTTAATCTCCCAGAAACTGTTTCCTGAGAGCTTACAATGAAGGGCTGCTGGACGTGTGCTTAAATAAAGGAATCCAACCCTGGGTGCCGGGGCCTTGGCATAGGACTTTCCTGAATCCTCAGACAGGCTGGGAGGGAGGGGTATCCTCGGGGCCATAGTGGGGAGGGGCCTGATGCTCTGCGGGGGTGATCACCATCCAAGGCCACTGGGAAGCCCGGCACGTTTGCTCCACGCCTCCCCCGGCGCCTTTGACCACACTAGATGTGATTGCAGAGGAAGACGAGCCTCCGTGAGCAGCAGTCTCCACCCTGGGGGTGTACAGGGAAAATATGAGAACTTTTATTTCTATATAATGTACATTTTATCCTAAACACTTAAAAAATTGAGATTATATTTTGTAATGCACATAATATATGAGTACTTTCATGTGTGTAATAATTTACACATAAGTAAATGCAGACATATTTAAGGGGTATATTAAAATACTTTTACTGTCAGGGGTGCATTTGAGTTTAGCAATGAGGAGTGTAGATGCCATTGGGTGGAACACTGCATGAACCCGTGGGAATCAGGCACTCACAGATGTTCTGTGTGGGAGTCGGGCTTGCTCTGTGCTCACCTCACCTCCTGGTCGGCGCAGGCTTGGCTCTGCAGGGGATGATGGCCTCAGATGTATCCATGTAGCACCCATGTGGTTCCTCTGGGTCCGGAGCTCCTCTGTGGAAGCTCCTATTCCCTTTCCCGTCAGGTCTTCCAAGGGACCGTCTATGGATTGGTTCAGTGTTTGTAGTGTTTTCAATAGTGTGCTGTGATGGCGCTCCTGATATTTATATGTATTTTTAAAAATATGTTCAGCCTTTTTTTTAAGGCATATTCCCAGAAGGGGAATTCCTGAGGCCAAGAGTATATATGTACTTTAAAAGTTTGAAGTTTAAAGCCAGGCATGGTGGCTCACATCTATAATCCCAGCACTTTGGGAAGCCGAGGCAGGCAGATCACCTGAGGTCAGGATTTCGAGACCAGCCTGGCCAACATGGTGAAACCCCAACTCTACGAAAATACAAAAAATTAGCCCAGTATGATGGTGTGCGGGTGTAATACCAGCTACTTGGGAGGCTGAGGCAGGAGAACCTCTTGAATCTGGGAGGCAGAGGTTGCAATGAGCCGAGATCGAGCCACTGCACTCCAGCCTGGGTGACAGAGCAAGACTGTGTCTCAAAAAAAAAAAGCTAGGTGTGATGATGGGCACCTATAATCTCAGCTACTCGGGAAGAAGTTGAGGCAGGAGAATCGCTTGAACCCAGGAGGCGGAGGTTGCGGTGAGTTGAGATTGCACCACTGCACTCCAGTCTGGGCAACAGAGACTTCATCAAAAAAATTAAAAAAACCAAAAGTGTTTTAAGTTTAAAAGTTCCTATTCTAAATTGACCTCCAAAAAATGACAGTAGTTTATACAGCTAAATGGAATATAGCAGTGTGTGGAATATCAGTTACATTGTTCCCTTGCCAACAGTAAGTATTATAATTAAGGGGAAAAAAGAATATCTCATTATTCTTTTAATTTGCTTGTCTTTGATTACTACTAGGTTAAATAGTTTTCTTGTTTGCCTCTGGCATTTTTCTTTGGAGAATCACTCTTTCCTATTCATATCCTATGAATACTATTTTTTAATGTTTGGGTATTTCTCTTTTTGATTACTTTCTAAGAGCTCATTCTGTTTTGAAGATAACATTTATCATATATGGCACAAATATTTTTCGCCCAGTTTAACCAACAGGTGCAGAGCCATATCTGTGTTAAGCCTGTCTTTTCTTACTCCTCTTTCTTTGGATTCAGTAGAAGGTGGTTGGGCAATCTAAAATTTAAGTAACGGGAATGAAATCTAGGGAAAAGTGCAATGCCTGAACTGATGTGCTGTTCTGACAGGCAAAGTTTTATAAATGTTTTGTCTTTGTCTTTCCAGATAAGGAACAGTTGCATTCTCTCAGACTGCATCTAGACCGTAAATGCAGTCTTTCGTATTTTTAGGAAGAAAGTTGGGAAGATGATTCCTTTTCTAGAGCATGCCTTGGGCAGTCCTTTTTCCTTTATTTCACCTGGGTTGATGAGTGAATTAGAAAAGATAGTGTTGACATCCTGAGATAATAGCAACTCACCCCTGGCTTTTAATCCGGATTTATGGTCATGCTTTAAAAATACCAGGAATCCAGTGTAGCAATTTCTGTAATGGAGAGAGCAATGGCTCCTGAAAAGCTTGTCGAATGATCAAATTTTACTGATGCCTGAAAACGTCAGAGAGGAATATCCTTCTTTGGTGGGGCAGCTGGTTAAGCCCAGGTCTGGCCAGTTGCTTTATTTTTATCTGAAGAGAAAAAGAAAAAAATAGATGTTTTGGATTACATTTTTTGTGTAATTATATATGACAGATGTATTAAATTAGCCTTTCCAGGGTTTTTGGAAATCTGCCTCAAACTATAAATTTTATTTGACTTTTTCATTTGCAGGTGGCATGAAACCATTTCATGTATATTTCATGGGCTCTGGAGAGGCAGGAAGTCCGGGAACTATTGTGATGTTGTAGCTCTTTCATTGAGAGAGACATGGGGGGGTGTGGTTGGGAAGTAAATCATCTGCTCTTATGTTTTGGGTTAAAAATATTAACAGCAGATCAAAAACACTGAAGCAAGCTTTTCATTTGGTGGGGAAAAATCACCATTAGTAAGGTCTGAGCAAGTTTGGAGAGGGAATAAATTACTTCTCCTTTGTTTTCACCTTTAAAAACATAAATCCTTGTATTTGGAGAAGTTGCATCATTGAGGAAGATAAAGGTGCTATTCTTTATTGTGTGTGTGCCTGGGTTTTGTTTGTTTGTATTTATTTTACCTGATTCTACTGTAGAAAGTTTTAAAAAGCCTTTTGTGTAAACTTAGCAACTTAACCAAATTTTCTGGACGTGTGAATTTTGTACTAACATCTTCAGTATTGCACTCTCTGCCTTGTAAATAGCACCCTGGACCTGTGTTTAGTTTCGGTATTCCCAGGCTTATTTTCCATGGAAAGGGGATATTCCCCAAAATAAATTCTTTGAGGGAGATGTCAAAAAAGAAAATAGTCACAAAATACTTACACAAGCATGCATATTTCAAATAATGCAAGCAGCATCTATAAAAAATAATTACTGGACTTGGGCAGCACATCTGTTACTGTATAGGTTACATGATTATTTCTGGAATACATTTCCTTTATGTGGCAGCGGTTACATGCCGCCCTGTTTATTGATAACGCACATGAGTCACGGTTTCTGTTTCCTAGAGAGTGTCTTTGAACCTAATTCCTTTCTCCTGTAAGTTAAGAATAGATTTGTTTTCCTCTTCATTTACATTTTCTTCTTTGCTTTGCAAAATTTGGAATCAATTAGAGGGATAGATTTGTTAATGATTGCCTTAATTAGCCTGTTAATGGCTATAGCCATGAAGTTTTTTTTAACAAGCTGTGCAAATCTTTAAGTTTGTAGAGATGTTAAGTACTGTGCAATAATTGTTGCCTCAGACTGCTGGATTTTAGTAGCTATGTGTGCAAATATCAACAGATGCCTAGAGAGTCATTTTACTGCAGTAATTCATCTCTTTTTATGGTTTTGGGGGCCCTTTTATGATTTAATGATTCATGGGAGATGTTTATTTTATGCACGTAGAAGGAAGGTGGTGTCATGTTGTTATAGGAGCACTACTTTTACTTCATAAAGAGCTAATGTATACATCTTTACATTTATGAAATGTAGAATGTACCTCCGTAATATCACATTCTCTCAATTAGTGGGTACACACACACACACACACACACACACACACACACACACAGTCTGCATTCCTGAAGACACCAGCAATCCACTTAATTATCAGAGTCATTTAGTTAGCAAACACCAAGTCTGTTGAAACACTGCATAGACACTGAGACTCAGCTGATGGAGAAGTCTCTCCCCTGTCTTGAGAGAGTGCTGAGATCACGAGGTCTCAGCTCCAAATGTCTGCAGAGGTCAGAGAGCACATTAGACCCGAGGATTAAGCCCGATGTGAAACGGCAGTTGGAGCAGACAGGGCTTTTTAAAGGACTTTGTAAGATCTAAGCCTCCTTCCTTTGAGAGACTCCATCACAATCATGTTAAATATGTGACGTGCACTCACCCTCCGTAGGAAATATGACTACTAGGTAAATATATAACCATTCAGTGGCAATCGATGCATTGGCACAGTTACGTGGGTTGGGAGTATTAGGATGTGCGAGGTGCTGGGACATCACAGGACTTTGCAGAGTTTTATTTCGCATTCCAGTTACATGTACAAGACAGTGGGGTCCTGCTGCGTAGGGAACAGGCTGAAGGAAACTTGAGCATCTGGGAGTTGCACCATCTGGCCCAGGAGGGCTCCTCGTCTTCCCATGGCAGGGAAGAGAGCCCCTGGGTAGGGGAGGGGGTCAGATTCCAGCTCTGAGGTGCTCCAGCAATGAAGGGGCTGGAACATTTCTGCTCAGAGTGAGTAGGAGCACAGGGGGTCACAGGGACTCATCCCTGCAAGGCATTGGGAAAACATGGGAATGCCCACGAGTGTTAGGTGTGCCATGAATGTCCCTGACCCATTTAATTACACAACTATAAATTTCAAGGATTTAGCATTTTTCATAGTACAGTCTTTTTTTTTTTTGCATGATTTTTTAAAAACCTTTTTTGCACAGGCTGGGTGTGGTAACTTATGCCTATAATCCCAGCACTTTGGGAGGCTGAGGCAGTTGGATCGTTCGAGGTCAGGAGTTCGAGACCAGCCTGGACAACATGGTGAAACCCTGTCTCTACTAAAAATACAAAAATTAGGCCTGGCGCGGTGGCTCAAGCCTGTAATCCCAGCACTTTGGGAGGCCGAGGCGGGTGGATCATGAGGTCAAGAGATCGAGACCATCCTGGTCAACACGGTGAGACCCCGTCTCTACTAAAAATACAAAAAATTAGCTGGGCATGGTGGCGCGTGCCTGTAATCCCAGCTACTCAGGAGGCTGAGGCAGGAGAATTGCCTGAACCCAGGAGGCGGAGGTTGCGGTGAGCCGAGATCGTGCCATTGCCTTCCAGCCTGGGTAACAAGAGCGAAACTCCGTCCCAAAAAAAAAAGAAAAAATACAAAAATTAGCCTGGCTTGGTGGTGCGTGCTGTCATCCCAGCTACTTGAGGGGCTGAGGCAGGAGGATCTCTTGAGCCTCGAAGGTTGAAGCTGCAGTGAGCCAAGATTGCACCACTGTACTCCAGCCTGGGTGACAAAGTGAGATCCTATCTCAAAACAGAAGCAAAAGCGAATCCCCAAACCCCAGGACGTCACGCGCAGGAAATGGGGCTGAGCTGACGGTTTGGGGAGAGGCTCTCGCTAGCAGCAGCAAAGCCTTTTCCTTGCGGTGTCTTCTGCTTTTCCCGCGTCTCCTTGGACGAGGGCCGCTTCTCATCTCCCATGGGTGCCATCCTAATGCCTTTGCTATCAAGCCTCCAATCCCCTGTGTCTTCATAAAATAAAGACAGGCTGCCTGTGGGCATGTGTCTTGGTGCATACAGCTGGTGTCACACTCTATCCTGGCTTCCTCTTTCACCTGCTTCATCCAGCCAGCATGTGTTTCCTAAGAGCTAGGCACGTTGCGGTTTGTTCATCTCCTTCTGTTCAGTTCTCCATAGCGTCCAATTCCCGTCTCTATCAGTTCCTGCTCGGATACCAAAACATTCATAGGTGCCATCCACTGTGTCCCAAGCTCCTGATAAATAAAAGTACACGATGTGCAGGCTGTGGGGAAGGGAGCATGTGCTCTTCACTTAAGATGGTGAGATTCGGATGATTTAAAGACACAGTGCTGGCCCGAGCCCTGTGGATGGGGCTCCGTCTGTGGGTCTGCACTGGGAGTGCGGCCGCCTGGTGCCTTCATCACAGGACCTGTGCTCATCCTGAAACCGACTCAGGTCCTGCCGCTCTCTGCTGAGAGGCTGAACAGAAGTGAGGAGTGGAGAAAGGAAAGCAGCTTTATTCAAGGGCTCGCAGCTGAGGCATGGTCAGGCTCAAGACCTTAAAAACCATTTCATCGCTCAGGGCTGAATGAGGGGGTTTGGGAAGGAAAGCTTTGGGTGACAGGCAGGAGTGGGATGGGGACAGGGAGCAGGGTGCAGGTCCACGTACCAATGGCTATCTTGAGAAATTGCCTGGCTGGAGGTCTGGTGGGCATTATCCTGACACTGGCCCGATGGGGGTGGACAAATCGTCCATAACTTTTTCTAAGCAGGAGGATCCTGCAGCTGGGTCTGGGGCCTGGTTTGTTTCACAATGTGCTGCTAGAATTCCCAAGTGAGTGCATACATAGAGGAGTCAGCGGGCACAGCACCTCAGGGTGCCTGGTGGGAAGGAGGGAAGTGAAGTCTTAAAGGACATTTCCAGGCTACTTTCTGAGATGAAGGAGGAAAGAAAAGGAAAAATGTTAAAATGCGTTTCAAGTCTGGGCTGCTCAGTTACAATCCCTATAGAGCACACGGGCTTCATTCCTTGAAGAGCGCCCCAAAGGCTCCTGGGGAGGAGTGGACAGAGTGGACAACCCCTCAGAGATTCCCCAACCAGGCTGGGCATCAGAGTCTCCCGGAGAGCTCATTTGAAAGTGAGGAGTCCTGGGCACTGCTCATCTGTGACACGCTAGAATTGAAAAAACAAAACAAAACATTAGTTTTAGGCAGGTAGGCATTAGGAACAATCACCAAGTGCCTAGATCTATTTATGTTATTTGCTTGAGAGGAATTTCCTGTAGACAGACACTGATGGTCAAATGCTGTGCCCACGGGCCGAGGAGTGGACACTAGAGCTGAATCTGGGGACAGTGCCTGTGGTAAAGGGCTGCAAATTTCACACGGGTAGAGATTTATTCTTATAAAAAGCACAAATTCACGTTAAAAACAGGAACAAAATGAAACAGAAGTATTCTTGGTTTTTTGGGTTTTTTTTGAGATGTGGTCTTGCTCCGCTGCCCAGGCTGAAGCGCAGTGGTGTGATCACAGCTCCCTGCAACCTCAAACTCCCAGCCTCAAGCGATGCTCACACCTCCTCCTCCCAAGTAGCTGGGACTACAGGTGCACACCACCATGCCTGGCTATTGCTTTTTTTTAATTTTCTCAGTTTTTTTTTTGTACGGACAGGGTGTTACCATGTGGCCGAGGCTGGTCTCAAACTCCTAGGCTCATGTGATGCACCCGCCTCGGCCTCCCATAGTGCTGGGATTACAGGCCTGAACCACCATACCCAGCCCAGAAATATTCTTTAATGGCGAAGGAAGGAATTACAAGGGCAGAAAAGGAACAAGGTTTGCCCTTATGTGTGTGTGAGTGTGGCTTACCTGAGATCTGTATTGATAACAATTCAGTTGCACAGGCCATGCATAAATGCAGGGACAGTGTATCTGGAGAGATACCTGTGGGTCTGTGAAAGCCAAGTAGAATTGTGGCCGGACAACCTGGATGCAGGCATGCGCATGGTCAAGGTCAGAGCCTGGAAATCGGCCAGAGGCATTTGTGATGTGCGAGAGGCGTCCGTGTGAAGAATCCCATAGGTCAAGGGTGACTTTCTGAGAGTGACCAGCTAAGGCAGGGAATAGAGGCGGAACACTAGAAAGAGTTAGAGTTTGCTAGTTCTTTGCAAGGTGGAAGTTGGATTGAAGGGATTGTAACTAAATTCAAAAAAAACTCTCTGACAGCTAAAAGTGGGGTTATGGGAGACGGTGCCTTTGAAGGACTTCTTCAGGATTCAGAGAAGTGACATCTCCATAAAGAAAGCCTTCCTCTCAGATCACAGCCAGGTTTGGGGCAACAGTGACAAGACAGAGTGGCACAAATCCCTGCCGCAGCCCCTGACTGTCTCCGATTCTGCGCACCTCAGCCCTTCACCTGTGGCAGAGGCCTGGGAGGAGGCGGAGATGGTCATGCTTACGTGTACCTCGCTCTGCAAAAGTCACAAAGATACTGGGATATGCACCATTTTGCTTGATGCTCTGAGGGCCTATGGGGGAAATTGGGAGGAGGTAGTCTCAACATTTCATAAGCAAACAGGCTCCATGGTTTAGGGCAGGGTCTGCAAGCTTTTTTGTAAAGAGCTATGTAGTAAATACATATCCTATTCAATACATTCTATACCATATTATAGAATATAATATATAATATTTATGATATATCCTTTTACAAAACTATTTTATATATATCATTTGTAAAGTACATGGGGTCTCTGTCACATCTTCCCCTTCTCTTCCTCCTCATTCCCTGCCTCCTCCTTTTCCCCCTCCTCTTGTTCTTTCCCTGATTTTGCATATATCTATCTATCTATCCTTTCCTCCTCTTCCTTCTTCCAACTCTTTAAAAATGCTACAAGGCATGCTGAGTCTGAGGTCATGCGCATTCAGCCCGGGGATTTGTTGGCGGGTTGGAAGACGGGCACCCAGGTGTAATGGCTTGCTCAGTTTTTTGCTGGTCAGTGGAAGAGCTAAGAGCGGGTGAGGTCTGTCAGCTCTAGATCCAGTCCTATTTTCTAATGAAACTAGAAGCAGGAGGCTGATCATTGTTTCAGCCACATATTCGTTACTTAGAATACAGAATCATAGGGACAACTGCCAGGTCACGGCCTAAAGCGTTCACGTGCGTTGTCTTGTCTGGAATCTTCGCAGTGAGCCAGCCGCGGCACTGGGCACATAATCCCCAACCAGGGTCAGAAGCTGCCGGGCCCCAGGATGCCTCTCAAATCCACACTCACGTGGCCTCAAAAACCAGAGCCTTTCTCTATAAAATATCATTGTTCCTTGTGACGGCAGCACACACACGATCGTATTTGCATGTTCAGTGGCATGCATGTGTGTGAGGGCAATGCGTGTCTCCCCTAAGGACTCCAGCCTTGCAGGGTTCATCTGTCAGTGCACATGTCAGCGTCTGCCTTCTCTTCTGTGGCCATCAGGGTCTGGAATTCCCTTTTGGGAAACCAACTTTCTCCAACCCTTCAGTGATGTCTGGTGAGTGAGTGGGTCCCAGTTCCTGGCTCCGGAGCTGGGTACGTGACCCAGGGGGCAGGAATAACCAGGCCAATGAGATTCAATTTCGGGACTCATGGTGGAACTTCTAGAAACTAGAAGTAAGCCTGGAGAGAAAGGCCTTGGACAGAGAGAGCCCAGGGGGGAGGGATGGGGAAAGGGGAGCGAGAGAGAGTCCTGGGGTGTCTCCAACACTTGAATTCTCGTGACTTAGGCGTTTGAGTAGCATGCGGTAGTAAAAATCACTTCTCAACTTATACCCCCCAAGTTGACTTTCCTGCCACCAAACTGAAAGTTCTGAGTTTTTAAATAATCATTGTAATAATAGTACCTAACTTTTATAAAGTGCTTTCTATATCGAGAAAAATGATGAGGCAAGTCTCAGTCATTTTGGGAGGTTTATCTCCCAAAGTTAGGGACGGGTGCCTGTGACAGAGCCCCAGGAGTCCTGACAACTTGTGCCCACGGTGGTCGGGCCCAGCTTGCTTTTGTACATTTTAGGGAGACATAGGACATCAGTCAATATGTGGAAGAAGGATATTGGTTCCATTCAGAAAGGCAGGGATGACTGGAAGCAGGGAGGGGGCTTCCAGGTCACAGGTGGGTGAGACAAAAGCTTGAACTTTTGTTTTGAACTTTTGAGTGTCGGGTAAACCTTTCCAAAGGAGGCAATCAGAATATGCATCTGTCTCAATGAGCGGAGGAGCGACTTTGAATAGAATGGGAGGCAGGTTTGTCCTCATCAGTTCTCAGCATGAATTTTGGGGGCCCAAGTTATTTTCCTTTCACAGCTCTTCTGGATGATATGTGAGTGTGTATGTTGTCATCTGTCTCCCACCCCCCTTCACGTGTCTGTGTGTAGATGGATATGTGCATCACATATATGTGTATATGTGTATGTATGTGTATGGTTCTTCGGCCCTTCCAGTGACTGAATGGAGTGGATATGGCCATCAGCGTTGATTTGCAGTTGGAGGATGGGGGTGTGGGGTGCAAATACGCTGTGTCTAAGGAAATGTCTTGAGCCTGAGCTCTGCGCCACTCTGTATCTGAGAGGCTTGGAGGTGAGTGAGCTCACACTCTAGATTCTTTTTCACAAGTAATAATGAAATATCACCTGAAAGGAGACAAACGAACTTAAAACCTGAGGCTTTAGCTGGAGATTCCATCCAGTTGGTTGCAGCCGTCCAAGATCTGACCTAGGCGAGCATCATTCTCACTGATGGGAAAAGCTCTGAGTTTTTCTGAAAAGACACCCTTAGTTTTTGCCCTTTTGGCTTTGGCTGATTTCAGATGAAGCATGGAGAATCACCTGCCCTTATTTCAGGCAACAGGGTTGGTGTTTCCAAAACTGCCTCCTCTCCTGAGCTCTGTAGTGAAGCTTTCCAGACTCATCTGAGTTTGCCCCTGAGTCTTGGTGCTGGCATTTCCTGGCAGAAGCAGGAATGGAAAACAAGGGGCTCTGGTGACACAGCTGTTACCCCGGGTCTGGAGACTGTTCCAGGGGTGGCTCAGGACAGACGCTGACCTCTGTAGACAGCGAGGCCCTGAGTTTGGGTGACCTGCTGTGCTTGGCCAGCCTTAGTCTCATTCCTTAGCTGGCATTGGGTGCCAACTTCTCCACCTTGCCAATCCCATAAAAGCACATTTGTCATGGCAAAAATTATGCTGTACTCAGTAGTGGAATTGGATTTCAAAAGCTTTATTGCCACTACCTCAAATCCTTGGTGAGAGGAAGAGGAAGGAAATGCCTTTTTCTGGGGCGATGCCTCTCGCTGTGGCCATC
The DNA here is from genome assembly GCF_009761245.1 of Sapajus apella. NCBI lineage: Eukaryota > Metazoa > Chordata > Mammalia > Primates > Cebidae > Sapajus > Sapajus apella. The sequence goes on along the minus strand of NW_022436942.1, from coordinate 87,873,969 downwards.
GTGTTTCAGAAGAGCCGCTGCACTCTAGACAATAACCACAATTATTATAGCCATGATTCTGTTTTTTCTTTTTCATTTTCTGATTCTCACTGTGATTTGATGCCATTGCTTTGTTATAGGAACATCATCTCGGCTAGGAAGGCTGCTGGCTGCAAGTAGCAGGTTCAGTCCGCAGAGCCGTGGCCGTCTCTGCACTTGCTTGTGTCACAGAAAAGGGAGTCTAGACATTGGTCGCTGCCAGCATCCTTGGTTCAGAAGCACAGGGGTGCCGGAGATTCACAACGGCTTCTTGCAGGTCATTCCCTCAGCCGCCTCCTCATGATGACAGTATGGCTGCATGCCCTTCCGCCTCTCTCAAAGGCGAGATGCAGAAGGCTCTGGGATACAGAATTTTGCCTGTTTCTGTCTTGGAATAATTTATTTCCCCTTAGAGGATGCCTTTCTTCCTTCTCTTCTCCCACCCTTTTTTCTCTCCTCTTTTTCTTTTTCCCCCTTCCTCCCTTTCCCCTTCCTCCTTTCCTTCTTCCCCCTTTCTCCCTTCCCCCTCCCTCCCTCCCTCCCTTTCTTCCTTCCCTTTCTTCTCTTCTTCCTTACTTCTCATTAGCCCACAGATAGGATAAGATGTCTTTGGGTAGCCAGCCAACCATATCCTCCACAAATAATAACATGAATTTAATTTGAGTGCTCATGTTGTATCCACATCGTAGTTGGCGGTTGTGATGTTAGCAGGGGAAGGAAGCCTGCTGTGAATGCTAACAGATATTTGGGGTTTATCTGCATGGATAAATTAGAATTCTTAACATTATTTATAAAGATAATAATTACATAATTTCTAAATTCGCAAAAATAGTCTGGCTTAATGATTTCTAAATGTATGCAATATAACATTAGGTGGCTCTTATTAATTCTATTTATGTAATGGGGAAGCAAAGACTAATAATCCTGAATCTTAAGTATGCCCAAAGAACAAGCTCAGGAAAATTCTCCTGCTCTGTGAGATGAATTCCTGAGCCATCCAAAGAGGGTGGGAGGTCATTTCACAGAGCCTTGGCCAATCATTTCTCTGTCCCAGGCCCCCTGCTTAGCCTTTATTTTGCTACCGTGGGTAACTTTGCATATGATTTGCATACAATCATTCTCATTGCAGTAAAAGAGTATAGTTATTAATGTTCCTGCTTTGCACTGGGTGAGCATAAGCTTTCACTTACAGAGTCTGTCTTTAGGGCACACTTCATTTCACTTAGAATAAATTATCATACATTTATCATCAGTTAGCAAGTTATTAACATTAATATAAACAAATATGTGGCACATTTCTTCAGGAAGATTATGGTTTTAATCACTTAGTGGCTGTAGCAGGCAGTTTATACATATTTTATTTTTTAATGGATGTACTTTCTCAGTTTCCATACTCACATTAAAAACATAATTCCAAGCACTTTGCATCTGTTAGCTCAGAATGCACTTCCCTGAGGTCAGGGGTTAAAAACGAACTTTTCTGGTGACAAGAGCTTCCTCAGACACCTTTTTACACGTGAGACTTGCTGGAATTTGTTTGTTAAGGATGTCTTGGTCTATGGCAAGGACTGTTTTGAAATTTAATTTAGTGGGCTGCCACAGCAGGAAACAAAACAGGCTGCATACCTGCTCAGAACATGGGCTCCAGCAAGCACTAATGAGGAAGGACAGCAATGACTGCGGACTCGGTGTCATCAGCCATAACGCGGAATCAGCACCCATCAGTATTTTGCAAATTCTACTCCTTGCTTATGTGAGGACCGGGGAAGGGAGAAGAACACCTGTATTGTTTCAGCTGCTTCTAGTTTTTAGCCAGTGCTCCAGAGTTCTTGGTAGCCACTGACTGCCTTGGGGTGTGACCAGAAATCGAAGGGCTTGGAAACCCGAGAGGTCTCTTGGTTAACTGGGTGCCATTGGACAAGTTACTTAGTTTCTTCAAGCCTCAGTTTCTTCATCTACAAAATAGGAGTAATAATGGCACTTAGGCATAAGACAGCCTTAAGAATTTAAGAAGGTCAAGCCTGGAGAGAACTTAGCAGAAGACCAAATATAGAGACGTGCTTAATTATTAATTGCTATTATTAAGAGTTACTGTTATGAGTCGTTAAATTGCCTTCTGAACCACCGAATAAGGAGCACTAAAATCAATTCATAATTTAGTGTTTTGCATATTTCATTGTGGTGTAATTTTTAGAATAGTATTGGCACAGCCTCTTTTTATTTTTGCATTTCAGTTCAAGACAAAACTTATTTAGTAAGCTGCTGAGAAAGACGTCCTCAGACTGCTTTCCACTCTACTTTTCTTTCACAAGTAGGTCAAAGCAGGGTTTTGATTTTTTCCTGTTTTACTTTTTTTCTCCATCCGTGCTGCTGGGTGACCAGCAAGCTTCTCCCGACACTTCTACTTGACCCAGTCCTTGGGTGGGTCTTGCTGCCTCTGGCAGCCCTGCTAGTCCATTCTGTACTTGTTATCAGGCGAAAGTGTGTCCATACCTGCCAGATCCAGTCCAATCCCCGTATGTTGGCTTTTGAAATTGATTATGTAAATAGCATCGTGGTGTGGAGGATTCGGATCATTTTCCTGATCGAGTCATCATGGTGGAGGGATTCTGGCACTTCATGAGTACAAAGTTGAGTTCAAAGAAGATCTCTTTCTTCTTGATAAAAGACTCTTGCGTTCCCAGGAGTAAGGCGGGCTGAACTCATTCCGTGCCTTTTACCACTGGAGACCTGAGGGACTACAGGTGTGGCAAAAGGCTGACTCAAGGGGAGCTGCCGTTTGTACAGTGGGGGCCGTTCCTCCCTGGCTCCTTTCCGTCAGGAAATCAGCCGTGTCATGCTGTATCAGAGAAAACCCTACAACACCTCCAGGCAGTTTAGCGCAAGGAGGATTTACTTCTCACCCATGCTGCGTGGCCAGCTCTGGTCAGCAGAATGGGTCCCTCTCATCAGGGTCACTCAGGGACTCAGGCCATGGAGGCTGCATCCTGGCCTCTGCCCCCACAGTCACAGTGGAGACACATACATTCCTTGAAGTTGTCACCTGAAAGTGACTTGTGGCACTTCCACACAGCTCAGGTATGTAGCAGGTCTCATGACCGCTGCTGACTTTATACTTTTTATTAATTTAATTTTATTTTGAGACTGGGTCTTGCTCTGCTGCCCAGACTCAAGTGCATTGGCACAGTCACAGCTCACCACAGCCTGTGCCCTCTGGGCACAGGGGATTCTCCTGCCCCAGCCTCATGAATAGGTGGGATTATAGGCATGTGCCACCATGCCAGCTATTTTTTTAAATTTAGGTAGGGATAGGGTCTTGCTGTGTTGGCCAGGCTGGTCTTGAACTCCTAGGCTCAAGCGATTCTACTGCCTCAGCTTCCCAAAGTGCTGGGATCAGAGGCGTGAGCCACTGCACCCAGCCAAACCCCGCACTTTAAAGTGTGCACCTGGAAGGAATGTGTGCAGCCTGGATGGCAGCCATGGTGGGCGTCCCGTGGGCACAGTCCCCCCCATACCAGGCAGCCCCTCATGGGTCATGGTCTGAAAGTGGTGAATCCACCCACCCAGAAGCATGCACTGTGGCTCCAGATGCATGAAGGGGCAGAGAAGAGACACTGGGCTTGGAGGAGTACAGTTGGAAGGCCTTGTGTCCCCAGGGCATGGCAGGGGAGGCTGGTGTCTCCGATGGGTCAAGAGGACATAATGGAAGGTGCCTGGAGCTTAAGTATGTCACCGGTAATCCTATTAGCAGAGAAATTGATGAGTAAATGAGGGACACCAGTGGCGGAGGCAGCAGAGTGCACTGACTGGCTGGCGGTCAGGGGAGGAGCTTGAGCCTGGGGCAGTCACCTACACAGAGAGACATGAAGGAAAACCACTGGGCCAGGCTTGGTGGCACACGCCTATAATCCCAGCACTTTGGGGGGTCGAGACGGGCAGATCACCTGAGGTCAGGAGTTCAAGACCAGCCTGGCCAACATGATGAAACCCTATCTCTAGTAAAAAGAAAATACAAAAACTATCCGGGCATGGTGGCCTGAGTCGGTAATCCCAGCTACTTGGGAGGCTGATGCGAGAGAATCACTTGAGCCTGAGAGGTGGGAGCTGCAGTGAGCCGAGATCATGACACTGTACTTCAGCCTGAGAGACAGAGCAAGACTCCGTCTCAAAGAAAAAAGAAAATAACTGCCCATCTGTGTTAAAGGAACAAAGTAAGCAAATGGGAAACAGTTGTTAAACATCAGCAGAGAACAACCAGTTATCCAGGGGCCATCCCTTAAGGAAAAGGGACTCTCTCTCGCCTCTCTCTCTGGCTCAGCAATAAAAGAAATGCTTGCTGGGTAGTGGATGGATGATGGGGGAGCAGGATCCTCTCCCCGACCCCGGGCCTTCGAATGGCTAATCTGTAGGAGTCAGCTCCGGCTGTGGAACAGGTGCCACTGGGTGGCTCAAACAATAGACATGTACTTCTCACGGCAGATCCAGGTGCCTGCAGACTCCGTTTCAGGTGAGGGCTCTCCCCCTAGCTTGCAGACAGACACCTTCTTGCTGTGCTCTCGCATGGTAGAGAGAGGAAGCTCTGATGTTTCTTCCCCTTTTGTAAGGGAACTAGTCCCATCCTGGGATCCCTCACCGTTGTGACCTCATCTAAGCCTCCCCACCTCCTAAATACCCCACCTCCTGGATCCGTCACACTGGAGGTGAGGGCTTCAACATAGGAATCCCGGGGGCCACAAGCATTCAGTTCGTAACATAATCTAACATTGGTTAGGAGCTGAGAGCTTAGAATATGGTTGAACAGAACTGAGTCTTCATAGCCATAATAAACATTTTCCAAAAATCAAAAAGTGGCTGAAAAATGACAGAGTTGCCTGAAATGTTGACAACCGAGCCTGGTATGTAGTAGAAAGAGATCTGTTGGAATAAAGTTCAGAGCCATTACTGGAAGAAGATTAAAAGTGCTTTGAAACTTCGCCTCATGAACTGAAATTTTGTAATCCATCCGGTTTCGTGTATGCCCTGGTGGATTTCCTGGTTTGGAATTCTTGCTCAGCCCTCAGTAGCTGCACGGGCCTCAGCTTTCTCACCTGTAAACTGGCCCACGGTCGAGTATCCCTCATAGGGCGGTCACAGGATGTGACGACTTAACAGATGAGAAGGACCCTCCGACATCAGTGCCTGGCTCATGCTAAGGCTTCTATTCCTGTTAGTTATTTTAATGGAAATAAGATTAAATCAGCCTCCAACTGAAAAAAAATATTAAGAGCTACCATATTATGTTTTAACAAATATCTGGGCACCCTGCTTAATACCTTACATTAAGCCCTATAAATAGGTACTGTTCCCATTTTTCAGATCAACAAACTGAGGTTTGGAGAAGTTACATGTGACATGGCTGGCAAGTGACAGAACGTGGAATTTGTTCTCAGTTTCACCTCTACCTCCTTCCTCTCCACGATTCTTCCTACGGCTGAGTTCTAAACACATTGGCCTACCTCTGTGTTCCCGACAAGCCTGCTTTTGCTTCCCCGGGGCCCTTGCACAGAGAGAGCCTCATGGCTGAAAGACCAATGTGCATAAAAGAGTTTCCATCACAGGCCTGAGCCCACCCCTCCTTACGAAGGCTGCTGGGAAGGCTGGCCCTTGTTTGGTCCATGGAAACACAGATTTCAAGAGGGCTCCTGCCATTCCTAACTGATGAAAGGGGCTCATCATGGCTAAACTCTCTGCATAAACAATATGGCTTATGCAATGTACCTGCTTTTCTTCTAGGAGTCTGGAATTTCGGCATATGCTGGGCAGAGATGCCCACAGGACCAGCCCCCCAAAACAACTGTGTTAGGCCATTCTTGCATTGCTATAAAGAAATACCTGAGACTGGGTAATTTATAAAGAAAAGAGGTTTAGTTGGCTCACAGTTTGCAGGTTGTGCAGGAAGCATGGTGGCTTCTGCTTCTGGGGAGGCTTCCGGAAGGTTCTAATCATGGCAGAAGGTGAAGGAGGAGTAGGCACGTCACGTGATGAAAGCAAGGGCAAGAAAGATGTGGGAGATGCTACACCCTTAGATCTCACGGTGACTTACTCACTACCTCGAGGCAGTACCAAGTGGATGCTACTAAGCCATTCATGAGGAATCTGCCCTGTGATCCCCTCACATCTCACCAGGCACCATCCGCAACGCTGGGGACTATGAAGGAACATGAGGTCTGGGTGGGGACACAGAGCCATGCATGCTGTGCATGTGGATCTGGGTCCTGTGTCCCCTGCAAATCTCATCTTGAATTGTAGTAATGCCACCATGTCAAGGGCAGGACCAGGTGGAGGTAATTGAATCCCAGGGATGGTTTTCCCATGCTCTTCTCGTGATGGTGAATTCTCACAGATTCGATGGTGTTATGACGGGCTTCCCACTTCGCTAGGCACGCATTCTCTCTCCTGCCGTCCTGTGAAGAGGTGCCTTCCACCATGATTGTAAGTTTCCTGAGGTCTTCCCAGCCATGCAGAACTGTGAGTCAATTAAATCTCTTTTCAGTATAAGGTTCCCAATCTTGGATATTTCTTCACAGCTGCCTAAGAATGGATTAATACACAAACCATACCGACAACTCCAGGCGCTGAGTCTCTGACAAGCTTCCATGGTAGGGACCACAGTAGGTGTTGTCACAGTGCAGTGCTGAAGGAGTTAAGCCTGTCCTATGTGACTCCCCGGGGAGGGACTCTTGGGAGCCTGAGCCTGGCTTGCCCTGATTCCACCTGGATAGCCTTGTCCTTTGCTGTTTTTGTGGTCTGACCTTCTGTTGTAGTAAATCTGTAATGTTTAATTGACAGGTTTCCGCTGTTTGTGCAACCATACGCTGAGTCCTGTGAGTCCCCCAGTGAGGCAGCCAACCTGAGGGTGGTCTTCAGGACCCCAGCACGTCTCTCAGCTCCTCTGACCACTCAGCCCTTCTGCCCTCCAACCCTGCCCAGTGCCCCGTCCTCAGAGACGCTGCCCCTGGTCGCCCCCTCCGTGGCTGACTCTTCCACCACTGCCCTCTGTCCTGTCTCTTTTCATCTTTAATGCTCCAGCACATGTCTCAGATCGTCTCTCTGATGTATTTATTTCCCGGCACCCCCCACTGAATTTGCTCCATGAGTACAAAGATCACGTCCGTCTTTTTCACAATTATATCCTCAGCACCTGCCATGGTGCCCAGCATACCGTAGGAGATCAAAAAATCTTTCTTCAGCAAAGGAAACCTGTGGTCTTGGCCATTCAACAGCAGAACCCCTGCCCGCCCTCTTCCAAAGCCCAGCAGGCTTTATGGTTCCCTAAATCCCAGGGAGGGTCTAGTGACCGGTATCATATCTCCTGGGAGTTGGCGAGAAATGCAAGTTCTTGTCCTTCTTCCCCAGCCTACAGATTGGCAGAGTCACAGGCTGCATTGCAACAAGATCCCCTGCAGTGCACCTGCACGTTGAAGGCTGGGTGGCACTCTCCAAAACGGGCTGTGTGTGCTCTGCTTCCCATTTTGTTGTCACTCTTGCCTGAGATGCGGCTCCAATGTTTTCATGTTTCCTCAGACTGAATAGGTTTCTGAGGCCTGCCTGTAATCCAGCTTTCCCTGTGAGAAATCCTTATGCGACCCTGAAATTATGGACTGGCAGACTGACTTCTGATGCCTTCATAGTTGCATTGGTCTGTTTTCTGAGGATGAAGATTCCATCTGATGGCTTTGCCACCTGTTACAGTTCAAAACCCCCACAAGGCCAACCTTTTGAAGTCATTCAGTCATTCTCCAACCACGGGGAATGCCTGACATGTGTGTTTCAGACAACACCAACACCGTGGAATTCTCCTGGAATTTAAGTTTGCTGTGCCCAAAGATGCTTGACAATGCAAACCCGCAATACACACCACTGTGTTAAATAATCTACGTCCTGCAGTGAGAAAATCTGTCTTAATTTCTTGAAGCTACTATTTCCTAAACATTTTTGATCAGGGCATGTTTTCACTCTGGAATACAGAAAATCAGAATTGGAGTCAGAAAATGCTGCTTTAAAGTGGCTAATTTCAGATCCATTGTCAAAACGGGGTTAGATGGGAGAAAGGCAGACAGAAGAAGGTGAGGAGGGGTGCCCGAGAGGCCGCCGGAGAGGCGGGAGGCTCATCTTTGCTGCTTGTCAGATCGACCAGCACTAGAGTTGAGCCTTTCTTGAGTCCCTTTGGATTTTTTAAATTAAAATTTGGGGGACAGCAGGTGTGTTGGTGCACAGGTACAGTCCCAGCTACTGGGGAGGCTGAGCAGGAGGACTGCTTGAGCCCAAGAGTTCGAGGCCAGCTTGGGCAACATAGCAAAACCCTGTCTCTAAAAGCATAATAAAATAAAATAAAATGTGAGGAACAGTTTGTTCAATTTTTCCTTTTCCTCTAGCTTTGTCATGGCTGTAAATCATTCCTCCACACCTGAAATGTGAGCTCCTTCATGATGGAACTGTTCATCCGTATATTTTCAGTTGATGTTCCCAAAAGGCTACTGAAAGTATTGGGCATAAAAACATAAGTAAATATATATTTAGTTAGATGGGTTTCTGGTACCTCCGATTAAATAGGAACACTCCACTCAAATAACCTTGTGGCTACATCTGAGCTTCAGATATTTCTAACGTGTGGTGAAATGCTCCAGAGGCGATTTCCACGCTGAGTGTGCCTCAGAAGACCTGGGTTTGTGCTGTCGCTTTGTCAGACCCGAATAACCCCATAGATGTCTCTGTTCCTTTATCTGCAGAAGAGCACTGATGGTCCCCATTGTCACACAGGGCTGCTGGGACGTGCAAACAGAGTAATGGATGGGAAGGGGCCTTGTAAAGACATTGAATGGGTAGAAAGCGCCATCTTTCCAACAACTGCCCCCTAAATTCCTAAGAGAGGCAAGATGGCCTTTCAAAAGGACTCATGAAAAGGATTCAGGGTGCTTGAGGGATTTGGTCTCTGCTGTGACCAGGGTTGCAGAGATGGAGAAATTCCCTGCAGAAGGTAAGGAGCTTGCTTTAGCTTCAGACGCAAGAGTGCCAGGTGAGAGGAGCCGGGGAGGAGGAGGTGCTGGGCTTTTCACGGAGGAGGGCTGAGAGAGACCTCAGCAGCCAGGAACAAGCTCTTTGAGAGCAGGCACGTCCAGGGTGCGTGTGCGGTCTGGAGTTCTGTCCCCTGCTCCAGCCTCAGCGCCAGGACGCTGCATCCCTCACTCATGAGCACTGTGGGTAGCGGCAGCACTTTTCTTCCTGGTTGCATCTGGTGAAAGGCCTGCCTGGAACAGGAAGAAAACATGTTTAAATAATATTGATGAGGATATTAATAACACGAGCAGCAGCAACAACAGTGGCTCACACTCAGCACTCACCCTGTGCTGGGTCCTGCAGAGCATGCCACATGCACCATCAGCGCTAAGGGCTTAATTCACTCCCATTTCCTAAGAGGAGGAAATGATGCATGAAGAGGCAAAAGTCTGACTCACGGTCAGGGTCCACAGAGTCCAGAGTCTACACAGTGAGGAGAGTCTACACAGTGAGGAGAGTCTACACAGTGAAGAGAGTCTACACGGCGAGGAGAGTCTACACAGTGAAGAGAGTCTACACGGTGAGGAGAGTCTACATGACAAGGAGAGTCTACATGGTGAGGAGAGTCCACACGGTGAAGAGAGTCTACACGGCAAGGAGAGTCTACACGGTGAGGAGAGTCTACATGACGAGGAGAATCTACACAGTGAGGAGAGTTCACACGGTGAGGAGAGTCCACATGGTGAGGAGAGTCTACATGGCGAGGAGAGTCTACACAAGCAAGCTTTGTGCTGCATGGTACAGGAGGAACTTGGGGTGTGTGGAGTCGTACCTCCATCCCTGGTGGAACTGGGGGCTTGAGATCTCAAGAGATAGTGCCTCCCTGACCTAGCCACTAAGGTAACTCATATATGGTATTATGATTTTTAAGCATATTTTATTTATCCAATTATTATAAATATTTATCATAATTGATGGGGAAACTAGATGCCAATTCTCCTTTCTAGCTCCTTTGATCCTCTCATGAATCCATTCATCAAATGCCATGGTCCAAGTGCAGTGTCTGGCGCTGTGGGCTGGGTGTGAGAGGGATGGACAGATTTCATCACCTTTATGGAATCTCCACCCTGAGAGCGTGTTCTTGTGCGGGGCAGTGTGAATCTATGTGTTCCTTCCTTTCCTAGCCTTTGTCCAGCATGACAGCAGTTGTGTGCATTTAGCAGAGGAGGAAAAGAGAGATGGGACATTCTTTTTTTTTTTTAAGATAGGGTCTTCCTCTGTCACCCAGGCTGGAGTACAGCGGTGTAATCCCAGCTCACTGCAGCCTCCACCTCCTGGGTTCAAGCAATCCTCTCACCTCAGCCCCCTGAGTAGCTGGGACTACAGGTGCCGGCCACCATGTCCCGCTAATTTTTGTATGTTTCGTAGAGACAGGGTCTTGCTATGTAGCCCAGACTGATCTTGAACTCCTGGGCTCGAGTGATCCACCCACCTCGGCCTTCCAAAGCACTGGGATTTCAGGTGTGAACCCCTGGGCCAAGCACATTCTGCTTTAAGTGTCGGTAATAGAACCACAGTCTGTGTGTGCAGGTACACACAGCCGCTGATACTGCCGGTAAATGAAAGGTAACCTGCATACACACCCCCGTACACCACACACACACACACACACACACACACACACACACACACACACACCCATACACATACACCTCACACCACACACACCCAAACCACATACACACAGATACACACACACATACACATACATACACACCCCACACCACATACACATGCCTCACACTACACACACACCCCCAAACCACATAAACACAGATACACACACGTACACATACGTACATACACACCCTACACCACATACACATACACACACATGCCTCATGCTACACACACACACCCCAAACCACATAAACACAAATACACACACGTACACATACATACATATACACCCCATACTGCACACATATGCACACATGCCTCACACCACACACACACCCTCAAACCACATACACATAGACACACACACCACACACACTCCCTTAAACCAGACACACAGATACACACACATAGACACACACATACCACATACACACATACACCTTACATCACACATATACACCCCAAGACACATACACACAGATATACACACCTACGCACTCCACACACATACACACACATCCCACCACACCTTCACACACCCCATAGTACAGACATACACACTCCGCATTACACCGATGCACACCCCATATTACATACACACACACACTCCAAGTTATCTTTATGATGTGATTCTTTCCATTCTCCCAGTTTGCTAAAACGTGGCCTTGGGTTCTCAGACTGAAACAGGAGAGAGATCTGAGGTTTTACCGATGGGTCCTGGGGAAGTGGGGAGACTGCGTTCGGTGCCCCAGAGCCAGGCTTCATTTCTCCATGCTCTCCATGCAGAGTCTAAGTTTGTGAACGTCTTGTTGCCGCTTCTGATGCTGTGTGTTCACGGTGAACGCTGACTCGCCGAACTCTGTGCACCGGGTCAACTGCTCAGTTCCTTGGTCCTCGCAGACAGAGATCATCTGCACAGCTACAGAAAAACCACTGTGTCTGACGCTTAGCAGGTCTTCAGTAATACACACTAAGCACATGAATGCTTGAGCATATCGAGGTGCAGTGGGGATCGGACGGCCGGGCACTTTGCAGCCATTGCATATTTAGGAGATGTTCACTAACTTACCATTGCTCCAATTTCATGCCTTCTACCAGCTTTCACCATTCTTTTGCAGTCATAAACAATTTTTCATAGAACCCATTTCTATTCTTATAAATGTCAGCTAGTTATTAACTGACTCCTGTCTAATTAGCCAAGTGCTATTCTTGATAAAATTAGATGACTACAATAACAGCTGACTCATTATTTGAAGAGGAAAATATGGTATCTATTTATGTTCCTGTTTGTGATTAAATTCCAGAATTCTTGTCTTTGATGAAACTATCTCGGTATTTCTGAGATATTCATTCACGCATGAGAACATCATCTGCATTCGTTTTAGCAAACGCTGTAATCAGAGTCCTCATATCAGTGAAGAAACATAAGCTACGGAAGAAATGGTGTCAGGATGAATTCACAATAAGTCTGTGACACACGTCTTAGAAATGAACCTTGTCCCCAAAACTTGGGAGGACTTGTGATTACAAAACAGATCTTTCTTCCACTTCATCTCATAATTATGGTTTTCATCATTTGTATCTCTCTTTTACAGGCTCAAAGATGGAATTTGCTGCTCTTTCATTTTGACTTTTCTGTTAGTGTTTGATCTCACTCCTGTTCTCCTGTTATGAATACAGTCTTTCTATGGCATCAGCTAGACAGAAAGTTGTGTAGGCCTTGTGTAATAAACAGGCCCGGAGTTTTTCAGAAGTGGCCAATGGTGAGCTCACATATGGAGGAAGTCACTCAGTTGTTCTCTCTGAAGTGGAACTAATCCTTTTCCCTGTTCCACTTCACCAAAATTTATTGTGTATAAATGACACCTATTTTAATGCATTGTAATAAACAAAAATTATAAGATATTGAAGTTTTTATATAAATATTTTATACAGATATTTGCATTCTGACATAATTTTCTGCATTCTCAAAAAAAGATGAACATGGCCCTAGAAAATATATTTTTGAAGTGTTGAAGTAGAATTAGAAACATTTTTTTTTTTTTTTTTGCAATCCTGCCTCCAGCTCCCTGCAGGGGAGGGTCTATTGTTTGCATGAAATGGCAGGCAAGGGCACACCGTGAGCGGAGCAGCTGTCCTGCAGGTGACCTGGGTCACCAGCATGTTCCACGCAACGTGGACAAGGGAGGGAGGAAAAAGGAAACACAACCAGCTGCCATAAATCATCTGGCTTCCCGTTGCCAGTCAGAGGTTCCCTGGGCTATCCGGACATAGATGAAGAATGAAGCTTTCCTTAACTTATATCGAATTCGTAGGAGTGTTCAATCACAGCATTTGTCTGTATTTCCAAAGGAAAATAACTTTCATTTCTAGTTATAAAAAATACAAAGTAATTGTAGAAAATTCAAACAATGTAAACAAGCCGAAAGCAGAAAATAAATAATACTTGAAATCCCATCACCTGGAGAAAATAAAACTAATTTTTGTAATTGGGGGAGCATTCAGACAGCAATACAGACTCCCCCCCACACATAAACACATCCTGTAATAAATAAAAGTAGGTCCTTGACATCTATTGCCTATGCATGTAATTGAAAAGATGTGCTTGAAATGGTCTGATTTAAAACATCGGCTAGATGGTATTCTAGAAATGCAGCCGGGCCCCTGCAGGGTGGGGGTGGTACCTGGAATGGTTGGACGGTCACCCCCCAGGAAAGCTGTAGGCTTGGGTTGGGCTGTGATTTCGGCACACACGTGCAATTCTATGTAGATGTGCCACTGTGTTAAGTGGCAGGGAGTTACTTATTTATTATGTTGCTTAATGAGTCTCCCAAGCAGTGCCTGGGAGAGTCACATGTATACTATTTTGAAACCTGCTATTTTCATGCAATAGTACCTTCTGGATTTTTTTCTGTGACTTGTTTTTTTGTGGTAGAACTAAGAGGTAAATTACTCTCTTAATAGCTGCATATGAATTCATCACCAGTATACACTAACCTTGACTTAGCAAATGCCTGTAGGTTAATTACTTACCACGATTAAAATCCTTGAATACATCTTAAAATATTGTTACAGCCGATATTCATTAAGCATCTAATATGTTCCAGGAAAAGACTCCAATCTCAGGGAGCTCTTAACCTCATGGGAGAGATTGGTGACAGATTTATAAACAGATAATAAAGCAATTACAAATGGAAGTGAATGAGGATATAATTTGATTGAGAATGTTGCATGTGGGGCTTATGGTAGGCTTGTCTGGAACAGCCCCTGTGAAGGCAATGTTTAAGCTGAATCATGAAGGATAGGAAGGTGGCAATTAAATGAAGAGCGGGAGAAAGGCATCTTAGATGCTGAGAACTGAGCCACAGTTGTGGGTGGAGGAAAAGCTTGGTGGGTGAGAGGACCTAAAAGGAGCTCAGAGTGGTTACAGCCCAGGCAGTAGAGAGGTGGATCGCTCAAAAGAAGGCTTGGAAGCCTAGCTGAGTTCAATACACACAGAACTCTGACACCAAGAACTTTAGATGTTTCTTTCTTAAATTTAGTGTTTTTTTTAATTGAGGTGAAACATACATGTATAATTTACCATCTTTACTATTTTTAAGTGTACAGTTCAATACCACTTAGATTATTTTATCCCCTTCATTTCTCACCCCTTCCTGGCCGCTGGTAATCGCCCATCCAATCTACTCTGTAGCTCCATGAGATCCACTATTTTAGCTCCCACAGATGAGTGAGAACATGCAGTGTTTGTGTCTGTGGTTGGCTTATTTCACTTGACATAGTGACCAGTTCATCCACGTTTCTGCAAATGATGGGATTCCATTCTTTCTTATGGCTGAATAATATTCTGTTGTGGGTATATATATATGTCTATATATACCACATTTTCCATATCCATCCATCCATCGGTGGACCCTTAAGTTGACTCCATCTTTTGCCTGTTGTAAATAGGCTACAGTAGACATGGGAGTGTGGATTTGCCGCTGTGGCTGTTCTTACTACTTTACCTTCCCACTAGCAGTACATACGGGCTTCTCTTTCTTCACATCCTTACCGGCATCCATTACTGCCTGCCTTTTATTTTATTTGCAGGAATAATACATTAGATTTTATTCAAGGTGAAATGGGAAGCCCATGAATGGCAAAAGCAGGGAAACTGGATGGTCTTATTCATGTCTGTTTCAAGTTCTCACTGACAGTTGTGAAGTGTGCATTGGGCAGAGGTTGGGAGGTGTAAGGAAGCCAGTGAGACATTTAGCAAAGGTCCACCGACAGATGACGCTGGCGTGGACTAAGGTGGCCACTGTGGATACAGACACAACTGGACACATTCCAGAGATATTTAGCAGGTGAAATTAATCAGGTTTACAGATGGATTGAATGAGAAAGGTGGAGAAAGGAAGGAATCAAGAATGACTCAACTCTTTCTGCTTCGAGCAGATGTTGCTGTGATGGTGCCCTGCGCCAGGACGGGAAGAGGTGGAAGGCACAGGCGTAGGGAGGCACGCATGAGATTTGTGGTGGACATTTCAGAAACTTGTGTGACATCTGAATGGGTATGTCTACTAGCCATTGAATTTACAAATCTGGGGTTTAGCAGGATTGTCAGGCTTGGGGACATACATTTGGGAGGTGACAACTTGTGGATGGTTTTAAGAGTGAAAGCATGGAAGAACTCTGTTAGGGAGACAGTATGGAGGGATTAAGCGGGGATCCCATGTCAGATGTCACAAAGGATGGCCCAGGAAGAGAGATTGGGAAGCAGTGATCTGAGGAGTGAAAGGAAAGCTGTTTGTGGATTTCAGGAGACAGCATGTATCAACAGGACAGAAAGGAGCAATGGTGTCAATGCCATTGAGTGGTCAGGAGAAGACACACTGCCCATTTGATTGGGAGACACAGGTGAACGGTTTCAACGATGTGGCAGAGACAGAGCCAGACTGGAAAGTTTTGAAGACTAACGAGGAAACGGAGACAGCTCCTGGAGACCATTCTTGGAGAAGTTTGCCAAAGAACAAGGTTGAACAATGGAAGTATATTAAAGGGAAAATGAATTTTTTAAAGGTTCATGATACCAGAAAATGATTGTGTTAGGTTTTTAGATGCCAACAAGATCACCCCCCTGACATTTAAGCAAGTGAATGGCTTCAAACATGATGTTACCCATGGTGTCAGCGACAGCACAGTCTTCTCCGGTGAAAACACCACTGTCAGAGACACACAGGTTGATAAAGGTAGAAAAGAAAGAAATAAGAGAGAGAGGAGGGTTGGGATTGGAGTTTACAGTGATGACACTATGGGAATGTGCGCATTTGGGCTGTAGGGTTGTGTAATGGAGCCTTCTCAGAAGGTAACTGTGGAAGTGAAGGCCATAGGGCAGAACACTTCATAACTGTCTTGGTTTTCTGTTGGCTGTCACAAATCACCACCAAGTTAGCAGCTTGGAACAGCTGGTGCTCGCTCACTCCGATTCTGTAGGGCAGAAGCTGGGTCTCTGCTCAGCGCCTCACCAGGTTGAAATCTATTTGTCAGGTGAGTGGGCTCTGAGCTGTGAGCTCTGGAGGAGAGCTGGCTTCCAGGCTCCCTCAGGCTGCGGAAGAATCCAATGACTTGGAGTTGGGAGACTGAGGTTGCTGTGATGGAGCCCTGTGCTGAGACAGAAAATAGTGGAAGGCACAGGAGTAGGGAGACATTTCAGAAACTTGTGTGACATCCGAATGGGTATGTCTGGCTGGCCATCAGCTGGGGTGGCTTTTTGCTCCTAAAAGCCACCCACATTCCTTCTCCTGTGGCCCCCTCCATCTTCAAACCCAGCGCGCCGAGCCCTGCTCACTCCCCACCTCTGTCTGGCATCCTCTCCTGGCTCATGTGACAGCATTGGGTCCTCCGAACAAACCTGAAGGATCACCCTGTTTTAAGGTCAGCTCATCAGTAACTTTCTTCATATTTGCGAAGTCCATCTCGCCAGGTAAGATCACACACTCAAAGATGTGGCATTTCTTCATAAGCACAGACCCTGGGATTTGGGCAGGAGCCTCCTTGGAGTCCCAGTTCTGCCCACCCCGAATGATACAGATGGGGTGAAGGAACTGAGAGCCGTGAGTTGGAGGGTCCCCTTTCTTGAGGTCCCTGAGAATGTGGTCCTGGAGCATCCAGATGACGGGAAGCCAGGACTTAGTGCTGGGTAGTGAGGGATGGAGGGAGGGGCCTGAGGCAGGAGCGGGATAGGAGGGAAGCAGGACAGAGCCCACTCCACCCGTCCTGGCACTCACCAGGTGTCGGGCACACGGATTGCCTTAGGAGAGAATTGATGTCTTTATAATACTTTACGTTTTTACATAAATTCAGGTCATTTCCCCCAAATATTTTATGTTCTTCAGTGAGGCCTAAACATTTTCTTAAAAAGATATGAGAAATTTCTTGTTAAATCTGTTCATTGATATTACATTTTTGTTGAATATTAAAAGAGAATCTTTCTGTCCTTGCACTTATAACTGGTTATGGTCTTAGATAAACACCTTGATTTTATTTTAGTGGTGTTGATGCCCCTGCTGATTTTATTTGCCATAACTTTTCTGTTATTTTGAATTTTCTAGACATGCAATACCGTCAGTACCTAATAGCAATGGATTTATTTCCTCTTTATGAATACCTATTTCTTGTATTTTGCTTGGGGCATAATTTTCAGTTAGAAATAATTTTGATTTCCCTCAAATGGATTTTTTGGACATTGCTCAAGATTACATTTTTTCATTTTCAGTCTATTAACGTGTTGTAAAAGAAACTAATGTTTGAAGGTTTTGTTATTCCGACGATAATACCATTCAGTCAAGATACTGCTGAAACTTAGATTTCTCAAAATTTTATTTCTTTTGCACACCTTTGTATTCGTATTTTGGGGTCTACTCTTCTTTCTGTATGCTAAGGCAGAGGTTAAAGTGTGTGTGTGTGTGTGTGTGTGTGTGTGTGTGTTTCTTAAATAGTGGAGTAATTTATATGCAGAACCACCAGGGCCTCATCTCCAGTCCTCATGACATTTTTTTTTGGGAATGTGACACACACATACCACCAAAAACAGAGTAGCTGTCACTCATTTACTGACCATCCGAAATGAATAAATGTTAACATTTTGTGATATTTTTCTTTAGATATTTTTAAAATAAAAAAAAAACTATTTCAGACTTGTCAGCGAAGTATCTTATATTTTTTTATAATTATTCTTTAAGTTCTGGGGCACATGTGCAGAATGTGCAGGTTTGTTACATAGGTCTACACGTGCCATGGTGGTTTGCTGCATCCGTCTCCCCGCCATCGACATCAGGTATTTCTCCTAATGTTATCCTCCCCTAGCCCCCCACCCCCCGACAGACCCCGATGTGTGATGTTCCCCTCCCTGTGTCCATGTGTTCTCATTGTGCAACACCCACTTATGAGTGAGAACATACGGTGTTTGGCTTTCTGTATATGGACAATCATTTTATCTGAAAATAATGGTTTTTTATCTTCCAAATTCATATGTTGCTCACTTATTTTTTCTTGGTTTCTTGTTTTCACTAAGACCTCCAATGCTAAGGGCTGACATTAGAGATATTCTGTTTTGTTCCTAATAAAAAATGCTAGCAATACGGCACTGTCAACGTAATGTTTATGTGTTGCCGTGGGTTTTTGGTGGATTCGGCTGGGAAAATTGCTTCTACCTTCAGCTAGCTCGGTGCTCGCCTTTCTCCTCCTTCTCCTAATTATGCATGCTTTTCCAAGTGAGGGCTCCTTGATAGCTTTTTACAATTTATTAGACATTTACTTCTCCATTGTAGTCATATCTTTTCCGGAGTGCATTTTTATATTCTACAGTTTCCTAGAAATACATTTCTCCAGATTTTCAAATTTATTAACGCAGGATTTTTATGATAAGTCCTGAAATTTTCTGAGCATCTGTGTTTATTTACCCTCTCTCATGCTAATTTTCATCATGTATATTTTCTGCTCATATTTCCTAGATTAGGCTAACTGGAAGCTTATTATTCTTATTATTAGACTTTTTAAAGAACTCTCTTTTTAAAAACAAACTAACAAACATGTACATCAGCTTCCATTTTCCTCAGAATTTCAAATTCACTTTACAAATGAGCTAGAGTCAGGTCAGAAAATTCACAGAAACAAAGGACTTAATAATATTCATGATATGTTCACTTAGATGCTAAATCTTAGAGCAAAGCTGCCCCACTTCTTCACGCAGGAGGTGGCGGAGATGACCTTCCAGCCGACAGTTTTCTCAGAAACCCTCGCACACTGAATCTCAGAGCTGGCACCCCAGGGCGTCCATCCCGGCTTTCATGTCCCTTCACCTCGAAGTGATTGACCCCCAGCCTGCATTTTGCTTTTCATTTCCAACTAGACCCAAGGTCTGCTTGGAGTGTTCATAAATTTTTGTTGTTTTTTTTGTTGTTGAGACGGAGTCTCCCTCTGTCACCCAGGCTGGAGTGCAGTGGCACAATCTTGGCTCACTGCAACCTCCGCCTCCCGGGTTCAAGTGATTCTCTTGTCTCAGCCTCCTGAATAGCTGGGACTACAGGTGTGCACCACCATGCCTGGCTAATGTTTGTATTTTTAGTAGAGATGAGGTTTCATCACGTTGGTCAGGCTGGTCTTGAACTCCTGACCTCAGGTCCACCTGCCTCGGCCTCCCAAAGTATTGGGATTATAGTCGTGAGCCACTGCACCCAGCCACATTCATAAATCTTTAAGTGATTAGCATATTGCTGTTATTTTCTTCTTCTTTTAAAATAACTTATTACCACATTGCAGTCCAAAAATTTATTCTATTCTAGTTTTACTTCAGAGATTGATGTTTCTTGCAGTCAATTTTTCTAAATGTTTTTGGACATCTGAAAAATATATTATCTAATATCTTTGTGTTCTTTGTAAAACAATAGTGTTCATTCCATTTTATTACTTATTTTATTCACGATCTCTATGGCTTCCTTCCTCCCGCCTTTGTTCATTCCGTCCTTCCTTCACATGACCTGTCAGAGCTGAAAGCAGTTTGTTAAATATCTGGACTTTTTCTTGGCTTCAGGTTTGAAAATATTCTGAACTTCCCTTGTGTTCTGGCCAATTTCTCCTTTTCCTATTCTTATCAGCTGTTGCTTTCTGTATTTTTATGCTGTTCAAGGACATCCTTACGAGATGATATTCACTGTATCTTCATTGTACACTTTATCCTTCATGTTCATAACTTGACTTTCTTGGTCTTGTTACTTTGATCTTGAATTTAACTTTTTCTCATATTACCGTTGCAACCCCTGCTTCCCGAATATCCCTGTACAAAACCTTTATTTTTATTCTCTCCCAGTTTCACTTCGAGTTTGTTTTCTGAACCAATCTGAGAGTGTTTTTCTTTTAATATGTGAGTTATGACAACTCAGAGTCCCCAATTGTATTCTGCATCTAGACTCTCGATCTAAGAGTATTGACTTCCTCTTGTCTCATGACTTAAATGAAGGATAGAGTTCATCAGTTAGAAGCGGTGAGAGAGAGAGCGGTGTTGATGTGCCGGATTAAGCTGTGCTCCATAATATTTGTGTAATTTAAATTTCTTTCATCATGAACAATAATATTCAGAGTGCACCTAGTTCCTTTCAGCTTCGAATCTAAATCACCATTTCCTAAATTGGGTTCTATATTTTGTGATGACATGGTATTAAATAAGAAGACAGCCCTACTCAGAGTTTTGCTGGCAAAAATAATTACATTTCTTATGGTTTTCTCATGCAAATTCCCAAGACTTCCTGCTGCTTTGGAGCTCATTGTTCGGTCTTCACCAGCACCCTTAAGTAAACGTTCTCCTGTGATGCTGAATACTAAGCCAGAGTGCTGTCTCAGATAGCACAGATTGCTTTAAAAGGAGTAATAATGGAACAATGGAGGGTGACTGGACCTGAAAGGCTATTAGGTTGTTTATCAGCTGCAGTTGGACTTCCACCAAATGGGCTATTTCCATCCAGATTGGCCCAACCTAATCAGAATTGCTGCGGCCTGCCTGCCTGTCACACCTGAATTGCTTTCAGGTAGAAGACTAGGTGAATCAGAAGACAGATGTTAACAATCAACACATCCTCTCTTAACTTTGCAAAAATATAAATATTAAATCAAGCACCAGCAGTGCCAAATGTCAGCAGTTTATACATGAGCGCTGTGGGAGAGAAGAACCACAGCATGTGGCCAGCTGATAAAAACGTCCTATTTTTATTTTAGTAAGGAAGTCTGGAGACTCGGGCCTTGGTGGGGATTGGGATGGCGACGTCTGCCCACCTGTGAACTTTAGTGGCGACTGAAGTGCCATGTGGCCTCTTTGGTGGCTGCCACCTGGGGGAGACATTTATGGCCAGTGTCACAAACTCAAACCTGTCATGGCCAGGCAGGTAACAGAACGCAGGCGCAGATGGAGGCCAGAGTGAGGCACTGGGGAGAATGCGGGTGGGCTCAGCTCCCTGGGGACAGGCCTGTCCTGGCTATGGGAGTAGCTGCTCCAGGGTCCTTGCTAATCATGGTCATGACTTAATGGACATCCATTATGGTCACGTTGTCCTGTCCTGTGTGCTCAGGGGAATTCAGAAAATCTGCACATTCATGTAAAATTCTCTCATTTTTTTTCATTTGGCCATTCATTCATTCATTCATGAATGACAGGGTCTTGCTCTGTTGCCCAAGCTGAAGTGCAGTGGTGCAGTCTCGGCTCAAATGATCCGTCTGCCTCAGCCTCCCAAGTATCTGGGACTACAGGTGTGTGTCACCAGGCCTGGCTAATTTTTTTTTTCAATTAATTTTTTTGTAGAGATGGGGGTCTCACTATATTGTCCAGGCTGGTCTCAAACTCCTGAGCCCAAGCAATGAGCCCATCTCGGCCTCCCAAAGTGCTGGAATCGCAGGTGTGAACCACGGAGACTGGCCTGGTAATTACTTTAAACAAAAAAAATAACCTGCTGGTTTCAAGGCAAAGCATGTTCTAGTGATCCCGCAGTGAGGTTTGGGAGCAAAGGTGCTCAGAGGCAGGGGTGTTCAGTTTACTGAATCCACCAGCCTCTAGAAAGGGACAGGATTCTGCAGCCCCCACTGCTCCCCTTTTTGTAGCATTAATAGAGACATAATTACATAGTCAATATCTGGATTTATAACCACACAGCTCCGTGGGGAGGTCCCAGGGATCCCACCTCAAGAGCACCTGAGTCTAGCCCAGGGCCTGGCATATCATGAGGTCAATATATGGCCCAGTTTTTTCCTTTGCTGCTTTAACCCTTTATTTCCTTCATCCTTTTGACACTCTGCCTCCACCCCCTTAAGCTAGGAGCTCAGGACTTGAAGTTTTGGTTCTGAATATACTGTTCTCTATACATTCCCTCTTTCCCTTTAAAAACTCAGAAAGATTATGGCAAGATTTATCCCGTACTTAAATCCATGTCCTTTCTAGGGAAATTCCTACCCAGCCACAGATTACATTACATGATAAGGGGCTCTCTTGTTAGGAAAAATTGAGGTCTGGCAGGGGAGGTGTGCTGGGGTTGGATGCTAGGTCACCTAGAAGACTTTTTTAGGATTTGATGATCAAGGACATTTTCAGCTCTAAAGCTCATATAATGATTGTACACACATGCCTGAGGCAGTACATCCTGTGACCCAAGTATTTTTGTGCCACCATCGCCGGATGGGATGAGTTTTGGCAGAAAAATGACAGACTCCTAGGGAGAGCGTCCTAAGAAGAGGGCAGTCTGAGCTCCCAGGCTGCAGAGCTGTCGAAGGCACAAGACTTCGGAGGACAAGTACCAGTCCCTTCTGGCCTCAACCCCCGTTCGAGGTGGGTGGAGGGTCCCCCTCTGCTCTTTGACGGGGTCCTGCCAGTTTCCCTGCTTTTCCTCAGTACCAAGCCTCTAGACTCCTCTACAGCAGGGATGGAAAACATAGGTACTCACAAGGACCGGGAAGATCGTGAGAATGAGTGAAATGCACAGTGTGAGAGACGACGGGCCAGCTGGGTCACCCATGGCAGCTGGCGCAAAACACCATCTGTGCCTCACTGTGGGCCCCGTGCTGGGCCGAGACCAGGGAAATCTGCAGCTCCAGGTGACGGCTGACCTCAGCATGTGAGCCCGATCTTGCCAAAACTTTCTCTATCCAAAAGAAGTTAGGCATCCGTAGTTTTATGTGAACTTCTTCCAGTCCTTAAGAGTTTGTGACTAATTGCAAAAATGTTTGCAATCTTGTGCAGACCAAAAATAATAATAATAATAAAAAAAATAAACAGTTGATAGATTGGATTTGGTCTTCAGGTCGTCAACTTGTAATTTCTGCTCGAGCCAGAAACTCAGAATTCTGGAGTGAGCCCTCGGGAAGCCAGAGCCCTGCCTTCCTTCTCTCTCGTCTCTCTCCACCCTGTCCCTCTTCTGCCCATTCATTGCCTCCCAAGGATGCTCGCCCAGGTACGGAACATGGGCAGGAAGACCCACGAAGCTCGAAGTGGGTCCTTATCTTTCATCTCCTAGTGGGCGCAGTGCATGTGCCCATTAGATTAGCGTGTGATACAGGACAACAATCCTGCACCATTTAACTTACTAATTTTTTTGCTTTAATTTTAGCTGATTTCATATAGTTAAATTAATACAAACTAAAGAAATGTATAATGCGTTTCCACTACATTAGCCTAGCTCTTCTGATTATTTTATGGAATTCAAAGGCAGTTAACCTATTTGGCTCTTCCAGAATATTTATAAACACACATCTGTTTAACCCTTTCCACGTTTTGCCAAACTATTGAGAAAGACCTTGAAAAATATCTCACTGTTTTTCTCTAAAGGATTTCTTTAAAGGCCGTTCTTGCACTGCTGTAAAGAAGAACCTGAGACTGGATCATTGATGAGGAAAAGAGGTTTAGCTGGCTCATGTTCTGCAGGCTGTATGGGAAGCATGGTGCTGGCACCTGCCCAGCTTCTGATGGGGTCTCAGGGAGGTCCCGTCATGGCAGGAGGCGAATGGGAAGCCAGTACATCGCAGGGCAAGAGTGTGATCGAGAGAGACTTTTACACAACCAGATCACTCAAGAAATCATTCAGCATTTTGAGGAAGGCCCCAAGAGGGTTGTGCTAACCTTTCATGAGAAACCCGCCTCCATGGCCCAGTCCTCTCCAACACTGGGATTACAATTCAGCATGAGATTTAGAGGGAACAGCATCCAAACTATATCAAGGATACATTGATCCGCTGGCATCTTCGAAATCGCCTATCTGCAGCTTCATGTACACACTAAGTGTTCCCTGGATATCCTCAGCAGTCTAGGCCTCCAGAGAATTCAGTATACCTGCTGTGTTCCTATCCAGGGACATGTCTGTTGGCAGAGTTTTGATGAAGCCCCAGGCACAGTGGCTTCCACCCGGGTGGCGGAACAACACGGAGGGAGACTGGATTTCCATAACTCAGAGCCACGTGTAACAAGTGCATCCAGCGCACCTAGGGTCTCTCGTGTACCCCACAGCAGGGACTTTCAGAACCTGCTAAGGCTCTTGTCTCACCTCCTCCCAACACAGAGGTCCCCCCTGAGCACCACCCTGGGTCTGAATCAGCTGTGCAGTGAAGCGTCCTGCAGGTGGACGCACGCAGAGGCCTCTGTGGGAAGGCTGAGCTCAGCGGGTCCCTGCAAACCGCGTGCTCTGGGTGCTTCGTGCTGGGAATCTGAACATAGCATGGTGTATGCATATTGTTGAGAACTAAAACTCCACACTTCAAGGAAAAGCTGCTATATGATGGAGCCAGGGAAATTATTCCAAAGGGCAGTGAATCCACACAAAACAGGTAATGGAGAACATTCAGCATCGGATAGCCCTCCAGGGAGAGACGCAAGTGGAAGACCCTGAAAGTAAAGAGGGGAGCAGCAAGACGGTGTCCTCAGAACCCACTACCATCTCCCGTGATGCCTGCCCTGGGTAGAAATTCTGCTCACCTTTGAAGAAAGAGAAACAGAGCCTTGAAATATTAAGTGATTTGGTCACATGAAAGATGAAGAGTATAGTGTTGAGGGAGGCACAGTTTGGAAGGAAAGTGTCGCTGTAGAAGACTAGTTGGTGTTGAAAGATGCCTGGGTAGCATTTGAGAGAGGCGTTGTAAAGCAAGAGGCGGTCATTGAGACGAGGCCGTGGAATAGGATGAAGGCACGGTTAAAAGAGCTGTACTTATTTATTTAGGACACTTGACGTTCTGGGATACATGCGCAGAATGTGCAGGTTTGTTACATAGGTATACATGTGCCCCGGTGGTTTGCTGCATCCATCAACCTGTCATCTACATTAGGTATTTCTCCTAATGCGATCCCACCTCTAGCGTCCCCCCACCCCACCCCCGGCTTCAGTGTGTGATGGTCCCTTCCCTGTGTCCAGTAAACCAAACACCACATGTTCTCACTCATAAGTGGGAATTGAACAATAAATTGAACAACAAATTCCCACTTATGAGTGAGAACATGTGAACATGTAGTGTTTGGTTTTCTGTTCCTGTGTTAGTTTGCTGAGAATGATGGTTTTCAGCTTCATCCCTGTCCCTGCAAAGGACATGAACTCATTCTTTTTTATGGCTGCGTAGTATTCCATGAACAAATTAATCTGTACAACAAACCTGTGTGGCATGAATTTCCCTGAACCTAAAATAAAAGTTTAAAAATACGTAAGCTAAAAAAAGAGCTGGATTTGATTAGAAAAGTATTTATAGAAATGAAAATCACAGAGGCAGTAAATGTTATCATAGGCTACCTTTTTTAAAAAATAAAAACAAAAATTGGAACAAATGAGTGGGTGGGAAAGATTAAAACTTAATCAAAATATTGTTACATTCATTGTCCCCCTTAAAAAAGACTGAGTCCAGACAGTTTTATATGATGTTTTCCTTTACTTTTCATTTTCATTAAGTTTTATTTATTTATTTATTTAGAGACAGGTCTGGGTGTGTTGCCCAAGCTGGTCTCAAATTCCTGTGCTCCGGCAGTCCCCACTCCTCAGGCTCCCAGAGTGCTGGCATTGCAGGTGTGAGCCACCGCACCTGGCCCTCCTTAATTTTTAAAGGGATATTTATTTCCATTTGATGTAATTAGAAAGTAATAGAAATGGAACATGGAAAAAAAGAAAAAAATATTACAATGAATTTTAGGAAGCCAGCATAATCCAGGCACGGAAATCAAAAAATGATAGTAAGAAAAATCATAAAGAAAAATCTCATCCATAAAAACAATTAAACTCATCAATAAAGCTTCCAATAAAATAACAACAGGCCGGGTTGGATAATAGAACACACTAATGACACCAGATGGTTTTGCAAACATCAAACACGTAAGAATGATGCCACCTTGAGAAGTGTGTTATTAAAGGAGGCCTCTAGGTGTAGCGCGACTATAATTTTGATAACACCCAACATACGTTTTTGATTTAAATAAATAAAAACAGTAAGACAGGAGTGGACTGACACTTTCCCGACGTCACACGCAGTGTCTGTCTCAAGCCAGCAGCCAGCGTTATATGTTATGGCAAAATAGAAGCAACAACAAAACGCAGGAAGCCCGTCGTTGGCACCAGGATCTGGCGGGACGTTTGGAGGTGAAGCCAGCAGCCTCAGCGCCATGAGATGCTGGTTTGTAAGAGTCCCTGGTGAGCTTGAGTGGTTAATTTCATTTCACAAAATTAAAATTTTTAATATTTATCAGTGTCTGCAGATGACTGACTTTAGGGGATCCAGTAGAAACGGTCTGACCTTGTCGTTCCCACCCAGGTGCAAAGATGCAGCTTTTGCTTCGGAAATGCTGCCTGCAGCCACAGCCAGGCCCAGTGCTTCCCTGGGTGGTGGGTGGGGGGTCTCCGGTGAGCCAGCGTCACACGGCATTGGTGCCAACCACGAAACTTCACTATAGCCAATGCAGTGACGCAAGAAGAAGGGAAGAAAGGAACTGTAATTGAAATGGAGGACGACGTTAAGTGGCTAATAATGTGGGTAACGTAAGGTGGTCTTTAGCGTAAAGAAGAGCACTGCGGAATAGTCAACCTCCTTGGCATTAACAACTATTACATGTGCAGTTAGAACATTCAAACAAACCTGTGTAGACTGGTGCCAAAGGGAAGCTGAGAGCCGCCTTCCCTCCGCCTGCCTGCTCGTGCGGCACGCTTTTAATGTGACTTAAATTTCTCCCAGAAATGCATATATGTGTGTGTCTGCTTTTCTGTTTACACAGGAGGAAACTGTTACTTAGCAGTGATATGATTCTCTTTATAGAGGATTAAAACAAAATCAGACACCTGCAGCAGAGCCACAGTCATCATTTTCCCATGAACGGTAATAATTTTGCAAATAATGTGGGAAAAAGATCTCATTCGCAAATAATAAAAATATAAATGATCCAGAAATAATGTAATAAAATACACAAAAGTGAAGGAACTGACCAATAATACTAAAATCTATAAAACATAATTGACAAAAATAACACAAATTATGGAGGGCTCAATATTATACAATATGATTTTCTGGAATTTATTATGTTACTTTGTTAATCAAAATGGAAGGGTTTTCTTTAAAGTTAACTTGACAAAATGATCCTAAAGTTTATCTAGAAATATAAATGAATAAGTATAACCAGGCAAATATTTAAAAGAAGAAGAATGTTATATGCCTGCACTCTAAGAAAAATAAAATGCCCTTAGGGCTGGGCACGGGGGCTCCCGCCTGCAATCCCAGCACTCTGTGGGGCCGAGGTGGTCTGATCACCTGAGGTCAGGAGTTTGAGACCAGCCTGGCTAACATGGTGAAAGCCTGCCTCTACTAAAATACAACAACAAAAAATTAGCTGGGCTTGGTTGTGCATGCCTGTGATCCCAGCTGCTCCAGAGGCTGAGGCAGGAGAATCGCTTGAACCTGGGAGGTGGAGGTTGCTGTGAGCTGAGATGGCACCATTGCACTCCAGCCTGGGCAACAGAGCCAGACTCCATCTCAAATATATATATATATATGTAAATATATATATATATGTACTTTTATATATACATATATACACAAATACATACACACACAAACACTTGAAAAAATACTGCAGTATAAACTCAAGAATAAGGCTCCCAATAAGTTAGAAAATCTAATATGTGTGTATGTATTTGTGTATGTATGTATTTGTGTGTGTATGTATTTGTGTGTGTATGTATTTGTGTACGTATGTGTTTGTGTACATATGTATTTGCGTGTGTATAACACCTTTTAAACATCTTGGTAGCTCTTAATACTCACAAAAATTAAGTTCCTATGTGTTTAAAACACCGTAGACAAAATTGAAAAGTAAGCTTCAGATCTGCAACATCTTTAGAACACCAGCAGTACATCATGTGGGTCAGCTAGGTGACGTTTTCACCAAATCGACAGAGTTTTAAGGAATCTGTTTTGGAGAAGAGTGAAAAGGGGACTCCTAAATTTCAGATAAGTGGAAACTGGAAAATGGTGCAAACATTTTGAAAGGCAGTTTGGCAATGCTCATTAGAGATTCTTAAATATTCCTGTTCTGGCTAGGCATGGTGGCCCATGCCTGTCATCCCAACACGTTGGGAGGGCCAGGGTGGGTGGATCACTGGAGCTCAGGTGTTCAACACTAGCCTGGGCAACATGGCGAAACCTCATCTCTACAAAAAATACAAAAATTAGGTGGGTATGGTGGCACATGCCTGTAGTCCTTCCAGCTACTTGTGAGGTTGAGGTGGTGGGAAGATGGCTTGAGCCTGGGAGGTCAAGGCTGCAATGAGCTGTGATCACGCCACTGCACTCCAGACTGGGCGACAGAGCGAGACCCTGTCTCAAAAAATAATCATAAAAATTCCTAGCCTTTCATGTCCCAACTCCAGCTAAAGAATTTATCTTATGTGAAAAAAACAGGAAGATATGCTAAGATCTAACTTCAAATCTATTCTCTGTATTATTAGAGAATTCTTAAGGGCATGGGGAATTGTTCAAAGTATTATAAGATGAAGCTGGGCATGGTGGCTCACACCTGTAATCCTGGCACTCTGGAGGCTTTGATGGGAGATCACTTGAGCCTGGGAGTTTGAAAGCAACCTGGGCAACATGGTGTGAGCCCCTGTCTCTATCTCTTAAAAATAAAAAAAAGAATAAAATATATTAATTTTAAAATGATGTGTTTAATGCACACACATATATATATAATCATCATCATATATTTATGTGCATATAATTCCATCTAAAATATATTGTCCAGAAAGAAATATTTGGTAGAATGAATACCAGTTGCCCTCCTGGTGGTAGGATTATGGGTGGTATTAATTTTCTTCTTTGTTTTCTGTGTTTTCCATACCATCTGAGTGGAAATTCAATAAGTTATAGTCAGAAAAAAATGCCATATGTAAGCTCTCCTCAGCTCTTCCCTTTGATATTGTCTGTTCAATTTTTGGTCTTCATCTTAAACTTCTTTTTTTTCTTTTTTTTTTTTTTTTTTTTGAGACGAAGTCTCACTCTGTCACCAGGCTGCAGTACAGTGGCGTGATGTCAGCTCACTGCAACCTCCACCTCCTGGGTTTAAGTGATTCTCCTGCCTCAGCCTCCTGAGTAGCTGGGGTTACAGCCACGAGCCACTACACCCAGATAATTTTTGTATTTTTAGTAGAGACAGGGTTTCACCATATTGACCAGGATGGTCTGGATCTCATGACCTCGTGATCTGCCTGCCTCAGTCTCCCAAAGCTATGGGATTACAGGCATGAGCCACCGTGCCTGGCCAACTTACTTCTTAAAGAACCTCTTTCCCATCTAAGTTAGAGTCTTTTAATAAAACTCTCAAAGAAAGAACCACATTTTTCTTCCTCAGCACATCTCAGAGATATTATTTATGCGTTTCCTGGTGGATTGATGTATTTAGTGCCTGGCCGTAAACGCCCCATTGTCGAGGCTCTGGGTCTAGTTCGTTTCCCATGCTCAGCACAGCACCTGGTGCCTCACAGGTTTTTGGTAAATATGTACTAGATGATGAATGAGACAATACATGGAATAAACATCCAACGATTGCAAACATAGCTAACATTTATTGAGTTCCTCTCACACGCGTATTTAATACTTTCTGTCTCATTCCAACAGTAAGCCTGTGCATGCACATTTATCCCATTTTACAGGTGAGGGAGTTAGGTCCCGTAGAGATGAAATAGCCTATTCAGGATGATATAAATGGTGAGAGGCATCGCTGGGGTTTGACATGAACTCCAGAGCGGGGACTTTAAACCGCTATGCCTACTATCTCCAGCGCAGTAAGAAGGAAAGCAGCAGAGTGACCTAAGCATGCTAGGAAAGGCTGGCCGGGCAAGAGCATCGCTGACATTGGGATGCTGGGTCCCTCCCGGAATCAGTCATCATCTCTCTTGCTTTCTACTCAGAGCAAGTCAAACATTTGCTTTGGAATGTGAATGGTCCCCTGAGGAGTCAATCCACTTTTCCCCAAAGCTTTGCCCCCTCACAACATCACCTTGAGAAATAAAAGACAACTTCCTTTTCCTCTGTCAGGGACAGCAGCCACCGAGGAGGCTCCATGACTTCTTTTGGTCTTTGCCCTACTGTTTAGGAGACACAGGGGTGTGTGTGTTAAACAGCCTTCTGGAAAATAGATCTGTGGATTGTCTGAGTCTGCTGCTGGCTGTTAGACTATTTGCTTTTCCAATTGATTTTTTGCAGCCAAGATTCAAGGCATCAGTAGCTAACAAACTCAAAGCTGGGCTGAAATGGAGAGATCCATTTAGTAATTGGATTTTGAAAAATCGTAACCTCGGTTCTTGGACGAGTGTGGAGAGGCACGGATTGGTGACTATGGAGGTTCATTCAGTGTCTTTTTTCCAAGCAATAGGATGTTTGTGACTGGAGGGGAAGCGAATCTACCTTAAAATATGTTTCTTGCATATTTTAAAGTGGTCAGAGTTCAAGGCAATGACAGCTTTTTAAGTCATTTAAATTTTTTTCACCACCTCTGCGGCTTGACAGTGAGTCAGAATGAATAGCTGTATGAGTCTCCACTGTTTTGCTCTAAAACCAATATTTAACTTAAAAAGATGAAACATTATGTAATTTGATATGCTATATTTTATAGGGATCTATTAACATGCCACAGAATTGTTAGAGGTCAATTTGTCTTTTGTTGTCAGGTTGCAGGTATATTTCCACAGTTTTATTCCCACTTTTTTATTTTTGATCAATATATTTTCAGGCCATGCTTCCTGACACAACTCACATAAAAATGTGTGCTTTTGTGATTCTAATGAGATAGGACCTGCTGATTTTGCCCTCTTGTCTGCCCTGCCTCTGACCACATGCTCCTAATTCGATTGTGCCTTGCTGGGCAGCATTATGCAAGCTATTGAAATTAAAGAAATGTATGCAATTTACATTAAACTTACAACACCTCCAGTGGAGAATGAAGTAAAGATATGTCACTAGAATATAGATACCAGAAATGAAATATTAAAGGTCTAAGTATTTTTGACTCTTTGACAATTGCCAGCTTTCAAATTCTTTCCATTGAAAACAAAGGCAGCAATTTATAGATGCAGATAGCCTGAATATTTGTAGAGTTGTTAAAAGGCACTTCAGCCAACATCTGTTACTATTAAATATCTTTCTGGTTTAGACACTGTGCTTGCTATGGAGAATACAAGATGTTTATTTGAAGGGAAAACAGAATTATAACTGATAGGGACAGGAGGCAGGGAAATTCTTTGCAAGAGGGCCCCACCCTCGAGCCAAAAAGCCTGATACTGTGGCCCAAAGTGAGAACTTTACATCCCTGTTTTCCTGCTCAGATGCTGCCTTTTCCAAAACTACCCATGGCCTGTCCTGCCCCCCATCCTGTGCCCATAAACACCTCAGGCTCTCTGCAGGCAGAGGGAGAAGAGAAGAGGAGAAGCACTGGATGCTGGAGAGAGGCAGCTGGACTTCAGGGGGGGCAGCTTGATGGTGTTGCTTTGGAGAGGAGTCCAACAGGGGACAACTGGACTCCAGGGGAGGATTATGTTCCCACTCCATACCCTTTTCAGCTCCCCTTCCCACTGAGAGCCACTTTCATCGGCAATAAAATCCCCCCACACTTACATCTCCAATTTGTTCATGTGACCTCATTCCTCCTAGACGCCAGACAAGAATTTGGGTGCAGGTGCAAAAGGCTGTCACACTGATCCTTCACTGAGCTGTTAACACTTAAGCCATCCACAGATGGCAAAGCTGAAAGAGCATTGACTGTAACGCTCTTCCTGGGGCTTCAGGGGTCATGCGCACCCCCCAGATGCTGCCACGGGGCCACACAGAGTTTTGCTCCTGCTGGCACCAGAAAGCGCTCACCCCGGCTCCTGCATCTGCTCATCGGTGCTCACCCTCCTGCAAAGGGTGGAGCACAGCAGGCCCAGTGAACGGAGTCCGTCCCTGCCGGCGCCGAAGCACCCAGCTAGTGCTAACACCTGTGCACTCCATTTTCCTCCCATGAAGGGATCAGGGAAATTTCCTGCTTCATGACCATAACTAGTGCAAAAAAAAATCTGTGTGCTAATTTATGCATTTAGGTACAAGTGGTATCCTGACAGACAACCCTATGGTAGACTAAATTGTTTCTTAGATTTAGGAAGGTTAAAGAGCAATTTTCAAGGCTGGGCACGGTGGCTCACTCCTGTAATCCAAACACTTTGGAGGCCAAGGCGGGAGGATCACCTGAGGTCGGGAGTTCAAGACCAGTCTGACCAACATGGTGAAACCCCGTCTTAAAAAAAAAAAAAAAAAAAAGCAATTTTCTTGGATGAAAGAATGTGTGGCTCCCTATGTGGTGGCGAAAGGGTGGAAATGTAGGCAACCTCCTGTTTCGTCTCAGGGCGTCCAATCCCCGACTGCCGTCTGCTGCCTTTGGGCCCGTCTGGACTTGGACCTTATCCGTCATATTCTTGCCTCATACGTGTCAGAGACTTCTAAGTGGTCTCGTTTCTTCAATCCATGCCCTCTGCAGTCTTCTCTGATTGGCAATCAAAATCTTTCAAAGTATAAAACTCAACACTGTCGATTCCTTCATTTATGGCAGAATGGTATTCCATGGTATGTATTGCATATACCACATTTTATTTATCCACTCTTTGGTTGATGGTCATTCAGGTTGGTTCCATATTTTTGCAATTGCAAATTTGCTGCTATAAACGTGGGTATGCAAGTATCTTTTTCATACAGTGGCTTCTTTTCCTCTGGGTAGAAACGTGGATGGAGCTGGAGACCATTATTCTAAGTGAAGTAACTTGGGAATGGAAGACGAAATATTGTTTGTTCTCACATACAAGTAGGAGCTAAGCTGTGAGGCTGGAAAGCCATAAGGATGATATATTGGATTTTGGGGACTCGGGGAAGGGTGGGAGGGGGGAGGGATAAAAGACTGCACATTGGGTGCAGTGTACACTGCTTGGGTGACATGTGCACCAGCCTCTCAGAAATCACCACTAAAGATCTTATCCGTATAACCAAAAACCACCTGTTTCCCCTGAAAACTATTTGATTCTTGATGAAAGCCCTCTGTGATTTGCAACCATATTTAGGACAAAACCCCGAATCCTCGGTGTTAGTCAGTCCATGCGCTGCTGTTCATCTCTGGTGTCTCCCATGGCTCCCCCATCACGTGTGGCATCCCTGCCTCATTGCTCTCCTCTGTTACCCACACATGCCAGACTCCCTTTTGCCCAGGGCTCCTCCATCTAACTGGGAAGCTCTTCTCCTAGGCCCCCCCGCCGATCTTGGCTCCCTGTCATTTATGTCATTTACCAACTCCCCAGAGAGAATCCTGGCTCCACAAGAGCAGCGACCAGTGTCTTGTTCCTGGCAACTCATCAGAGCCTGGCTCAGTGTCTGGCACGAAGTTTATGCTCCAAATGCTTGTTCACTGCATGAGTCAGTCAACCCATCCTGTAATTCACATGTCTCCCTCCCTGAGATAAGCTTAGTCATCCTTTGCTTAAATAGGTTGTGTGCCAAAGTCTTTTTGAATACTTGAGACATCCATGGTGACTCTTCTGCTTTCAGTTTGATGATCTGTATTTATATCTACAGCTATATCTCTATAGCTCTTCTGCTGAAAAATCGTGATTATTTCCTTTGAAAAACAGGTTGAGGGGAAATCAGAGGGTCATTGGCTTATTCTTTATATTTCTTACAATTCTGTACAAGCAACTAAGCAATATGCACTTGAAGATGTAAATATATAAAAGACAAAATCCCTGCCATCACAAAGCTTCTCATCTAAGATTTGGAACTGATTCTAGGGGTGTTCATGAGATCACAGGAAATAGTAGGTTAAACTGAGAATTGCAGAGCTCGCCTGGGCTGCCTTTCAGGAGAGTCCGATGCCAGAAAGGGCAAGTGAAAGAGAAAGCGGAAATACTCCCTGTCAGTGACATTCTTACTCTTTGCCACCGCTTTGCATCCCCAGGTGTTGCTGAATTCAGAGATCGTGCCACATCAGTGCCCTGATTTCCCTCATATTCAAGTTTGTACGTCCCCTGTGCCCCGAGTGAATGGGCCAGGATGCCTGGGTGGGGGCGTCGTCCGAGGGCCTTGGATGATTGAGTGCGGAGGTTTAACTGTCTCATCTGTTTTCAGAGTCCTGCGAGGTCCAACCTGCCCTGTCCTCTGATGGCTTTGTGGCTGGGCCTTCAAAGGTCCCCTCCTCTGCCCTGCAGCAGCCTCCTTCCCTGCAGGACTAGCTGCTGTGTTTTGCTCCAGAAACCCAGTTGCCCCTGCTTCATTAGCATCTATCTTCCCCCAAGTGTTATGAGCCACTGGTGTGGTCCCCACGCCCTCTCTTTGCCCTGTCGGCTCCTACCTCTCTCGGCTCTGTTCTGCTTTGTCCTGCTGATGGAATTTTGGGAGGAAGCAGATGTGAAATCAAGGATTGTCTCCTGTTTTGCCAGACACCTCTGCAATGGTTTGTAACTTATTTCTCTGGAGGAAAGTGGTCCTTCTTGAAATGCATAGGACTGAGGTTTGGGGAAAGAGAATTAAATATTTTTTCTACTTTCCATTTAATTCAGGCAAATAAAACTTCGTCCTTTCTGTATATTAAGTGACAGAATTTTAGAGCCCATCTAAGTGCAATGCTTCCATTAGCTGAGGGCAGACAGAGGCTCGGACAGGAGGTAGGACATCCTCAAGGTCGCAAAGCTTGTCTGCCTAAGCTGCTGCTAGAACTCAGGGTGCTCTAATATCAGTGGTGACGTGGGAAGCCCCTTTCAAAGAAAACCTTGTTTTCCTTCCCTCCTTCCTATCTTCTGCTTCATTGGCTTGAGTCTCTCCTCCTTCCTCCTTCCTGACTTCGATCCACTGTCAGAAGCCAAAATGTTAATATCTATAAATTCAGTGTCTACACGAGAATAAATGAAGGAATTTCAGAGTAGCGTGGTTCACATTTTGGCAGGGGCATCACAATTCAAATAAGGAGGGGGAGTGGCATTTTCTTGGTTGAATTTCACCTGATTTGGGGCAAAGCTTTTCACAGCCCCCGGTGTCCTGCACAGACCCTCTCACTGCAGCAGTGGGGAGCCTGGTGGCCTCACGGCCTCTCGTCATTCTGCAGTTCCCCCATCACGTTCAGATGCCCTGGAGCTGAGGCCGTCACCGCTTCTCTTCAGGTTCCCTTTATATTTCCTTTCCTTTCTTTTCTTTCTTATTTTTTTTTTTGAGATGGAGTCTCACTGTCACCCAGGCAGAGCGCACTGACGCATTCTCAGCTCACTGCAACCTCTACCTCATGGTGTCAAGTGATTCTCCTGCCTCAGCTTCCTGAGATTACAAGAGCCTGCCACCCTGCCCAGATCATTTTTGTATTTTGAGTAGAGATGGGGTTCACCATGTTGGGCAGGCTGGTCTTGAACTCGGGTGACCTCAGGTGATCCACCTGCCTCGGCCTCCCAAAGTGCTGGGGTTACAGGCGTGAGCCACCGCGCCGGGCAGCTCTCTATTTATTTCTTACGGCAACAAGAAAGCATCCAGTTGGATAAAGAGCATTCCATGCCTCTGAGTGCAAGAAGAAACACAGCATCACGCATAACACCCATGAAAATTCACCTTCGCTCCTTTCGGGAAGCTGGTTAATTACAGGTCTCTTTTCTGTATGTTTTTTCCCTGTGACAAAACCAGGCCCCATTCTCACCACGAGGTGTTACCTCCCTTGTGCATTTGTATTGCTACTGGGCTCAAGTCCATATGCACAGTACAGGGTCTCGTCGGAGCCTAGATTTAGCCACGGGGACTAGGACTTCTGCAGGTCTAGACAGGCTGGGCGTGGGCCCCAGGGCTGCTGCCCCTCCTGTGACAGGGGAGCCAGGGAAGCTGGGTGGACGTCCAGCCCTCCACCTGGAGGAGGCAGGGCAGCATGAACCTCAGAGGATGAGGGAGTGGTAGACGCAGCCCAGGCCTGGGGACAGAGGGTGCCCAGCTGAGAAGTGCACATGCTGGGTTTGGCACCATGCATGCATTTGATGCACTGTCAATTTCTTAAGTGGTCACATCACATAAGGAAAGCTGTAAATCTAAACAGACTCCGTGGTTTCTAAAAGTTACTTGGCTTAGTGTGTACAGTGTTTTTGACAAATTTGGGAAGTGAGGAAACGGTGATTGGAGTCAATGAGTAGTCATATTTTGCAATCACCTTGATCAACTATTTCTGAGGAATTCTGATTTATAAAGAAAGAGAAGAGGGCTGGTTAAAATTTAGGGAAAAAAATGTGCACCAATCATAAACTGCTATTTTGAGTGATAAAATTGTTTGTATCTGATCCCGATGGTGGCACTTGGTTTAAAGAGTGGGCTTAAATACCACAAGAAAGAGCCAGGTGGCCCCTTTCGCCAACATACGTTTCATATAAGATGTTGTGTAAGACAGCTCAGGTTGCTGAGGGAAAAATACAATGGACCAAGTGACTTAAACAACACAAATTGATTTTCTTACAGTGGTAGAGGCTGGTGGTTGGAGACCCGTGGGAGTTGCTTCCTGGCTGGGGCTCTTTCCGGCCTGCGTTTCAAAGGCCCTCACATGAACACCACATGGAGGAAGCTGTAAATCTAAACAGACCCTGTGGTTTCTAAAAGTTACTTGGCTTCGTGCATACTGTGCTCGTTGACAAATGTGGGAAGTGAGGGAACGATGGTGATTGCAGTCAAGCAATAATATTGATTTAGCATCTACTGTGCGCTCGGTGATCCTCAGGGTATCTTAATCCTTATAAATCCCCCAGAGGTACATTTTATGATTTCCATTTTACCATGAGAAAGCCCAAGTCCTAAAGCTGTGTGCATGCAAACCTCAAACCCAGAGTCTGGTCTGGGGACCTGGGTTCGATGTTTGCATTTGCAGTGGCAGAGTTGACAGGGGACTTCTGGAGCTGTAGTGGTTCTCAGAGTCTGATGCTAATGGAGCTAGAAGGACATCAGGCTGAGGATGACCAGCCTGGCTGAGGGCCCCACGAAGGCCGGAGCACTGTCTGCGTGGCTCATGGCTGCAATCCTGGCCCCCAGGACAGTGCCTACACACAGCAGTACTCAGTGGTCTTCACCAGAGGAGCCCACGGATCCCGGCTGGTGCCGGGGAATTAAGAAAGTTGAATTTTAATATGAAATCTCATAATTCTGAAAGTTCATGATATGTCTATGGCAACAAAAATAAATTTGCCACTGAGCGGGGCCTAAAGAAACACCCTCAGGCCTCATAGAATTCACTCTGCTGGTGGATGTTTAGCCTCGTCGGCCACTGCTGGGGCTGTGGATGATGTTGAGGATGTGACAGAAAGTCGTGGTTCATCTCTGAGAAAATTGCCTGCGTGCATTCAGCGTGGCATTTGCGTAGAGTGGCTTACTTACCACGTGTGGATGGTGGCATGAGAATTACATTCCTCTGCTTCACACTCAACACTCCCTACTTCAGAGTGAGCCTCCCAGAGGACCAGGATGGTCAGAAAAGGGTGGCTTGGATTCACTCAGGGGATACTTCCCGCTGAGAGGAGGGAATGGAGGAATACACTTTTCAATGGAACAGACCTCACGTATGTGCTTTCCAAGGAAGGAGAGAGAACAATGATGAGAGGAAGAGAAAAAAGGACGGAAATTATACGGGCTTTCTACCTATGGCCAGCATAGGTGCTGAAAATGGGCTTACCTTAGCCCTAAGGCACTCAAAGAATCATGTGCATGGGTCTTTTATCTGCTGTATTTATGGGAATAAATAATTCTGAAAAACATTAAGTAAAAATAAAATGGGACCGGGCGCGGTGGCCCAAGCCTATAATCCCAGCACTTTGGGAGGCCGAGGCGGGTGGATTACGAGGTCAAGAGATTGAGACCATCCTGGTCAACATGGTGAAACCCCGTCTCTACCAAAAATACAAAAAAATTAGCTGGGCATGGTGGTGCACGCCTGTAGTCCCAGCTACTCAGAAGGTTGAGGCAGGAGAATTGCTTGAACCAGGTGGCTGAGGCTGCGGTGAGCCGAGATCGTGCCATTGCACTCCAGCCTGGGTAACAAGAGCGATACGCCATCTCTAAATAAATAAATAAATAAAATAAAATAAAAATAAAATGGATTTTTTAAAGTTAACTTAAAAATTGAAAAAGAAAACTATCTTAAAAATAAGCCAGTGGCCTCCACTAGAGTCTGTTTGTGGCCCAGCGCATGATGTGGGACATGTGCTTTGCTTTCTCCTGTTTGGATATTAAGTTTGCACTTAGCATTCCTAGAATGAGCTCCCTCCACTGAGAGAGTAGCTTCTGGATTTCACATTGAGCTTTTCCCACAGAGTGAGCCCTAACTGCCAGCCAGTGGCATCGCCACGGGCTGGTCTCGGTCACTAGGTCTTCCAAAGCTCCTGTCTGTCATTTCTGCAGTGGTTGTTGTAGGTGGGTGAAATCTTTGCGAGTTAATGTCACGCTAAACTTGAAAATCATAACATCATTCTGCTTCTTTGAAATAATAGCTCCAGTTTCCAGGGCTCTTGAAATCATCTAGGATTTCAAGTGCTTCGACGTTGGAAGAGGGAACAGGATGGGAGAAAGCAACCATAAAGAATTAAACTCTGTTGGAATCACTAAAAGGTGTGATGTTCGTGTATAATGGTGTGCCTTGGCCAGAGACCCCCAAATATAATTTATGACTCTTTCTGCCATCTCAGGCAGATGTGATCTTTCTCATATGCAGAGACACACCTTGTGGGGAGCACCCACTTAGCCAGTTGTTAAATATCCCAGATGTTACCACTGCTTACATGCTGGTTAAATATCCCAGATGTTACCACTGCTTACACGCTGGTTAAATATCCCAGATCTTACCACTGCTTACACGCTGGTTAAATATCCCAGATGTTACCACTGCTTACACGCTGGTTAAATATCCCAGATGTTACCACTGCTTACACGCTGGTTAAATATCCCAGATGTTACCACTGCTTACAAGCTGGCTTCTGTGCCATCCACTGACTTCATTTTCTGTAAATCTCAAATAGAGATAGTTGGGCTCAAACCAAAGTATTCAGAAGAGCAGATATTCTAAGCATTTGGTTCAAGTGGAAGCACCGATCAGATCTTGAATAAAGAAGGCCGCTGCTCCCAGCTGCGTTTGTCTCCTCAACACTTCTGCACACTAAGGCCCTACAGTGAGAACAGGTAGCCCGGAATGCAATTCTGGTTTGGTCACACATGGTTCCTGGGAGTAAATAATTCCAGCGCCATAACATGGGAGTGTTCTAAGAATACTGTAGGATTGGCCAGGCGTGGTGGCTTACGCCTGTAATCCCAACACTTTGGGAGGCTGAGGCAGGCGGATCACTTGAGGTCAGGAGTTTGAAACCAGCCTAGCTAACATGGTGAAACCCTGTCTCTACTAAAAAATACAAAACAATTAGCCAAGTGTGGTGGTGCGTGCCTATAATCCCAGCTTCTTGGGAGGCTGAGGCAGGAGAATTGTTTGAACTGGGAGGCGGAGGGTGCAATGAGCCCAGATCACGTCACCGCACTGCAGCCTGGGTGAGAGAAAAAGACTTTCTCAAAAAAAAAAAAAAAAAAAACGAATACTGTAGGATGATGTGTAACAAAGGAATTTATTCATAGTAAAATTCTTTGCAGAATTAAGATGATACTTATAACCATATGATTGACCATCTCTATCTCTGAATGTGAGACCTTTTCTAGTGTGTTACTGACCCTCTACCCCTCTGAGGGTAGACAGGTGCTTAGTGTGGTCGACTTCTCTGCACATTCTGCATTGATTTAAACTGATTCTGGGGCTCTCAGCGTTGTACATTTAAAGAGCTTTGGAAAGAGATCTCTGCTTCTAAATGCAGTGGCAGTTTTTCCTCTAAGCGCTTGCGTTAATGTTGAAATCCTAGTGCTTCAGAGGCTGAGAAGCTGGAGCTATTGTTTCAGAGAAGCAGAATGATGTTGTGATTTTTAAGTTTAGGGTGACATTTACTAGCAAAGACTTCACTGAACTACTGTAACTACTATAAAAATAACAGACACAAACAAGAAGAATTCAGCTCTGAAGATATGATTAGGGGGTTATCATGAACGTGAATTGAGCCATTACAGAGAGCCTGCCTCCTTGTCAGAATATTGAGAAGGAAAAAAAGTGTTCACGCCTGTAATCCCAACACTTTGGGAGGCTGAGGTGGGTGAATCACAAGGTCAGGAGTTCAAGACCAGCCTGGCCAAGATGGTGAAACCCCATTTCTACTAAAAGTACAAAACTTAGCTGGGCACAGTGGCAGGTGCCTGTAGTCCCAGCTACTCAGAAGGCTGAGGCAGGAGAATCACTTGAACCAGGGGGGTGGAGGTTGTGGTGAGCCGAGATTACACTACTGCACTGCAGCCTGAGTGACAGAGTGAGATTCCATCTAAAAAAAAAAATGTATTAAGGTGCCACTTCTACGCCTCCCACTCCTCGAGGGAGGCTGAGTGACTGACCTGGATTTATCCAGAATAAGCGTAAGCTTCCTTTTCCCTTCCTCTTTCCCACTGGCCAGGGCACAGGTAGGATGGGACTGAGGCCAGGTGCAATTTTATGACCTTTGCAAGCATCGTGTTACCCACTTCTCATGATATCGCGTGAGCCAGGTGCAATCAGCCGCCGTCCCCACCGGCACCCCACCACATTTTTACAAACAGAAAGCAAAGGCACCGAAAGGCGGATCAGCTTGTCTAAGATCGAACTGCGACACGGTAGCAGTGAAGCCGTGCTCAAGAACCAGGCTTCCGGTTCCAGAGCCCATGGTCTGAAGCCCAGTTGAACATCTCCTGATCCGCAAATCTGAGCTCCATCATGCTCCAAAATTGGAAACTTTTTCAATGCTGACGTGATGCTCCGAGGAAGTTTCTAATGGAGCCTTTCAGATTTTGGATTTTCAGATCAGGGATGCTAAACCAGTAAGTGTTATGCAAATATTCTGAAATCTGAAAGAAATCCCAAATCAAAAACACTTCTGGTTCCAAGCGTTTTGGGGAAGGGATACTCGGCCCGTGCTCTGCTACGTGTTTTCACGCATCTGTTCTTACACTGGGGATCATCTGAGCCTTAACTCATCATGAATGCTCCTCCAGCCTGTTCTCCAGCGGTTCATATTGCGCTACGTACCAGGTTGTGCACAGAAAGGATGGCATCCTGAACTTTTTAAAACAATTCAAGGTCTCCTCTCTCCAGGGTAAAACTGACTAAATGCCAATCCTGTCTCATATTTTTTTTTCTTTTCTTTTTTTTTTGACATGGAGCGTGGAGTCTCACTCTGTTGCACAGGCTGGAGTGCAGTGGTGTGATCTCGGCTCACTGCAACCTCCACCTCCCCGGTTCAAGTGATTCTCCTGCCTCAGCCTCCTGAGTAGCTGGGACTACAGGCACCCACCACCATGCCTGGCTAGTTTTCTGTATTTTAGTTAGAGACGGGGTTTCACCATGTTGTCCAGGATGGCCTTGATCTCCTGACCTTGTGATCCACCTGCCTCGGCCTCCTAAAGTGCTAGGATTACAGGCATGAGCCACGGCACCCGGCTCTCATATTTTCTTTAATAAGTTAACCCCCAAATTTTAGCTGGGCCCATGGATACCTAGCTGAAGATTACATTTCCTAGTCTCTGTTGGATCTCAGTGAAGCCACCCTGCAAACAAGCTCTTGCCAATGTGATGTTAGAAGCAATTCATGTGCTACTTAGGCCTTTCCTTTAAAAAGACTAAATATGTATTCCCTGGTTCTTTGCTTCCTACTGTCTGGGATGTAGATGTGATAGTGGGAACTAAAGCAGCCACTTTGGATCCAGAGGTAGTAGCCATATGCTGCGAGTTTCAGAACTGCCCTGCTAGGCCAGGATTCTCTACATGAGGGGGAAAAAAGAACAGTAAACTTGTGTCTTCTGTAAGATATTGTATTTTGGGATCACCTTATTATCATTTTAAATCGACAAATAATTATTGTATACATTTATCATTAACAGCATTTTGAAATATGTTACATCACTTGTTTATGGTGCCCCAGATACCATACTGAGAAACATGCCTCATACCTGACCGTCGTCAGAGTCTCCTCAGCCTGCTTTGCGGTTTCTGTCTGGTTTGGTGTTTAGAACTATTTCTATGAAACACAAGTCAGAAATCTTGCCACACAACCATAGATTAAGACAGATGAGTCACCTAAGCATTTATGCATAGAGCCAAGAAGAAGAAATGTGACTTCTGTATTGTTAGTATCTGTACAATCATTAAGAGACTTAAAACCCTGCTCTTAGGATTGTATAGATTAAAAAAATGTATTTTGCAACGAGGCTTTTGATGGCATAACTCCTTGTCATTCACTTTGCACCCCAAAAATATGCCTTTGCGCCCACAGAGCTCAAGCTGCTGTCCCCTCCCGGCAGGCTGTGGCCAGGCGACTCACCATCCCCTCATTTGTGGAATCAGGAGCTGGTTAGAAATTAATTTACGATGAATGTTCCTGACAACGGCTGTTACTGGAATACTGCTAAGTTCCGTGTTAATCAGCTCTCTCCCCAGAAACATGGTTATTCACGTCCCTTTGCTGTAGATCAAAGAGAGATCCCAGCCACTGTTTCAATTTTCTCTTCAATTTAATGATGCTGAAAGGTACCGGATGAAGAGCCCTGAGGTCCTGTTCAGTTATTTGTCTATGCAGCAGGTACAGGGGCTTGTGGCAGCCGAAATTCAGCAATTACAGCCATTTCTTGCATCATGACATCTGTGTCTGTGCCCCCCTTCCCACGGGTCATAAGCTCAAATGCCCTCAAAGCCAGGCAAGTAATGCACATTTTGGTGACACGGCCAGGGGGCAGCAGGGTCTCCACGGAGATGCATCCTGGCTTAAGAGTGACAGGCCCTCCTTAGCTCCCGAAAATGTTGCTATCCGGGAATGAGGGCTCGGGGTTCCTGGGCCTTCCTCTCTCCTAAAGACAGGTAGATATCCAGATTTCCATGCAAAAACCTCCCATTTTAAAAGGGAAATAATTGCCACAGAAGATTTAAAAACATTTTGTGCCCCTCTCCCCACCAAAAAAACTTCTACAAGCTAACCTAAAGCCGCGGGTGTCCTCCTTCAGACCTCTCCGCCCACTTGTCCGTGCCGGCGGAGGAGGGTTGACGCTGCCCACAGTGCCCGGCACACAGCGGGACAGGGTGATCAGACTATGTCTTTCAAGTGAGAATGGTGAGTGCTACCTCAAAGGCAGGAGAGTAGCCAGTCCTAGGGCTTGGGTGGGTTGAACAAGATGCATCTCAGCCCCTTTACGGGTGAGTGTGGAGCAGCTTCTTAGCTGGAGCTCAGGAGGC
This sequence comes from Sapajus apella, assembly GCF_009761245.1. Taxonomy (NCBI): domain Eukaryota; kingdom Metazoa; phylum Chordata; class Mammalia; order Primates; family Cebidae; genus Sapajus; species Sapajus apella. The sequence goes on along the minus strand of NW_022436942.1, from coordinate 87,830,354 downwards.
TGCTGGTAACTTCGGGGCGTGGAGTCGGCTCTTCTCACGCCTAGCTGTGAAACCTGGGCCAGCGTCATCTTCGGGGCTCCTGATTCCTCATGGGAAACGGGCCGACAGTGCTATCTGGGAGGATGGCCGTAAGGATTTCTGGAGCCGACGCACATAAAGGCATGTTCTTAATAATAGTGATATGGTTTACCTGCAGATTCTGGTCATGATTGCCCTCAGAGCTTAGTTCATTTATCTGTGTCTTCCTCAGTGGCACAGACCTTCAGGCCATCATGACCTTGAATGGGGAGGCGACCCCTTAGATCCTTTTCCCGTGAGAAACCATGAGTAATGAGACTTGTCAGAGCACGGGCTGTGTCTAAAAGTGGGTGGGGCCTGGCTGTGGAGGACCCTTCTGATGGTGTCTTCCAATACCTGTTCTTCAGAAAAAACCAAAAAACTCAAACAACAACAACAAAAACAGGGCTGGGTGTGGCGGCTCACGCCTGTAATCCCAACACTCCGGGAGGCTGAGGCAGGCAGGCGGCTTGATCCAGGAGTTTGAGACCAGCCCAGGCAACATGATGAGACCCCCATCTCTACAAAATATTAGCTGGGCATGGTGGTGCACCCCTATAGTTCCTGCTACTTGGGAGGCTGCGGTGGGAGGACCACTTGAACCCAGGAAGTGGAGGTTGCAGTGAGCAGAGATCACACCACTGATCGCCAGCCTGGGCCACAAAGCTAGACCCTTCTGAAACAAACAAACAAAATCACTGAGCAGATGGCCAGCTGGAATAAAAACTTCATTTCCTGATACTCCTTGTAGCTGGGTGTAGCCATGTGACTCTGCAGGTAAAAGCATCAAATGGGACTTTCCAGATGGGCCCTTCCAAAGCGAGGGCCTTTCTTCAGCCTTGTACCCTTCCTGCTGGGTGGATCTGGAATGTGATGTCTGGAGCTGCTGCAGCCTCCTTGCTGTAGGAGAATGCTAAGGACATTGATGGAAAAAGAGGCAAGGCTTCAGGCTCCCTCCCAGCCATGGAGGTACACTTCTAGTCCAGGAGTGCTTACCACTAGAGAGTATTTACATGAGACAGAAAGAAACTTTTGTCTCTTTGAAGCCACTGCACATATCCTTTGTCATTGTCCTTTTGTTCACAAATCGAGTCCGTTGCCACGCAGAGGTAAGCGGCCGTATAATGACGATGGAAACACCCAGATGTGGCTAACAGAGACACAGAAGAACACCTCCCTCCCAAGACAGAAAAACGAAACAGTATAGAAACATTGACACACCAGTGGTAGGCTTATAACAACCCCCTGCACTGCATCCTACCCAGGGAAGTCAAATGCAACCATGGCTGGCTCGGAGTTCAGGCTGCTGGCACTGTGTACGGTCACCAATTCCAAACACGTTTTTAGTGTAAAAGTCTCAGATTGTCTAAAATTATCCCAGTGCAACAGCAACTTGCAAACGATTTTCTGAAGCGTCTTCAGCTCAGGGCAACTGTGCCTGGTGGCGTAAGAAAGCTGCTGAGCTGACGCGTGCCCGATGGTGCCAGGCACTCCCGCGTCTTCTGGGAGTCACAGACAGCTGGAAATAACGGCTGCAGAGTCTCCAGATGGTTTTTTGTCGTGCATTGGCAGCTGCATTGAATGCAGATCAGTGCAGGTTAGCAAGCCTTTTACAGGGTTGAGCTGAAAGTATACCCTGAGTTATTGGAGCATCGGGTGTGATATGATCAGCGAGGTAAGAGAGTTGGGCTTTCACAGTAAAGTCACGAAAACTTTGAAATTCAAAGAGGGCAATTTCTGGTAATATTATTTTAAAGAACGGGAAATAAACAGTATTTGTGTTTATCTTTTTTTACTGATTCCTTCTTTTCATAGATTGATAAAAATTATATAAGGGTAATAGAGTGATTTCTTTTTTTTTTTCCTGAGATGGGGTCTCACCCTGTAGTCCAGGCTGGAGTGCAGTGGCACGGTCATGGCTCACTGCAGCCTGGATCTCCTGGGCGGGGCCTACACACCTAGCTAATTTTTTGTTTTTTTTTTGTAGAGATGTGGCCTTGCTATGTTGCCCAAGAAGGTCTTGAACTCCTGGGCTCAGGCGATCCTCCCACACCAGCTTCCCAAAGTGCTGGGATTCCAGGGGTGAGCCACCGCACCCAGCCTAGAGTGATTTCTGATCTGTCTCTTATAATTTGTTCTTGATTTAAATGAAATTTGATTTGTGTTTGAGATGTTTTTGTTTTATATTTGGGGTGCTCTTGGTAGTAATTGATAATGCTTGTATTTTGTAAAGGGGTGACAAGAAATTGGCATATGATGAGAAGAGTTTGATAAAGCCCACACAAGGTACCACATGTAGATGGTAAGTGGCTGTTTACAGTAAACCCGCGATCACATTTCCAGAGCTGGGTTTTCTTGTATGTGTCTGTTCCGATGTCTGCAGTAGTTACAGTAGCTTGCTGAAGTCTCTGCTGGATGCTAAGAGCCAGGATGAAGCAGGCCAGTGGCTGTCTGGTGCAAGAGGCAGCTGTTAACCAGGGCTGGGAAAGTAGGAACTTGCGGCCTGAATCTGCCTCGCAAGTGGAGTCTGTTCTTCCCACACAGAGAAATTTGGATTAGTTGCCAATTTAAAAATTCTAGGTGATATCACATAGAAAGAAATGGGGTGTCTGGCTTCTTGATAATGAGCAGCGCTGAGCGCCAGCTTTCCTCTGAGACGGGCAGGTGCGCTCATTCTCCACACCTCCTGGCCGCTCCTTTTCACGTGGGTGATATCGGACCGGGCCTGCACCTCCGCTCTAGGAGAAAGGGTTTCCTGCTCCTGCTTAAGTCAGTGTCATATGAAATAACAGTAACAAACATCACAAGTGGCACTTTGCCCTGGGGAAGGTTTACAATTTATAGACCCAGCTGCTAACAACCCTCAGCCATTCTCTAGGGATTTCTCAAGTGACTGAATCAAATATATATGGTGCCGGTATTTAACAACACCTTTGTTAAAAAAAAAGAACACATCTGAGCGCCTCTCTGTTGTTGGAAATGACACTATTCAAAGGTATGGATTTATTTTCCTACCCAAAGGTGTAGCTATTGATTAAAAACAGCTAAAGAAGGAACAGATTTTGTGATAATAGATGTCTTTTTTTCCTCCTTAAGAGGAAGGGATTTTTTTTTGAAGCCCATTATTTAAAAATGTAGCTACAGACCTGACATGTCGTTCCTGTTATTTCTTTGCTAGTTAAGAAGCCAGAACTTGCATAAATGATTAAGGAACACAGTCTTTCCTTTCTTAAGTGTTCAGTTTAAATATGTTTATCACCAAGTATGCTACTGCTTGAAAAAATGGATTGAGCAATTTTTCCAAAATACAAGCAGTGAAGTAGGGATGCCATTTCTTTGTGTTGTATAAAGCATGAGGGGTAAATATTTGGCTTTTTCTTTTTAACTAGTAGGCAACCGCTGGTCCCTGAGAAAGAGCCAGAAGAGATGCTTTGGGGAATTGGGGTGAGGGTGGGCGACAATATTTGACAAATAAAGCACAGCATCATTGGAAGGGGCTGGACTTTTGTTTTAACTTCCAAAAAGACTTCCCAAGCTGCACCTTCCATGTCATCTTTGCAGCAGTTGGCCTTAGAACCCGCACCCAGCAGAGGGATTACCTGTACGCCCAGGGACGGTGTTGATTCTCACCTTCTATTTCATGCTTTTGTGGGTTTACGTCCATGTGGTCACAGGGGAATTGGGATCATGGCTGAGGTTCCAGCATTTACACCCCAGGAATATCATCTTTACTCTGGTCTTCCTTCTCATGATTTACTTTTAGGCAACAAAAGGGATGACGATAGACCCCTTTTCCAGCCTTCCTGGAATTATTCTTTGAAGTCACCAGCGCAACACAAAATTCATTACAGCTCAATTTGAAGGCTCATTAGTTGCTGGATCTTGTTTTTTTTACCAAGCAAGACAGAGGAGAATTTTTTTTTCTTTTTATTATTGAAGCAGGATAGCCTAGGATATATTTCCAGGCAACAGATTCAGTGCCCCCAGGTGCTGATCTGTGGGGACAGTGTAGGCAGAGTGGCCTGGGAGGCGGGAATAAAGCCAGAATACTTTTAACAGATCGAAACTGGATGCCTTTATGTGGGTTTATGCTTTTCCCTTCCTTGATTTTCTCAGGCATTTTCCTGTTTTTATTTATCATCTGGCATCACTTCTACAGACACTGGTTGCTTCTATCCCTTTGTTAATTGGCCTCAGTTTCTGTCACAGAAATGCTAACAGATGCAGAAATGTGACAGTCTCCAACAGGGATGCTCACTAGTGAACAGGGGCAATTTGTACTTTCCTCTGGCAGCTCGAGAGGGTCTATGCACGGTGCGGGTGGCTCTCCTATGCCTGGTTCTGGCGGAGCAGCAAACTCCCTCCGGCAGGAGATGGCAAGGCCACTGTTTGTCATCTGCAGCTGGGGTGGCGCTCCGCCCCAATGTTTGATATTTCATGGTGTTCTTATTGGTATCCAAAGCCTTACTTGCAGAAAATCAGGAGTGAGATGGATAGGAAAGAGAAGGAATACCTTGAATAAATACAGGGTAAAAATCAGAATTAGTAGCAACACTTGTAATGATTAAACAGCTAAAGAATATGTCTTTTCCTTTTAGATTATTACACTTTTATGTGGATTAAAGCTAGGCATTTATTGAGATTGTTTTGTTTGGTTTTTAAAGAAAAACCTGAAGAAAGGAAGCTATACTCCAAATAAATATCTCTAACAATAATGGGTAACATTTACCCCGTGCTTTCTGAAGGCCTGACATAGTTCTCTGCCCCTAATTTGTCCGCACCTGCTGAATCCTCACGCTTCTGTGAGGTTGGTGCTGTCATCATCTCTATTATGAAGCTGGGGAAACTGAGGCACAGGTCTGTTACTCAGCGTGTCCAAAGTCATGCTGCCGAAAGCGGTAGACTGGTTAGCATCCCGACAGGCTGACTGTGGGGCTGAGCCAGGGACAGTTTCGGTGCAGTGTGGCATCTGCATTTTGGCCTCATCCGTCAACACCTCGGCTCACGTCTGTGCATTCCGCGTCGCATCGTAGACCTGACCATTGTGTACGGACCTTTTTGCTGTTGCACATGTTACACTGTATCAGAGAGTTGGTCTTAGTTTCAGGTCTATCACAGTTACTGTGTAACTGCAGCCATCGTGTATTGGGAGTATCTGCCCAGGTTACAGCTCCTTCACTGTTACTGCTGATCTCTGGTATCCACTGCCCCGTCCCACGACCCGAGTGATGCCACGGCCCCCACCTGCTTGAGGAAGATGGGCCTTACCTTCAGGTTGCCCCCGATCTAGGCAGCAGCCATGGAAATTCCCTCCTGGCAAACACAGGGTTGAAACCGAGACAGAGGTTTGGTCACTGATGATGAGGCTGGACCCGGGGCAGGTCATCTTGAGATCTGAAGGGTGGGCCCATGGCGTAGAGGGAGAAGAGGACATGAAGAGAAGAGTGAATCCAAGTCCTCAGAGAGGCAGAGAAGAAAGACAGAAAGTGGATCCCAAGGCTCACATGCCGTGTGTTTCCATGTGGCCGTGAATGAACTGCCCCTTCTGTGGGGCCTGGGCCACATCCCCGATCAGGCAGCACTCCCCTTCGTGTCCTGCAATTCTCAGAACTGAAAACAGGAGCAATTTTACACTGATGCGTGTGACTGCTTTAAGATCCTTCTGCCTTTTCGTTCACTATGGTTTCCCCAACCACTCTCTTAGAATAAAGTAGCAGGCATGGATTCCGTGTATCCTGTGTTCCTGGTACCATCCGCCAGGTTTACATGCATCGTCTCATTTAACGACCAGAGCTATATATCTCAGTATGCCCGTTTAATGGATGAGAAAATGGAGGGATTAAGAAATTTGCCCAAGTTTTCTTTTCTTTTTTGTTGAGATGGAGTCTTGCTCTGTCACCCAGGCTGGAGTGCAGTGGCATGATCTCAGCTCACTGCCACCTCCGCCCCCTGGGTTCAAGCAATTCTCCTGCCTCAGCCTCCCAAGTAGCTGGGATTATAGGCATGTGCCACCACACTCAGCTAATTTTTGTACTTTTATTTTATTTATTTATTTATTTATTTTGAGACGGAGTTTCGCTCTTGTTACCCAGGCTGGTGTGCAATAATGTGATCTCGGCTCATCGCAACTTCCGCCTCCTGGGTTCAAGCAATTCTCCTGCCTCAGCATCCCGAGTAGGTGGGACCACAGGCGTGCGCCACCATGCCCAGCTGATTTTTGTATTTTTAGTAGAGATGAGGTTTCACCATGTTGACCAGGATGGCCTTGATCTCTTGACCTTGTGATCTGCCTGCCTCGGCCTCCCAAAGTGTTGGGATTACAGACGTGAGCCACAGCAGATTTTTGTACTTTTAGTAGAGACAGGGCTTTGCTTGGCCAGGCTGGCCTCAAACTCCTGACCTCAGGTGATCCACCTGCCTCAGCCTCCCGAAGTACTGGGATTACAGGTGTGAGCCACTGCGCCCAGCTGCCCAAGTCTTCATGGCAAGTAAGTGGCGGAGCTGGGATTCAAATAAATAGCAGTCAGTGAAGCACCACGCTCTGTCAGCCAGCGCAAGCTGATTTGTGTTACTTCCAACCGAGAATGTCCTGGTGAATATGAAATATTCTATCCAGTGACGTGCTGTGATTGTTTAAACATTCATAGACATGTAGGGTGCGCCTGTTCTGTGCTGAGCATCTTTAGCGGTGGAAAAAGACCCCCCAATATGTACCAGACATGCAAGACTCTCTGTTTTTGAGAGAAGTCAAGGTTGTCTCTCCCTCTCAGCTTTTGCACTAGTTTTTCCTTTGTCTGGAACATTCTGCTGCTCCCATAACTTCACTCAACCAACCAACTCCCAGGACCAGCCCTCACCTCCAAAGTCTCCGCTTGCGTGAAGGCTGTGCTGATTCCGCTGAAGTCACTGCCACCACCCTTCCCTGCTGCTCATCTGTCGTCTCGTGCTGTTGTCTTCATGACACTTGGCAGCCTCCACCGGTAAGTTGTGGGCTGTCTACCTGTCTGTGTTCTATCTCCCTCCACGGCAACGTGTGGAGGCTGCCTGGCATACCGGAGGCTCACGACGTCGAATGTGTAGTTAAGTGAATGACTGTATACCTTTTTTAATTTAGCCAATTATTTCATCAGGATGAATCCCCTAGGAATGGAATGGCTCTGCCTAAAGGGCATTTGTATCCTAGATACTTGGGTACCCAGGAGTGGCTGTGCCCAGAAAATCAGCCTGAGTTTCCCCCTTGTTTGCTCTAACAAACCCCTGACTTTTCCCCTCATGAGTTTCTGCTCCGCACGGATGAAAAGAGTCCTGTTTTCTCTTGCTTCCTTTTCTCAGTGGTACAGCAATGAATCTTACCCACTCTGTCAGCATCTGTGTCTTCTTCATTCCTCAAAGATGCTAAAAAAGATAAACGATCCAGAAGGAAGTCTGAGCTAGGAGTTGCCTAAATGCACAGCCGCTTCCGACCTCACAGGTCCCTAGGACCTGGGCTCAATGAGCTTTGAAAATGTAAGCAAAGCGGTTACACAGTCCTGGGCCTCTGCAGCTTCAAGGCTCTCTTGTGAGGCTCTGATATGTCCTTTGACTTTCTGTTCCGCTTTTAGAAACATCTAGATGCCATTATCGGGGGAATGAAAAGAGTGGGAACAGACAGTAACTCACGGGTTTGCTGACATGTATGCCACAGGAGAGCTGTGTTTTCAGGGGACCTTTGCAGACTGTGCCAATGGATCTGTGACTCATGGGAAATGGAATGCTAATGTTATGTTGATATGAAGCCCTTTCCAGTCGTCGTGGGCTGGATTTCGGTAGTTAAAATGGACATACACATTTACTTTCTTTAAAATGTGCAACTTGTCCCCCGCTTATGATACTGAACTCTTCTTCCAAGTTAAATGACTTAAATTTCTTGCTATATATGAAGTCCACATCATTAAATTAAAAAGATACAGTTTGTCTTCTTACAAAAGTTGTACTTTCTTATTGTAAAGCCCTCAAATTATACCTATTGAATTTTTGATGCATATCTTAATAAATTTAAATTGTATGCGTATGAAAGTACTCAAAGAAACATTTTGTTGCAGCTATGCTTTGGAATGATGTGCACCTGTTAAAAAATAAGACAGGTCAATTGTTTTTTTTGAGTAACAGCCCCAACCCCGTACGTGGGTGCCCTTAGTCCCCGCAGTGATGAGGGATTGAGAAAAGGAAATAGAGACATAAGAGCAGAATTTACAGCATGGGTCCAGGGGGCCATCGCAAGCGTGGGAACCCAGTCAGCCCCAAGCTCTGGGCTTTTATTATGTGCATAATCTCATGGATCTTATGGGCGTGGAAGGGGAGAGTGAAGGGGTAGGTAAGACAGCTGGGCGGAGAGCACCGGAGATCCTTCTAAGGCGTGCTAAACTAGTGCCCTGAGCATTTAACAGCACTTGAGATCCTTCTAAGGCCTGCTAAACTAGCACTGAGTTTATGACCAGTTGTTATCAGGATGCAGCTGCATCAGAAGTATAGTGGATGAGGAGCTACCAGGTCTGACCACTCCCAGTGCATCCAGGGGCTTTATCTCCCAAGCATTGAGGGCATAGAGCAATTAAAGTCACTCCATATTCCGAGAGCCTTGGCAGAGCCTGAGGCGTTCTGTGATCTCTGCCCTGCAAGGCTTTTCTCCTCCTTCCAGCTCCCAGCTGCAAAGACCCTCCCAGATCTTGTGAGCAGAGGTCACCTCCCTTCTCAGAGATCTTTGCATCAGCACTCTTTATGAGACTCTCATGCAGTCTCCATGTTGAGAAGGCATTTGTGGGACCACAGCAGTATTCCCTGCGCTGCAGCCACCCCCGTGTCACTGCGCACTCAGATGGTCTTTACCTTAGGCCTCCTGTTGCCGCTTGATTTCTAATTAAGTGCAGCAATAATATAGTTTAGTTTGGTGTATAAACTTCAGTGTACCCTGAGCCCAGCAAGCTTATAATTATTGAGCTAGAATTAACATAGGTCTCCCCCGGCCATCTGGATCCACGGTTTATCACACAAAAACAGTTTTACAATGCATTGTATTTATAAAAAGCGATCCCACTTGTGAATGACACAGGGCATCCCTCTGTGGAAGTTCTGCCCTAGGGTTGCCCTTGGTGGAAATGTAGCACTCTGTTATCTTGGGGGGAGATATCACTGCTGTCTTTTGTTTATATAACCTAGGTTATTTAAGCTTTACGTGCCTCAGTTTCTTTATCTGTATTATAAGCATAATAGTACTGACGTCATAGAGTTCTTGTGCAAATTGATGAGCTAATATTTGTAAACTCCTAGAGGTTCTGTTAGACGTTCACACATGTATACGTGTGTGAATATGATTGACAGGTTTACCTGAATGCTAATCATCAGAGAATCCCACCCTGTGTTCAACACAGAAGTGTAAACTTCCGCTTGTTAAATGGAATTACCCAGTAAAAATGCCATCGGGTGCCGAGTGCATTGGGCACCTGGGGTTACAGGAGCATTTGATACTCTTGTTGCTCTTGAGAGTCTAGATTCTTGGTGTTAAGAGGTGACTTCAGCAAACATGAACTCTCAGAATTACTCCAAAGCACACACATGGCCCCAGTTTGCAGACAGGCCACGGGCAATGGCAAAGTGAAGAGCTACATCCATTGGAGTAGCAATTAAGGCCCATTGCAGTTTTGTCATGCTAATGATGGTAGCGGTTGCTTCCCTGGCAATTACTAAGCACCCAGCGCAGGTTAATCAGCATGGTATGTTATCTCCTGCCATCATCACAGAAGCCCACCGAAGCAGGGAGTGTTATTATCCACATTTTACCGATGAGGAAACTGAGGCACAGAATCATTAACCCCTTCCGAACTGCACCGCTGGTAGGCAGCAGAGCCAGGAGTGGAACCACTGTCCTGTCCTGCGTCTCAGGAATGACACGTGCAGAGGCGAGAAGTACCCCATCCTCCGGGGGAGCTCAAGCACCAGGGAGAGCGCCATAACGTTAATCAGTGTAAGGGTTATTGCCGAGTTTAAAATGAGGAACCTGAGGCTGGTGTGGGAAAATTAAATTCCAATTTATTCAGCTGCCGGGCGAGGTTCTACCGGGAAAGAGGGCGGTGGCAGAGAAGCCGCGGCGGGTTCCCGAGACTCCGGGTTTTTATGGCGAGCAAGGAGGAGCAGAGTGTTCTGATTGGCTATGGAGAACAGGATGTGGGTGGGGCAAGCTACGATTGGTTGCAAATTGTGGTGGGCTTTTGGGGCAAGCTGCTATTGGGCAAGTTTTGGCGGGGCTTTCTTTAAATTTTGGCGGGCTAGGTGCCGAGTGCAAAACTGGGTGTTGAGTGCACAGGGGTGTGTTCTGGGGGCTGGGAGGGCTGCGTGGCTGTGCTGAGTGCCCATGTAGTCAGGGGCTGAGCTCAGGGGTGGGTGTGTCCGGTGAGGCCCCCGGCCTTACACTCAGCATGGGTAATGTACGCACATTCTGCAGACGTGAGCACTGCGGGGACGGGGCCCGAGTACAGGCTGCCCCCTCTGCTCTGCTCTTGGAACCCTGGAAGGAACACACGGCGGGAGGCAGGAAGGGGTCATGACCTCAGGGACCTCCCGTCACCTGTGCCTTTCCGATCGCAGTGACATCCGAGTATTCAAACACAGGACAGCTGCAGACAGCCCTTGGCTTACGATGGTTTGACTCAGGATGTGTCTGCTGTACATGGTGAAGAAGCAATAGTACATATTCAGTAGACACCATACTTCCCGCAGCCACGCAACCATTCTGGTTTTCACTTTCAGTATGGTATCCAATACATTTCATGAGATAGTCAAGACTTTATTGTAAAGCAGGCTTTATGTTGGATGATTTTGCTCACCTGTAGGAAAATGTAAGTGTTCTGAGCACACGTAAGGCAAGCTGGCTGAGCTGTGATGTCCGTAGGCTGGGTGTATTAAGTGCATTTCTGACATCTGATATTTTCCCCAATCACGGGTTTAACAGGAGGTAACCCTACTGTAAGTCCAGGAGCATCTGCACTTCCCTGATGCTCAGTGATATGTTCCAGTGCCATGTTACATGAACTGAGAGAATGTCTGTTTCCAATGTGGTACATAAATATGGCTGATAAAGAAAGCACCTTCCCAACTCTCTCAAAAGAATCCTGGTCGGGCATGGTGGCTCACACCTGTAGTTCCAGCATTTTGGGAGACTGGGGCGGGTGGATCATGAGGTCAGGGGTTCGAAATCAGCCTGGCCAACATGATGAAACCTTATCTCTACTAAAAATACTAAAATTAGCTGGGCATGGTAATGTGCACCTGTAATCCCAGCTACTCGGGAGGCTGAGGCAGGAGAATCTCTTGATCCCAGGAGGTGGAGGTTGCAGTGAGCCAAGATTATGCCACTAACTCCAGCCTGGGCAGCAAAGCAAGACTCTATCTCAAAAAACAAACAAAAAGAATCCCATGGGATTCAAACAGAAGAACTGGATTCAAACAAAAAGATTCCCATGGGCCCCATGCGGTGGCTCACACCTATAATTCTAGCACTTTGGGAGGTAGGAGGATTGCTTGAACGCAGGAGGTCAAGACCAGCTTCAGCAACAAATCAAGACCCCATCTCTACAAAAACTAAAAATAAAAGGAGATTAGTCAAGTTCAGTGGCACTAGCCTGTAGTCCCAGCGTTGGTCACACCACTGCAGTAGGTAACCCCACTGTAAGTCAAGTAGATGAACTGAGGGAATAGCCTCAGCAACACAGCAAGACCCTGTCCCTGGGGAAAAAAACCCCAGTCTAAGTATTATAAAATGTGCAATCCTAACTCATAAGCAGATCCTTAGTTTTCTGTTTCCCTGATAACTATGTGAGCCCTTCACAACTTTGAGTATTTTACTCCTGGATAAGCACCCCTTAATAGATTTAAAAAGTCCTTGCCAGTTAAGAACTCTTTCAAATACATGTGAGCAGCACTCCTTTTTAATAGCCTTCCTAGGACTGGTTAACATACAAGATAATTCTTCCTCGAGACTCTCTTCCCCAGAGAGTCAGGGGGCTTTTATACCTCCCCTCAACAAGGCTGCTTTGCAGGGCAGTATTATGTACTCAGGTATGCAAGAAAGCCTGACATTCTGGTATGTTAGGGACTGTTATGGTTTGGCTGTGTCCCCACCCAAGTCTCATCTTGAATTGTAGCTTCCATAATCCCCCCATGTCATGGGAGACACCCTGTAGAGATCATTGAATCATGGGGGCGGTCCCCCCATACCATTCTCATGGTAGTGAATAAGTCTTCTGAGGTCTGATGTTTTTTTAAGGGGTTTCCCCTTTTGCTTGGCCCTCATTCTCTCTTGCCTGCTGCCATGTAAGACATGACTTTTGCCTTCCGATATAATTGTGAAGCCTCCCCAGCCGTGCGGAACTGTGAGTCTATTAAACCTCTTTTCCTTGATAAATTACCCGGTCTTGGGTATGTCTTTTTTAGCAGTGTGAGAACAGACTAATACAGGGACCTAAGGGAGGGGCACCAGCTTCAGGCTAAGGAGGACATCCCTTCTCTCGCTACAGTGAAGCTCTTATAAAATGAAGAAATCTTCTCTTTTTTTTTTGAAAGGTTTTCAAAAAAATTATTTTCATAAATTAACACACATAACAAAATCTCCTCTTTAAACTGTGAGTCTGTAAGCATTTTCTCCACCATGACCACAGCTGAACGGGCTGTTTTACATGCACCATGCTTACTGCACTTGATGTAGGCTCGAGGAGCTATTCAAGGATCATTGGAAACAAATGTGATTTTCTCTTTAGCTGGTACCTTTAGAACTGAACTGCCAACATCAGGGGCAATCCCACCGTATCCTAAAAGTTTGTTGAAAATCCATGATAGATCTATATTACCTGATGTATGTAAGAATGCTTTTGGCTAAAAATAGCAGAAAGCCCAATTTATTTGTGGCTTTAGTAAACAACAGTGCATTTTTCTAACTTAACAAGAAGTATAGGGGGAGGCTGTTGCCAGCATCAGCGGAGCTGCTGACAGGGCTGTCGGGCTCCCAAGCTCTGCCTCTGTTTGGGCTTCACCATCTTTCATGTTGATTTCCTTCTTATCCTGTCACTGTGAGGTCTTGAAGCGATGATGGATGATGAAGCCCTGATCCAGGCAGAAGAAAGAGGAAGAGCTGATTCTGTTTTGAATTCTTTTGTACATATATCTAGAAGTAGAATTACTAAATTGTATATTAATTCTATTTTAATTTTTTAAAAAAAATTTAATATATATATATTTTTATTGTACTTTAGGTTCTGGGGTACATGTACTTATCATGCAGGAGTGTTGCATAAGTACACACATGGCAATGTGGTTTGCTGCCTCCATCCCCCTGTCACTTACATCTGGCATTTCTCCCCATGTTATCCCTCTCTGACTTCCCCACCCCTCCACTGTCCCTCCCTTGTACCCTGAACAGACCCCAGTGTGTAATGCTCCGCTCCCTGTGTCCATGTGTTCTCATTGTTCAACACCCGCCTATGAGTAAGAACATGTGGTGTTTATTTTCTGTTCTTGTGTCAGCTTGCTGAGAATGATGGTTTCCAGATTCATCCATGTCCCTACAAAGGACACAAACATCATTTTTTATGGTTGCATAATATTTCATGGTGTATATGTCACATTTTCCTTGTCCAGTCTATCATATATAATTTACTTTTAATTTTTTAAGAGACCATCCTTAAAAAATTAAAAACCACGTTCTCCTCACCACAATGAGATAACTGCCACCTTCTACCCATTACGATGGCCACTGTCAAAAAAAAGAGAGGTTGTGATGACAGCAAAAACCTTGCATAAAGCTGATAGGAATGTAAGATGGCACAGCTGCTATGGAAACAATACGGCATTTCCTTAAAAAATTAAAAGTAGAATTAATATGTGATCAAGCAATTCTACTTCTAGCTGTATATACAAAAGAGTTGAAAACAGAATCTCAAGGAGAATTTGTGCACCTTTATTTTATAGCAGTATTACTCAGTGATATGGTTTGTCTGTGTTCCCAGTCTCATCTTGAATTGTAGCTCCCACAATGCCCACATGTCATGGGAGGGACCCGGTGGGAGGTGATTGAATCATGGGGATGGGTCTTTCCCATGCTGTTCTCGTGATAAAGAGTGAGTCTTGTGAGATCTGATGGTTTTATAAAGGGAAGGTTTTCTGCACATGTTCTCTTCACTTGCCTGCTGCCATGTGAGATGTGCTTTTGCTCCTCCTTGCCTTTTGCCATGATTATGAGGCCTCCCAGCCATGTGGGACTGTGAGTCTATTAAACCACTTTCCTTATGAATTAACAGGTCTTGGGTAGGTCTTTATCAGCAGCATGAAAACAGACTAACGTACTCACAATAGCCAAGAAGTGGGAGCAACTTAGGTATCCATTGAGGGACGAATGGGTAAAGTGTGGCATATCCACATGGTGGAATATTCAGCCTTAAAAACAAAAACTCTGACACATGCTACAACACAGATGATCCTGGAGGGCATTATTCTATGTGAGAAAAGCCATTCATAGCAAGACAAATGCTATAAGGTCTCAGGAATTTGAGGCTCCTGGAGAGATCATATGCATGGAGATGGAAGTAGAGTGATGATTGCAGGGGCTGGGGGGCACAGGGAACAGGATTCGCTGTTTGCTGCGGACAGAGTTTCAGTTTGTGAAGATGAAAAGAGTTCTAGGGGAGGGTGGTGATAATGGTGCACAACAACATGAATGTATGGTAGGAAAAGCTGTGAGTCACCTCTACCCATCCTAGTTCTTAACTGGGATCTTCAGCTGGGTCTAGGAACCAAATTAACACATGACAGATGAACTGGAGAAAAGCATGCATGTTTTATTAATTTAACATGTACATGTACATGGGGACCCTCACAAGAGAGTGAAGACCCAAAGAAATAGCCAAAGCAGAAAGCTTTTATGCTTTTCAGAAAAAGAACAATACATTTTATGGGACAGTTGATACAGGGCAGGTTCTTGGCTTCGGGAAGGGAATTCAAGGTGATAGAAGAAAACAGCCTTATTGAGGTGGCAGCAGGGTAACAGCTCTGTGACTGCTTCTGTAGAGCAGGGCTGCCTCACAGGCAGTGCATGGAGAGTGGCAGCCCAGGGCGGCTCTGCAGTCATAAGTATACCCACTTTCAGTGATATGCTAATGAGGGGGCGAGCTAGTCACTATTAGCTGGAATATGGGTGGTAACTTCCAGGGTGTTGCCATGGCAACAGTAAACCGTCATGGCTCTGGTGAGCATGCCTTATAGAGCTGGGCTTCCTACACCTCTTTCAGGTTTCATCCAGTCTTTAATCTGGTCTGGAGTGCTGCCTGCTTCCTGCCTCACAACAGCAACACAGAGCTGTCTGGGCTAGGGATAGTGACTTTCAGGAAAGTCACAAGGAGGTGCATAGAGGGGGCATAAAAGCTCATAAAGGATAAGGGTTATTCAGTAAGTTTATTTAGACAGACCCATTGTAGCCCTAATTCTCAGCCACTGGAGACAAGGGTCATTTCCCTGTGTTAATACAGGGAAGATAGCTTTCTCTCAGGAATTTTTGTGGCTTGCAATAGGTAAGAAAGGGCAACTCAGATAGCCCTTTCTGTATCTTCTGCTTCTTAAGTGCTTTCAGCTCAAAAGTATTTGGGTCAAGAAGCATATTTTGGGTGTGATAGATTCTGATATCCTTCATTACTTAACACTGTTAGATTATACACCAAGAAATGGGGAAGATGGTATATTTCATGGTATGTGTTTTATCACCATCCAAAATTTCAAAGAACACAGGAATGAAGAGTCACACACACAGAATTCTCCTGAAAAGGCTTTACCATTTCATTGTGGGAAGGGAATGGATTCTAGACAGTATAAGTTAGGGCCAATAACCTCTATGTAGTAGTAGCTGAAAACAAGTAAGGCTTAATTTTGGCTCATGCTTCATGTCCACTATGGGTCAGCAGGGAGCTTCTGCTCCTGGCAGTCAGTAGGGGTTTAGCAAGCAGCCACCCCATTTCAACCTTCCTGGACAATGTGTAGGAAGGAATAGAAGAAGGCAGCATTGTGCAGGAGTGTTTAATCTTCTACCCAGAATCATACAAGGAACTTCTGCCTCCACCTCACTGACCAGAACAAGTCCAGGGATTTCACCCACCTACAAGGAAATCAGGAAGTGTGGTTCCACCACGTAAGAAAGAACAGAGAGCAGACACTGGTGAGTAGAAGAGCCTACTGCAGAGCCCTTCCCACCATATTCCACCTTGCAGCTCATCAGCCATGTTAAAAGGTGATCTTCAAAGAAGGGCAAAATCATGACTCTCCTGTGGATATCAAAATTAACATGGTTTAAAATTTATTTAACTCATGAGGACACCAAGAAGATATTAACCAGAACAAAAGAGAATTCAAAGAACAGGTACAAGTATAAATGAGTGATGTTGAAACACATGTAAAAAGAGAGCACACACAGATATCCACAAAAGGAGATGGAAGGAAGGAATTTGGTTTAACCTCTTGTGGACAGAACAGAATTTGAATTTCTATGAACAAATTATTTGCATTGCTATCAATTACTTACAACTTTCAGAGTTGTAGAATTGCTTCCACAGAATCAAATAACTGAAGGATGCCTCTCGATCTAGACAATCCACACTTTTCCACTGAAGTACAAGTATTTTCCTACAGCCAGAACCAGGTCAAGCGCCCACTTTTAGATCAATCACAGGCCAAGAGGAATGCAATCCCCATGATTGGATTAGAGCAATGCTTTGACTCTAGGGCTCCCGTAGGGCTAGCTGCTGCCTGACAAAGACTGTATTTCCTCACTGCTTGAACAAAGAGGGTGGTTTTCTTCAGGAAATAAGCGGGGTGTTTTCTTTTCCTTATTAAGACAGGGTCTTGCCCTGTCCCTCAGCCTGGAGTGCAATGGTGTGACCACGGCTCACTGCAGCCTCAACCTCCCAGGCTTAGCGATCCCCCTACCTCAACCTCCTGAGTAGCTGGGACTATAGGCATACATCACAACACCAGCTAATTTTTAAATTTTTTTTATAGCGTTGGAGGGTCACTTTGTTTTCCAGGCTGGTCTTGAACTCCTGGGCTCAAGAAAACCTCCTCCCTCGACTTCCTAAAGTTCTGAGAATACAGGTGTAAGCCACTGTGCCCAGGCAGGTTTGGTGGCAATGAATAGAATTTTCTATATTATCATATAAACACACACACACACACAAACACACATACAAATGCACATATGCACGCACACACACACATAATAGCATTTTTTTTCCAGAAGGAATGTGATATCGATTTCTCAGAAACTGATTGTTGCTAAAATATCTGTAACCTTTTTATGTCCAATAAAAAGATTACCAGAAAGAAAAGCCTGTAATTTTTGAAGCTCTCTTAAAATTATTTTCCCGTTGTGCTGAAGTAATTTTGCCTTCAACCTTTCTTAACCCTACTATATAATCTTGTCGTTTGAGTGTTGGGTCCAGAGAGGCATCTATAGTTTCATGTTTTCCTTCTTCCTTTCCTATGCTGAAGGGGTATCAATACAAATTGTAATTATATATCTCACACACTTCTTACGAGGCAAGAGAAAGAAAAATCGACATGATAGCACTATTACAGCTTTGCGTTTCCAAAACAGGAATGTTGGTACCAGACGGTGAGCTCGCCGCCTGATGACGGCATTGTGAAGGTGCATGCTTCTGAGAGAAGAAAAGACTTTATTGAAAGGTTAACTGGCAAGGAGGTATGAGGCGATTCTCAAAGCTGGGGAACGGGGCAGGTTTTATAGGCAGAGGGTAGCCATGAGGAAGCTAGAAATGTGCAGCAAGGCATGAGCTGATTAAGTTATGTAAAGAGGCAGTGTGAGCTCTTGGTTCTGCAGTTCCTACTGCAACAAAACAGGGCACCCCTCAATCCTTTTTTTTTTTTGGAAACGGAATCTTGCTCCGTGGCCCAGGCTGGAGTGCAGTGGTGCGATCTCAGCCCACTGCAACCTCTGGCTCCCAGGTTCAAGCGATTCTCCTGCTTCGGCCTCCTGGGTAGCGCCCCTCAATTCTTCATTGGTCCCTGTTCCTGTATCTGAGCACTTATGCTCCACCCGTGGTTGACTTGTTCATTCACAGCAGCTCTGGGGTCACGAATGGGGCACACCTGGTTCATCAGGGCATGCTCCATTGCAGGACCTGCAGCCGTGGGGTCTGTGGTGACTGGAAAGCAGCTCATCATTCAACCCCATTGGACTGAGTCTGTGGTTACAATGTCATCGGGAAAACTTTTCTGGGCAGTCAAACGTCTGCAAACCCAGAAACGGTAGCAAAAAATACTAACAGAACATGCTTTAAAAGAAGGTGTCATCAACTCACAAAATCTCAGGGGCCAGCAACCTGTAGAGTGAACAAGCTAGTATGTGGACAGGTAGCGGTTCTAGCTCGATGTCAGTTAATTACTGGCATTCCAAGTGCCAAACCTAAAGCTGCTGGTGTTTTACTATTTCAGAAAAAAAAAAAAAAGGCAGAAATCTAAATCCTCACTGGAAATTTCTCAAGTTTTAAAAGTTGAATTCTTGGTTGGGCATGGTGGCTCACGCCTATAACCCCAGCATTTTGGAAGGATGAGGCAGAAGGATAGTTTGAGACCAGGAGTTTGAGACCAGCCTGGAAAACATGAGGAAACCCCATTTCTGCAAGAAATACAAATAGTAGCCAAGTCTACTGGCATGCATCTGTAGTCCCAGCTACTTCAGAGACTGGGGTGGGAGGATCAGCTAAGCCCAGAAGGTCGAGGCTGCAATGAGCTGAGATTGCATCCCGGCACTCCAGCCTGAACCACAGAGTGAGACCCTATCTCAGGGAAAAACAGCAGCCACAACAAACTAAAGAAGGCCAGCTTACAATCTCTGGTTTAATAACTAGGAGGCATATGTCTCCTTTCACATGCAAGTATTAGAAAACGTGTGTCGGAGCTGGGAGTCAGTGGGCTGCTGATTCCATCTGCATAGAATGTTTCCTTTTGTACATTTCAAGCAATGTGTAGGAAGAACAACTGCCGGGTTCAATAGCTGCTTTCCACCCACCCCAGCACGTTTGCACGGGTGGCACAAAACACATTAGATAGCTTTTTCAGCTCCTCCATGCAGAGAACTGTTATAGTGATAACAGTTCCTTTCAATTCATCTCCCCAAACAGGGATAAACTCACTGATTTGCACAATATATG
Source organism: Sapajus apella (assembly GCF_009761245.1). Classification (NCBI taxonomy): domain Eukaryota; kingdom Metazoa; phylum Chordata; class Mammalia; order Primates; family Cebidae; genus Sapajus; species Sapajus apella. The sequence goes on along the minus strand of NW_022436942.1, from coordinate 87,811,059 downwards.
TCTAAAGGCTCCAGAAACAGACTGCCTGGCTCCAGTGAATTGGGCCAGGTTCCATGTCAGGAGAAGTTACGCGTGACAGAAAGCCCCAGGGTTTGCAGCTTTGATGACACATCTTCAGCCATTGGTACTGTCTGTTTCTCCTCCATGCTTGTGAAGGCAGAATGCTAATGCTGCACTTAAAATGAGTCTACCTGCCTGAGACTTCAGGAGGGTGAAAAGAAGACAGAGCGAAACCCCTATGCAGAGCAGGGACTTGAAACCTCGTGAGAACCACGGTCTTCACACGGATGGGCTGGCCGCTATGCTACTGTCTTTTTCTGGGATTTAAAAAAACAAATCTTTTTGGAGAAGTACTAGTTGATTTTTCTTTTTATTCAATCTGCCCATCTTAACCAAGCAGAGATTGAAAGCCCATGCTCCCAATGGGACTAGGAAATTAGTTTTGAAGCACTTCAGTCAATCACATATCCATCTCTGGCCTCAGCTCGGATGGTTTGTTTGCAAATAACAGAATAGACAGCTCAAGTCGGTTTAGACAGTAGAAAAAAATGGACACACATAATTGACACATTTAGAGCTATTTTGGCATCAGGAACAGACTGATCCAGGGATTTAGGCATGCAATTGGAACCCCGGTTTCCCTTCTCTAATTGTCCTGGTCCTCTTCCTCCTGCCTCATCTTTATCCACAGGCTGGAGTTTCTCATGATGGAAAACTTGCCATACTGATTCCAGCCTCAGGTGTCGTGAGCACTTCAATCCAGTATTTCAATATAACATCCTGACGTTCACTCTCCTGGGACCCGTTTGGCCGTGTGCTTACTTGTGTGCCAATCACTGCGGGTCACAATAAAACTGTTTGGTGACTTGGCCGAGATCTTGCAAGCTCAATTCTGGAGTAGGGATGTGGAGGTAGCTTCCTAGGAACTTGCTGTGGCTTCAAACAGAAGTTGGAAGTTAAAAGGGGACAGGGGCTTGTTGGAGGGCTTATTGGGAGTTATCTTAGCCCAAGTTCCCTAAAAAAGCAGAGCCTGTGGGAATATTTACATGTTATACTTTATTGTGGAAGGGAGGGAGGGCATGGCCAACCCTGGAGAATGGAGAGAGAGAGCAGAAAAGTGACAGGGAACAGGGGAGTGAGTGGGAAACAGCGTCCGGGTAGCTGCCTGGCCTTTGCAAGGAAGCACAGCAGTGGCTTGTTCACGTGGCTGTGTCTAAAAGGCCCTCAGAGGCCTGGGAGGATGAGAATGGCTCATTTGGCCGACTCCTTCCTGACTCCGGAGTATCACTAGTCAAAAGCTCTGCGGGCGGTGACTTCTCTGCAGTTCCAGGCAGTTAGTGGCCTTCTGGGCAGCCAGATGGGGGTCAGATCCATGGTGGTGCTGCACCTGCAGCCTGAAACGGTGCAGGAACCGTGCCAGCCATCTTTCATCACGGAGGTCCCGCCCCCGAGTCCATCCTGGGGCCCAAGATGGGGGCTGGAGATGGTGACCGAGACACTGAACGAACAGCCGGGGCTTACGGATCCGAGTGACTCTGAGGATGAGGAGAATGACACTTGAACGAAGTCCTTTATGGGAGGCAACCAAGACAGTGTTCACCACATTTCCGACGTCTCCAGTTCCTCTGGCATCCGACGTCTGCTCCTGAATGAAAACCCCGCCTTTTTTCCCGCTAACATTAAATCAGGATGTGTACGACTGATAAAGAAACAGTTCTGTCCTTTGCAGGGACATTGGTGAAGCTAGAAGCCAGCATTCTCAGCAAACTAACACAGGAACAGAAAACCAAACACTACATGTTCTCACTCATAAGTGGAAGTTGAAAAATGAGAACACATGGACACAGGGAGGGGACCATCACACGCCAGGGCCTGTTGGGGGGTGGGGGGTGAGGGGAGAGAGAGCATTAGGACAAATACCTAATGCATGTGGGACTAAGAGCCTTGATGACAGGTTGTTAGATGCAGCAAACCTATGTAACAAATTTGCACATTCTGGATACGTATCCCAGAACTTAAAACACACACACACAGACACACCCAGAAATTATGGTTGGATCCTCCACCCCACGTGGACTGAGTTACTCACTGAATGCACGTAGGGCACTTACCTCCTGATGGACTGAAGGAGCGTAGACGCACGACCGTGCAGGGATGAGTGTTTCCTAAATGCCTCCACCTTGCGCTGTGCTGTACCAGATGCTGTTCAATATGCTTAGGTAAATGGGCCCCTGCCAGGGGGCATTTGTTTCATGACTCAGATTCCTACATGTAGAGCATGTGTATTCCTCGTCATCACGTCATCGCCGCCACGTGCGCGATTGCTGTGTCTCCTAGCGCTGCAATGGTCCAGAGGAATTTAATGCCAAAAGTTTACCCCAGAGTGGATTTCGCCGGGTTTGACTTTATGAGGGTTTATGATTGGTATAATTTATTTTGAAATTAAATATGACTTGTTTATGAAGGCTGTATGTAGCATAATAGACTGATTATGATATAGAAAAAAATGAACAAGAAAATAAAATTCTCTTCGTAGTTTAACACTCAGAAATACCGTTGTTAACGTCTTGCCGAACACCCTTTCTCCATGCATAGTTATGGCTTTTTATCAATCTGGGACCATACATACTTATTTACTTGCTATTTTGTATGTAATTTCAACATAATTATTAGCAAAAATAGGCTAGACTGTGTTGTGGTAACACAACCCTAATATTAGTAATTTCATACAGCAAATATTTACTTCTTAATCATGCAAGGTCTTCCGCATGTAAACTTTCTGGGTGAAGCTGTCTCAAGAATTCCAGCCTGGGTGACAGAATGAGACTTTGTTTCAAAAAAACCAAAAGAATTCCTCCAAGCCCTGGCCCACCTATCTGAGACCTGTGGCTCCCAGACTGAGAGTGAAAAGGGAAGTGTGAGCGGAGCCGCAGGGGATGGTGCTGAGGGCCAGGTTTGCAGGGAGCCACGCCATTTCCATCTGCTGCACTGAGACTGACGTCACATTACGTCATTCGAGTTTCGGGGGATACTGAGAAAGGTAGACTTCCTGTGTGTTCAGAATCAGGACGTGGGCTGGGCATGGTGGCTCACACCTGTAATCTCAACTGTGTGAGGCCAAGGCAGAAGGATTTCATGAGCCCAGGAGTTCAAGGCCAGCCTGGAAAACAGCCAGACGCCATCTCTACAGTAAAATAAAAATCTTAGCCAGGTGTGATGGCACACACCTGTCGTCCCAGCTACTCGGGAGACTGAGGCAGAGGATTGCTTGAACCCAGGAATTAGAGGCTGCAGTGAGCTATGATTGCACCACTGTACTCCCGTGTGGGCAACAGAGCAAGACCTTGTCTCAAAAAAAAAAAAAAAAAAAAAAGCAAGTAAAAAGGCATCCATGGCCCGCAGCACCTCCAAATCTTTAAATGTCTTGAGAATCTGATTTTCATGGCTTATCTTGTGTTCTCCCACGGCTTGAGAAAACCTGTGGTTTCATAGTTACGAAAATGTCTTTGCTTCTAGTGTTTAACTGTTGTTAATAATATGTCAGTAACCGCAGTGGTAAACATCGACATTTGTCTATCTCTGATTTTTCCTTTAGGATCGATTTAGGATAGATTCCTAGATGCAGAATGGGTACAAATAATTGCTAAAATATATTGAAATACAGAGTATGTCTGGCACTGTGATTCTTACCTACTGTCTCATGTAATGAGCCAGGCATTGGAATTAACTCTCTTTTACAGATAAGCAAACTGAAGCTTGAGCAGTAAACGAAACTGCCTGCCTTCCCATGGTGGCTAAGAGCTAGCATCTGCATTCCAATGTGTCAAGAGAAAGGCTTCCTTCCATTCTCACCTACTACATCAAAGGGCCTTTGGAGCTTAGAGCCAATTTCTCTCTCATAAAGGTTTTCCTAATTTATGCTTTTATCCACATCATGTAAAAATGACTGAAGGCCAGACCACAACACATTTTTTTCTTACTTTTGTCCAAATTAATAATCACAATATAGTAACATTGCTCAGTGGCTAACAAATTGAACACAGCCAGGTGTGGTGGCTCACGCCTGTAATCCCAGCACTTTGGGAGGCTGAGGTGGGAGGATCACCCGAGGTCAGAAGTTCAAGACCAGCCTGGCCAACAGGGTGAAACCCCATCTCTACTAAAAATACAAAAATTAGCTGGGCATGGTGATGCACACCTGTAATCCTAGTTGCTGTGAAGATTGAGGCAAGAGAGTCACTTGAATCTGGGAGGCAGAAGTTGCAGTGAGCCGAGATTCTGTCATTGCACTGCAGTCTGGGGAACAAGCATGAAACTCCCTCTCAAAAAAAAAAAAAAAAAAAAAGAAAGAACGAATGAAATAAACACTCACTGCAAAGCTGAGAGTTACTTAGGATTTATTGCCTTTTAATTGATTCAGTTTGTACCTCCATAAAATTAGCAGATCACCTCAACAGATATGAGGCTAGGACATTACACAGTATTGCTCTGAGGTTCTGAAAAATGTCCTCTAAAAACAATAGCTATGAACAGAATTTTCCAAGGCACTGAAATTTTAGCACTTCTAATTCTGGAGCCCTTTAGAAAATATTTAGGTTGGAAGCATTTTAAACAAGTACAAAAGCTGCCAAATTTCATGTCTGTTATTAGAGGAATTGGCACTACCTATAATATGTGTTAGATACGTTCATTCACTTCCTTATACAACGAATGTGTACCAGGAGGCTATATGACCAGGCACTGCGGAATACTCTTGGGAATAGAGGGGTGAGTAAAACAGGTGTGACTTCTCATGGATTGTTTATTCTGGTGTTGAAAACAACAGACAGCATGCTGCAAGTTTTTGCATTAATAATTTTGATTTTATTAAGAAGGAGTTGGAAGAGCTGCAGGAGTTTACAGCATGGAATCTGCTGTAATCTGGATAAGAGAGCATTTCCCTGAGTGACTTCCTCTTAAGCGGAATCATAAAGAATAAGCAGGAATTATGCAAATTGAAGAGGAAGAAGGAACTTTATGCCGGGCAGAGGGAATAACATAAGCAGAGGTTTCAAGGTAGGAAGAAGAGTGATGTCACTTAAGAAATAAGTAAATAAAAATGGACAAAGCCCATATGGTGGACGCGGAGAGGGTAGATCTGAGAGGCAGGTCACCAAGGCTCTGGGTGGACACATTTTGGATTTTTTTCCTAGGCTATGGGATCCTGTTGAAGGCTTTCTAGCCAAGTGAAGACATGGTTATATTTGCATTAAACACACAAAACGTCACTCTGGCTGCATCGAGTCGTTTTAAGGAAGGACCTCAGGAAACCTTTCAGGAGGTAGCTGGTGTAGGGTGGCAGCTCTGGAGGAAGTGATGAGGATTTGTCCAGACTTCCACCCTTTACTAAGAAAATACTGGAGAAGAGGTAGGTGGGAGTGGAAAGATCACGGGGCTGGCTTTGGGCTCGTGAAGTTTGGGAAGCTAGCAAGGCGCCCAAATGGAGCTGGTGTGTGGGCAGTGAAATGTAAGGGTCCAGAGCTTGGTGGCAGGATTTTGGCTGAGGATAGGATTTTTTGAGTAATTGGCATATAGGTGGTATTTGAGACCACAAATACGTAGTCAGAAAAAACAAATTGGCAACCTTTAAGCAGTAACCCCTCTGCAAATGCATGACATTAAGGGAAAAAAATCTCATAATGGATTATTCTTTAATAGAAGAATTCCGTCATCCCTGAGGCATGAGTAATTTCTGAAATAATGGCAGGGTCTGCAAGCTGGTAAATTGGAGCAGCATTTAAAGCTCTTTTTTGATGTGAAAACTTTAAGACGCCCTTTATAGTTATAAAAGATGAATCAAATAGCACAACTGGAGAGCGTTGTTCTCATTTTTCCTATGACCCCAGCTTCCGCTTGTATTCCTTTTCATAAGTATGGCTGAAGGTGGTGTTCCCTTTCTGTTTGTTTTTAACCCCCCAGTATCTGCCACGACAGGACCCAGCATCTATTAAGAAATCGCCCGCCATTGGCTGGAAAGGTGGATTGGAAGGCCAAGAGGAAGAGGAGGGGAGAGAGACCTGGGGAGGGAGAGGGACTCTGGCATCCACCAGGGTGGGGAACGTGAGGGCGTCCCCTTGCACACCCCCAAGACGAACACGGGTTGCAGGCAGTGGAATGCTGGAACCTCATGGACAATGGGGCCGCGTAGCCAGGCAGCTGGTAAACAACTAAGTTTTAATTATCCTGGCACTGAATAGGAGTCTTCCTTAGAGCATTTGTTCTCTTTTCTTTTTAAAATTTTAATTTTAATTGTGGTAAAATATACGTCATACATAACTGACCACCTTAACCAATTCTAAGTGTACAGTTCAGTGGCATTCCCGTGTTCACAGATGTCATGCAGCCGTCACCCCTGTCCATCTCCAGAACTCTTGCACCCCCAAACTGCAGCCCTGCACCCCTTAAACACAAACTCCCTAATTACCGCTTCCCCAGCCCTTGGCAGCCGCCATGCTACCTTCTGCCTGCATAAATTTGATTCCTCTAAGGATCTCTTAAAAGTGGAATCATACAATATTTGTCCTTCGTGACTGGCTTGTTTCACTTAGCCTAATGTCCCCAAGGGTCATCCTTGTTACAGTGAGTGTCAGAATTTCCTTCCTTTTTAAAGTTAAATAATATTCCGTGGTATGGATATGCCTGATTTGGAGTTTTTCTCTCCTTTATTATGCTAAGGACACTTGAGAGCTACCCACTTAATAAATTCTTAAGTGTACAATATAGTATTGTGATGTGTAGGATATAGTATC